>NC_143043.1:11111697-11422530 GCF_057628025.1 Oncorhynchus mykiss | reverse complement strand
GACTTTGACTTGGCCATTCTAACACCTGGATATGTTTATTTTTGAACCATTCCATTGTAGATTTTGCTTTATGTTTTGGATCATTGTCTTGTTGGAAGACAAATCTCCATCCCAGTCTCAGGTCTTTTGCAGACTCCATCAGGTTTTCTTCCAGAATGGTCCTGTATTTGGCTCCATCCATCTTCCCATCAATTTTAACCATATTCCCTGTCCCTGCTGAAGAAAAGCAGGCCCAAACCATGATGCTGCCACCACCATGTTTGACAGTGGGGATGGTGTGTTGCTTTTACGCCAAACATAACGTTTTGCATTGTTGCCAAAAAGTTCAATTTTGGTTTCATCTGACCAGAGCACCTTCTTCCACATGTTTGGTGTGTCTCCCAGGTGGCTTGTGGCAAACTTTAAACAACACTTTTTATGGATATCTTTAAGAAATGGCTTTCTTCTTGCCACTCTTCCATAAAGGCCAGATTTGTGCAATATACGACTGATTGTTGTCCTATGGACAGAGTCTCCCACCTCAGCTGTAAGATCTCTGCAATTCATCCAGAGTGATCATGGGCCTCTTGGCTGCATCTCTGATCAGTCTTCTCCTTGTATGAGCTGAAAGTTTAGAGGGACGGCCAGGTCTTGGTAGATTTGCAGTGCTCTGATACTCCTTCCATTTCAATATTATCGCTTGCACAGTGCTCCTTGGGATGTTTAAAGCTTGGGAAATCTTTTTGTATCCAAATCCGGCTTTAAACTTCTTCACAACAGTATCTCGGACCTGCCTGGTGTGTTCCTTGTTCTTCATGATGCTCTCTGCGCTTTTAACGGACCTCTGAGACTATCACAGTGCAGGTGCATTTATACGGAGACTTGATTACACACAGGTGGATTGTATTTATCATCATTAATCATTTAGGTCAACATTGGATCATTCAGAGATCCTCACTGAACTTCTGGAGAGAGTTTGCTGCACTGAAAGTAAAGGGGCTGAATAATTTTGCACGCCCAATTTTTCAGTTTTTGATTTGTTAAAAAAGTTTGAAATATCCAATAAATGTCGTTCCACTTCATGATTGTGTCCCACTTGTTGTTGATTCTTCACAAAAAAATACAGTTTTATATCTTTATGTTTGAAGCCTGAAATGTGGCAAAAAGTCGCAAAGTTCAAGGGGGCCGAATACTTTCGCAAGGCACTGTATATATAATTGATTTATTTTAAATGTTAGTTTATACCCATCATTTCAGTGATAGATATGTACCTAACCCCTTGTGGTCCTGTTCCTCTCCCTAGGATCCCTCCCAGTAAGGGCGTAGGGGAGGAGACGAGGCAGGCACTGGAGCGCTCTCTACTGGACTGCACCTTCCGTCTGCAGGGTCGGAACAACCGTACCTGGGTCGGGGAGCTGGTTCTGGCCAACTGCCCGCTCAACAGCACACACAGCAAGGAACAAGGTACATGCTAACACAAACACACATGAGCACATACAACACACACAGAAATGCACATGTTGTCACACACACATACTACCCACACTGAGTTTAATTTGCCCTTATTGCTCCCTTTTCTGTGTGTGTGTGTGTCCAGCCTCTACGCGCCACGTGTACCTAACCTATGAGAACCCTCTGTCTGAGCCTGTGGGAGGGAGGAAGTTGGTGGAGATGTTCCTCAACGACTGGAGCGCCATCAGCCAGCTTTACCAGTGTGTCCTGGTGTTCTCACGATCACTACCAGAGATGCCATCCTACCTGAGTCTGTTCAGTGAGATCCGGTTGTATAACTACCGCAAACTGGTTTTGTGCTACGGCAGCACCAAGGGCAGCTCGGTGAGTAACGTCTGAAATCTAACCTGCGTCTATTTCCTCTCTAAACATTCCTTTCCACCTAGGGAGTGTTTGGTCCCTTGCAGGGGTTGACATTAACGGTTGCCCGATTGCCGGGGGAAGGTAAACTGAACAGTCGGGCAGGTGGAATCTGCTTTGTGGCTTCCTGAACAGGCAGGTGACATTCTGTCCCAAAGACAACCTTTAAGTCATGTTGACTATAGTGTTTTAATTTGTGCAAAAGTGACTCACAACAAAAAAGAAACTGAGCCAAGTGATCATAGTTATTCTCCCTACATTCTCGTTTCCCTCTGTTACGTGTCTGACTCAATTACGCAAAAATTATTTGACACCTTTATGTTCATGAAAGAAGGCACAATTTTTTTATTTGTTCTGCCTGAGCAAGTCTGACCACAAATCAGAAACCACTATGATGAACCATCATATGCATTTAATGGATCGAGGGAAAATAGCTGGAATAGGCTTTTGTAGGCTACAGTCAAAGCTATGTCTTCTAGTGGTGCGACTGCTGTTGGCATCCAAAGATAATTCAACTTGAATAAACTCTTGAAGATGAGGACGACAATAGTGGTACTGATATCACTTTGAATCACACTGCTGCTCTTTCATTTATTTGAATCTTACGCATTGTCTTTGTTGTGGGTGGCTGTTTACAAATGTATATGTATTTTAACCCCATAATGGTTGAATTGAAGATGTTTAAGCTGCCTATCAATCATTGTTTTTGTGTTCAGGGCTGTGTTCATTAGAACCAAACGGACGCAAACAGAGCGTTTCATTCTGTATATGAAACGTTTTGCAACAGAATTGGAGTAATGAATACGTCCTCCCTAATGGACTGCCAACTACAAATATTAAGCTAATTTTACATCTGTTTCAGTAGTGTGATTTGCGGGCCAAATTGTGCTTGCAGTCCATTTTGAAAATTATCTCGCAACTCAAATAGTCCTAAAGTGTTTTTCAGTTTAGACAGAGAAGATAGGCCGAAACATTTGATTTAGTTGTCCATAGTGTAGCCATTGTGTTAACAGTTTCATTAATTTGCCATAAAAGGTTTGTGGAAAATGCTACTCCCTTGCCGCCTCATTAAAAGGAGAGTTCGTCAAAAATCAAACGTCATCTTTGTTATCCCCAGACATGGCTGGTTCCCCAAAAAGTACCTTTCATGCCCCCAAGTTATTGTTTTCTGTGATTATTACTTCCTTTCATATGTATAACTAGCGATGTGACGAATGTATTTAAAAAAATCTTAGGCTGACAAAAAAAAGTAACTACTGTCGACCTGTGGTATTTTGGATCCAGTAATTGCGGAATAACTGCAAAATTACTGCATTAAAAAAAATGTTGGGATGCAGTATTTGCAGTATGCTCTGACTGCAATCTTTTTTCCTAAGGGCAACATTTAAACAACAACAAAAAATTCATAGTTTAAACGATACCATTTTTATTTTTGACATATAATTCAGATATGGTCCTTCATATGACTGCTAAGGAGCGATGCAGTTCAATCTAACACAGAGGTACTTGACATTTTACCATTTGTCTGTCTAACAGACCGTTACATTTTTTGGGGCGAGTGACCATGACAATTGCGCAAGAAAAACATGACATATTGATTTACAAGTGCCTTTGAGAGCTTAGTGTCAATCCCTGCCTTGTATGTTTCCTTACTGTTTGTAAAACATACTATATAAATACATGTGATTGATTGAGACTCTCTCTGCCGCCTCTCGTTCCCCTCTAGGTGACCATCCAGTGGAACAGTAGCACCCAGAGGTTTCATCTCTCTCTGGGGACAGTAGGACCCAACTCAGGCTGTAGTAACTGTCACAACATTATACTGCATCAACTGCAGGAGATGTTCAACAAGACCCCTACTGTGGTCCAGCTACTACAGGTATTGCATGCATACACACATACCTGGGCTTGAACCTAACTATGCAGGGGCAGAACACGCACATACTCTTACATACACTGGAACCCTCCACCAAAGTGGCACAAATTCAATTACATTTATTTTTTATTCATTGTCTAACTTCCCTCCCCCCCCAAGGTGCTGTCGGACACCCAGGCCCCTCTGAATGCCATCAACAAGCTGCCCACAGTGCCCATGCTGGGGTTAACGCAGCGCACCAACACAGCCTACCAGTGTTTCTCCATCCTACCCCAGTCACCCACACACATCCGCTTGGCCTTCCGCAACATGTACTGCATCGACATCTACTGCCGCAGCCGTGGGGTGGTGGCCATACGAGACGGGGCCTACAGCCTCTTCGACAACACCAAGATCGTGGAGGGCTTTTACCCTGCCCCGGGACTCAAGGTACAAGGGAGAGGGCTTGGGTGGATTTGTGTGATTGTATCAGGAATTTGAAAGTGCCTAGATTCTGTTGTCTAGTTCCCCTCAAGGATTCTCTCTCTCGCTCTCTCTCTACCAGACGTTCCTCAACATGTTTGTTGACAGTAACCAGGATGCTCGGCGACGCTCTGTCAACGAAGACGACAACCCGCCCTCGCCCGTGGGCGGTGACATAATGGACACCCTCATGAGCCAATTTCAGGCCCAGCAGCAGCAGACAATGAGAGGGGGTCCTGGGGGGGTGTACCCTCCCCTCACCTCCCCGCCCACCCCTTACCATCCCAACGTGGCACCCTCGCCATCCATGATGCCCACACAGTCCCCAGGTGAGAGGGATGTGTGTCCTGTGTGTTCCCTCTTTGTGCCACGTGTGCTTGGCAGCCCACTATGGAGCAGAGGAAAGAGACCAAATGCTATCTGGTCCTCTCCTCACCCATCATCCACCCGCTAAGTGATATCACTCTCTTTGTGTGTGTGTTCATCCTGCCACTGCTGTCATGCACATGCTGAATGGCAAACTGTGTGTGTGCGAAAGTTGAGTCCAGAAGGGAGAAAGCATGCACCCAGTCCTGCTCACCCATCTCAGCCCTAGAGCCGCTGCCCAGCTTCAGCCTGTGTGTTTGCGTGTGTGTGTGTGAGTGAATGTATGTGACAGGGTTTCTGTTGGGAAAACGTGGCGCCAGACAACATGACCGGGAAGATTTTAATTTACCGGCCATAAAACGTTTTGTTCTCTCTGGGTGCATTGCCCGCTAGGGCGGCTACCCACGGGGCTCAGAACGAGTGAAATCACATTTAGAATGAGGTAATTCATTTTAAAACAAACTAAATGTAATCTATGTAATCCCCAAAAGTAATTATTTATCATCAACAATAACTAGTAATGCTGTATACTATAAGAAAGGTTCAAATCTCAACTTTATGGTAAAAATATTTATAAATTGCTGAGGTGTAATTACATTTGAGGATACAACCTCAAGTACACAGTACGAATATTATGACAATATTAAATATTTTATGATCTTCCTATAAAAAAAACTATGAATAATACATGAAATTACTTATACTTTCTAAATATAGTATAATCAAATTGTAAAATTACTAGCTATAAGAATTCACCTTCCTTATAACTGCAAAATATGCATTTGTATGTTTAGTGTGCGTATTTGCCTAAGGTCTCGCTTGAGCCAAACCTCTGCCCCCATCGCTGTGAACGTCTCACAGAGCTCTAGCTTGGCTTCTTGAACTCGTTAGGAACTCGCCTTTCATCTTATTAATCTTATCAATGACAGTGTTTTTTAAAATGAATAAATGATTTCATATGAATTGCTATAAATTGATGTCTGAATGTATTAAAGAGATGAAACCACTCTCTCCTGCTGCGCTACGATGTAATGATTGCAGGCATGTGCTTTGTAAGTGGCTGTTAACTCGAAATGACACAATGTGAAGGTTACAGTTGAACAAAGTTTACTATACTGTATGAACACAAGGTAGCCATTCCACTCAAGGCTAGGTCCATCAACAACCAAACCTCCTGCGCAGGCGCACTCTTGACAGAGTGATAGCCCCGTAATGACAGAAATATAGGGATACTTAAAACATGAACTTAACAGCTGTGACGCAGGGTTCAGCCAGGAGTTGATGGATAGTCGGAAGAGCGAAAGAAATGGTAGGAGGGACATCCCAGTGGTTTCAGATTTAACATTCTATGTTACACAAATATACTAGTGTTCTGTGGGAAGCAGGGCTATCAATCAATGCAAGCCATTTCGATCTATGGTGTTCACAGATCGATTTATAAGCAAAAATGTTGGTAGGTACCAGTACCAGGCCGGTCCCCTAAACGTGGGACTTTACATCTAAAGAGTAAATTATTAACAGAACATGTAATGAAGCAGCCAATTAAACTTAGTTTTCAAACATTTGCCAAAATGTAATTCGCGGGAACACCATTCTAAGCAGTGCCCCTGGGAAAACACCATTCTAAACAGTGCCCCTGATAGTGGTTCCATATGTGACTGAGATGAAAATCTCTTTTAGACAGAGGGGGGATCTAAAGATGCAACAACTAGGATGGGTTGCTAATATGATTAGGATTTACCAAAATACATTTACCAAAATTATATAATTACTTCTGTCTATACAGAAATAAATCAAATAATTAAAAATGCTTCACCAGAAAGCATAACTTAGCCACAGAGCAATCAAGGATCATTAGCTCGTAGGCTTATGCCTATTTGGGAAGCAATTTGGGCAGCGCGCATAGCAGTAGGCCTTGTTGATTATTGACTTGCGTCTGTCAGTGAAAAGCATCTAAAATATGTATCTGAGTAAATTATTGAGTATAATTAAAAAATGTTGAGACAAGGGGAGAGGTGTGTGACCAAGATATAGAATAGTCTCTCTCTCTCCCGCTCAGCTGTCTCCCGACAATTCTTGAGCATTCATTGTGTGAATTGTTTGCCCTTGTGCGCAATGAGCATGTGTCTGGTTTCTATGTCGGTGTAATGTTGAGGGAGCGCGCGCGACTGAGCGCACATAGAATTACCTGGCCTACTACGCAGAAATGTGTTTTTACTTTTTTTAAACTTTTTTTTTTACATCCATTGCACATGATAATTTATTAACTATAGTTCCACACAGTAAGCTATTTGAAAAATCAGTACAACAATCTCCGGTGTGAATGAGCAATGGGCCTGGAGCAATAGGCCTAGTGCTGCATTGGCCTATAGGCTCTGAGTTCCATGTGCTCATTTCTTTCGTCGCTAATGGATCACGTTGTATCAATGTGTCCGTATGGCAGGGGATGGTGATCTCACTTTAGTTTACTTTTAACTTTTGATCATTTAATTCAGATTTTTATGATTAACCACGTGACAATGATTTTGAGAAATTTAAACTTGTATTAAATTAACAGTTCCATGAAAATGCGCATATGATAAACATAGATTGAAATGGCAGGATGAATTTGTAGGCTTCACCGAACTTGAAACTCACGCGCCAGCTATGAAGTCTTTATAAAATAATTGCCATTCGGGTTGCAAACAATGAAGTATGTTTTCAAAATTCATACGGCCTCCAGCTCATTTTGTGAAGTGGTAGGTGATGCGCTGATAGCCTGTTGCCTGCACTTGAATGGTGAATGGGAGTCGCGCTTCAATTACCAGTTGAGAAATACAAAATAGTAGCTATTTTTAATCGCGCACCAAAACTGTTTTTAACATGCAATTACATTTAGAATTGTTGCGCAATTAATGGGTTTATTAAAGCACATGTTTTTATTCCAGCAGCAACCAGCTGAGGAGCTGCAGGACAAATCCCCCTCAAAATAGTCTCTGTATGCTGTGCACATGTGATTAGTGTTGGTATTTGCATAAGATACATGAGGACTAACAAAAATACACAGTCCAATTTAATTCCACTAAATTATGCAAATTAACCTATAGACCAGCAAGCATAACTGTCAAATGTATTTCCATCAACTTGTAATTCCATCAATGAATAAAAATTATTATTTTGTAATTGGTCATTTTGGCCGACAACAGTTTTTTTTTAATTGTTTTTTTTTACATTTTGGGGGGGGGGGGACCAAACGCCGGCAATTGCCGGCTAACGGAAATCCTGGAATGCGTGTGTGTGTGAGCTGATCCTATTGGCCCGTGTCTGACAAGGATTATTGGTCGGTGTGGTGTGTGTGTGCGCAGGGACCATCCATGCGTCGGGCTCCCCTAGCGGAGCATTGAGGGCTCCCTCTCCCTTTGGGCCCACCCCTTCTCCCTCCTCTCTTGGCATAGCTATGGGCCCAACCAGCTTTGCCAGCCCGCATGGTAAGTGGCGCAACGCACTGACCACAGGGACAGACCGGGCTGGGTTAGAGGATGGGACTGGGCTGGGTTAGAGGATAGTAAGAATGAGGCTGGACTGGGGTAGAGGGGGCTGGGTTGTAGCAGGCTGGGCTGAATGGATGGGTCCTCCATGGAGTATAACCATAGCCAGACCCTGGTGCAGGTTGAGAAAACGCTGTCTCTGGGTAGGCTGAGGATGGGACTGGGCAGGGCTGTAGACCAACCTCTCAGCCCATGGACCGGGACTTGTCCCTGGGATGTTGCTCACCGGTCTCTCTGATAGTTCTGACACCTGTTTAGTCCATTTTGAAGTGGTTGAGAACCCTATGTTGACTGGCCAGTGGGTCACGTTGGTGGTTTAACTGTGGAGAGTTTTTAGAGTTAATGGGAGAGAGAAAGTTCTGTCAATCAGTAAGTGTTTGAGAGAGTAAAAAACATGTTGTCTGTGATTGTCTGAGTACACTGTAATGGGTTCATGACAATGAATTATGAAGATTATAAGGATGATGATATCAGTGGACGCTACTGATGTTGATGATGATGGTGGTGGTGGTGTGCGTCTGGCTACGTGTCTGTTTCCCAGGTGCTCTGGACCCCAGCTCCCCTTATGCCATGGTGTCTCCCAGCCAGAGGGGCCAGTGGCCAGGCTCTCCCCAGGTATCAGGGCCATCTCCTGGGGCTCGTATCCATGGCATGTCCCCTGGAAACCCTTCACTCCACTCACCCATCCCCGACGCCTCACACTCCCCACGTACTGGCTCGAGTGAGTATCACAAACACTTGACTGACAATCCACTCCACTGAAAATCTAATGTTTTTACAAAGATTGAAGGAATGTTAACCTCTAGGGGGTGTGGGACGGTAGCGTCCCACGTGGTCAACATCCATAGAAATTGCAGAGCGCCAAGTTCAAATTAAATTACTATAAATATTTAACTTTCATGAAATCACAAGTGTAATACATCAAAATAAAGCTTACCTTGTTGTTAATCCAGCTGCTGTGTCAGATTTCAAAAAGGCTTTACGGCGAAAGCAAACCATGCGATTATCTGAGGACAGCACTCAGCACACAAAACATTACATACAGTTAGTTACCAGCCAAGTAGATTTGTCACGAAAGTCAGAAATAGCAATACAATGAATCACTTACCTTTGATCTTCGTATGGTTGCACTCACAAGACTCCCAGTTACACAAATGTTTGTTTTGTTCGATAAAGTCCCTCTTTTTATCCAAAAACCTCCAATTTGTTGGCGCGTTTTGTTCAGTAATCCAATGGCTCAAATGCGTCACAAGAGGCAGACAAATTCCAAATAGTATCCGTAACGTTTGTAGAAACATTGTCAAACGATGTTTATAAATAAATAATCAATAATATTTAAACCGGACAATAGCGTCGTCAATATAAAAGAAAAACAAGAAAGGCGCACTCTCGGTCGGGCGCAGGAAACAGCTCTGGGGACATCCCACTATCCACTGGCTCAAAGTTGTCATTCTCCCTCATTTTTCAGAATAAAAGCCTGAAACAATGTCTAAAGACTGTTCACAACTAGTGGCATCCACAAGAAACGGAATCTGGGTCCTATCCCTTTTTAAATGGTGGATATGCATTCATTGGAAAAACAGCCATTTCAAAGTAATGGCACTTCCTGGATGGATTTTCCTCAGTTTTACACCTGCCATTTCAGTTCTGTTATACTAACAGACATTATTTTAACAGTTTTAGAATGATATGCTATTTAAACTAATAATATGCATATCATAGCTTCTGGGCCTGAGTAGCAGGCAGTTTACCTTGGGCATGCTTTTCATCCGGAGGTGAAAATAGTGCCCCCTACCCTAGTGAGGTTTTAAGACCATTGCACGAATGTATATTAAAAAAGAATCATCTTTAAGGACGTGTTCAGTCTCACCATTCCCTAGGCTAACGGTACTGTCCGCTCCTCTCTCCAGGTTCCGGGGCCATACCCAGCAGTATGCCCCCGCCCCGTAAGCTACCTCAGCGTTCCTGGGCTGCCTCCATCCCCACCATCCTCACCCACAATGCCTTGCACGTGTTGCTGCTGCCCTCGCCCACACCCTGCCTGGTGCCGGGCCTGGCAGGCAGTTACCTCTGCTCGCCGCTGGAGCGCTTCCTGGGCTCAGTCATCATGAGACGCCACCTGCAGAGGATCATCCAACTAGAACCCAACGTGAGTGGTGGAGATCTGCGGTTGACTCGTCTTGGTTTAGTCCATCTGTCTGTCTTGTTCAGTGTGTGTGTGTGTGTCTCTCTCTTTGCCCATCCCTTCCTCACTCTGGTTTTTGTTTTGAACATATTTCTGGCTTTCCTCACACTTCTCTCCTTTTCATCCTTCCATTTCTCTGTCTCTCTTCATCTCATCCAGTTGGAGGTTAACGTGAGTGTTACCTTTGTAATCAAATGTTTGTTCATACCCCATCTCTTCAGCTTAACCAGCTATCTCTCTCATCCAGTTCAAATTCATCTCTGTCATATTCCTCTGTAGAGGCTCTCAGCAGGGCTGTCCCTTATTCCAAAGCTTGTTTCCAATCTTGGATCTCTCAAACCCTCAACCCAAGCAGTCTGAGTTAAGGTTGAATGGCTTAGGGTTTTATGGCAGGAACCCATTTACCAGGATTTACCATCCAATACCACTCCCTTTCCCTGGGATAAATAAATCAGAGAAACCGGCGTGAAATCTCACTGTTAAATGATATGCGATGTGTAAATCTGGCTTCTCTACAGCCTCTGCATGATGAATCCTCACCGCTCAGGTTGGGACAGGCAGTTCACAATGCATGTAGACCTATCTCATCATAGTAACTTTTTTTTCTTTCTTGTAAAAGTCTATGCTACAGTAATATAAAGACCGAAGGCATGTCTAATTTACCCATCTCAATCTGGCTTTCGGGGTCACCTTATTTTTGTATTTGTAAATATTTTTTATTGCAGCTGCAGAGTTTTTTAAAACAGCCTATCACTGGAATATCGTTGCTTTAAGTCAGTGCACGCTCTAGCAGTCTTTCTCTCTCTCCAACTCCATTCCAATTGTATCCAAAATAGATAATCCTGTTCTAGAATGATCTATAGCCCTATATATAGATGTCCTTGCCTACTTCTTATGTAGCCTTATATTTGCTAATTAATTATGGATTATGCATAATAACCTGTCTTTTGCGTAATACGCACACACCTATGCTCCGCTGGCCTCTCTCTTTAAAAAACACTCCTTAGTCCCATGCAGGAAAAGCTATTTAATTTAACTGTTGAATGTGAGGCAGGAATGAAGCAACAATAGAGAGAGAAAGGGGAGGTAGGCTGATAACATTAGAGGCAATATTATTAAAGGTATACTTACACTATATATATATATGTGGACACCCCTTCAAATTAGTGGATTCGGCTATTTCAACCACACCTGTTGCTGACAGGTGTGTAAAATCGAGCACACAGCCATGCAATCTCTATAGACAAACATTGGCAGTAGAATTGCATTACCGAAGAGCTCTGACATTCACCGTGGCACCGTCATAGGATGCCACCTTTCCAACAAGTCGGTTCGTGAAATTTCTGTCAACTGTAAGTGCTGTTATTGTGAAGTGGAAATGTCTAGGAGCAACAACGGCTCAGTTGCGAAGTGGTAGGCCACAAGCTGACAGAACGGGACCGCCGAGTGCTGAAGCGCGTAGCACGTAAGAATCGCCTATCCTTGGTAGCAACACTCAGTCCTAGTTCCAAACTGCCTCTGGAAGCAACGTCAGCACAAGTTTGTCGGGAGCTCCGTGAAATGGGTTTCCATGGCCGAGCAGCCGCACGCAAGCCTAAGATCACCGTGCGCAAGACCAAGCGTCGGCTGGAGTGGTGTAAAGCTCGCCACCATTGGACTCTGGAGCAGTGGAAATGCGTTCTCTGGAGTGATTAATCAAACTTCACCATCAGGCAGTCTAACGGACAAATCTAGGTTTGGCGGATACCAGGAGTACGCTACCTTCCCGAATGCTAGCGCCAACTGTAAAGTTTGGTGGAGGAAACAATGGTCTGGAGCTGTTTTTCATGGTTCGGGCTAGGCCCCTTAGTTCCAGTGAAGGGAAATCTTAACGCTACAGCATACAATTACATTCTAGACAATTCCGTGCTTCCAACTGTGGCAACAGTTTGGGGAAGGGCCTTTCCTGTTTCAGCATGACAATACCCTTGTGCACAAAGTGAGGTCCATACAGAAATGGTTTGTCGAGATCGGTGTGGATGAACTGAAAGTGATAAATCACAAAAGTGATGGAACATTTGTAAAATACAGGGAAAATATGCAACCCAAGTCTCAGTAGATGGAGGCTAATATCCTACTCCATTATAATTTGACCTTTTGAAAAAGTCCATACCTCTTTGTTCCACATTGTTACTTTATAGAACTAAACTCTCCCTTGTACTTATCTTTAGTTTTTTTGTCTGTCGTTTTTTTTCTGTTATAATCATCTTTTCTCTCCTCTCTCCCCCTCTCTCTCTTCAGCTGTCCATCGTGAACTCTAATGAGCCAGGTGTGATCATGTTCAAGACAGAGGTGTTGAAGTGTCGCGTGGCGCTCAACCCAAAGACCTACCAGACCTTGCAGCTCAAAGTCACCCCCGAGAATGCCGGACCCTGGTCACAGGAGGAGCTACAGGTCTTGGAGAAGTTCTTCGAGACCCGGGTAAGACTAGTGTCTTAGACTAGTGTCTTAGACTAGTGACTTAGACTAGTGACTTAGACTAGTGACTAGCATCTTTGGGTCCTTTAAGATTGCTATTTAAAAACCATGTATTATTATTGTTGGGCAATTCCACGGTAAAAGAGGGATGTTCAGACTCACTACTTCACTTTTAAAATGTATGCCAAACAACAATCATTGATTGCAAAATTTAACAAGCCATACACCTATATACAGAAGTCTACTTTTAACAATTGACATTTTTACTAAAACATGTTTTTGTTGAGGAACAGTGCAAACTTGAGTAAGAGATTTACTTGAAAAATCTTCCTCAGTTTTTTGTGACTACGTTTTCCAAAATATACTAATCAGAAAAACTACTCCGAATTAAGATTCACAGATAACTGCATAAATAATGAGGTGTCAGCCATGATATGACACCATGAGTTGGAAAAAAATATATTTTAGTTATTGAACAAATAATGTAAGTGAAGTGGATCAACACCCGGTAACATAATGACAATGGTCCTTGATCTGTACTAAACAGAAATGCATAATTATGAATGTCATTCTCTTCATGGTGATGTATTCTGAATAGGTACACAAAGGTAGAAAATATAATATCCTCAATTGCATATTATTTTAATGAGCTCCACCCCCAAACAAGACCAAATCTGGTTGGTCGAGAATGGACCAAATCTGTACCAATCAAAGACATCTATGTTTCACAAGTTTGGATATCAAAATACAGCAGAGTACAGTACACTTCAGAAATGTAGAGTACAGTAAAAAAAAAAAATACAAAAAAATAATGGAGTATTTATTGTACAGTCCATTAAAGTATATTACATTACCTCTGCTGTACTGTGCTCTACTGCAACTGTGGTATGTGACTACTATGATTTCCCATTGTGGGAAAGTGACAAGTTTTAGTCACTTAATAATTCATAAACAAAATGTATCAATAAAAACAATTAATTGGTAGGTCTACCTTTATTTGTTACTTCTGTTAACTTTCAGATTCCTCCCTCATGAGGGAGAGAAATGAGAACATATATTAAAGATATGTGGGTTTTTGGTAACAGAATGACAATATACTAGGCTATATTTCTTAAACTTACAGAAAGCAGAACTATTTCCACCAAACTAAATATAAATGTTAATATTAGTTGGCAGGGGCCTTTACTTCAACATTATTTCTAATACCTTAAGACTTTTTCAAGTAGATGTTGTATAAGACCCCTTTTCCATGTTTGTGCCCAGAAATCAAACATGGATTTTTAAGATGGAAAATGGCTGGAAAAAACATATTTCGCGAAAATATAGACTTAGCTTTCATTTGACACCACATTTCATATGCTCCTATAAATGTCACGTTGGTGCTCATGGGTCCTTTTACATGGAAATGACCGTATACATACGCACACACACACCCTTAGTCAATAACCAATATGCTAAGAAGTAACACCTTTCAGTATTTTGTTGTAAGAACTGCTATCCCTTAACGGAGAATTGTGAGGCTTTTTATTATGCTTATTTATCGGTTAGAACCATGTGGACTTTACATTGGGAAGAGCAGGAAGCCACTGAAGATGTTGTGGTTACTAGAATGATCATAGAGCATCCTGCCTGAGGGGAGACGCATGTATACCACATCTCCTTACTCCAGCTCTAAAGTCCAATACATTAGAAATATACTGATGGTGGCCTTGATGGTGAATGTTTTACACATTATCCATAATTCTCTGCTCACTACTAAAGACAATATAAAATAAACATCATATTGAGAGTTATGTAACATTTCTTCTATATGTGGGCCATTTGCCGAATCGGTGCCACTTAATTATTTGTCTTATTTCAGCACTGTATCTAATAACACACATGTTTAACTATTCAAAATGTGTAATGGTCAATCTCGGGCAATTTAAAAAAATATATATATATTTTTTTTTACATTTTTTTTACAAGTTTTCTAAATGGAAGATGGTTGCATTTTTCTCAGTCCTGTTACCAAAAGTCCTACAACTGTTTAAATATCAACTAAAAGGCATGCCAACTTGTTTTTGTTTTTCCATAAATAAATTATTGGTTACATTTTCAAAAAATATATCTGTAGCTAAAAAGTCACAACTTATGCAGGCAAAATGTATTTATTTTTTTAACACTAATGATGTGCGCTGAGAGTCGAAGCAAGGAAGTGAATATTTAATAAATAAATTAAACATAATACAAAACAAGAAACACGAACAACACACAGACAGGAAATTGAAACAGAAACAATAATGCCTGGGGAAGGAACCTAAGGGAGTGGCATAATCAAGGAGGTGAAGGAGTCCAGGTTAGTGTCAATAAGCACTGGTGTGCGTGACAATTGTGACAGGTGTGCGTAATAATCAGCAGTCTGGTGACCTAGAGGCCAGAGAGGGAGTATACGTGACATTTTTTTATTTTTAAGGGAGACCCCAACCTCAATTTGATCAAAAATCTATCATGTGATTTATCAAACAATTGTTTAAATGATGGACCAAACATAATTGAAAAATAAGTGGTTTCATCTTTATTTTTTAAATAAAAAACAATTAAGTAACAGGAATGAGCGCTGAGTAACAGGAATGAGTGCTTGTGTGTGAGAGAAACTGGATGTCACAGAACTTCCTTCAATTAACCTCTTGATACTAGCCATCCCGGATCCGGGGTTGTGAATACAGCCTCAAGCTCATTACCATAACACAACGTTAACTATTCATGAAAATCGCAAATTAAATAAATATGCTAGCTCTCAAGCTTAGCCTTTTGTTAACAACACTGTCATCTCAGATTTTCAAAATATGCTTTTCAACCATAGCAAAACAAGCATTTGTGTAACAGTATTGATAGCTAGCGTAGCATTCAGCGGGCAACATTTTCACAAAAACAAGGAAAGCCTTCAAATAAAATAATTTACCTTTGAAGAACTTCGGATGTTTTCAATGAGGAGACTCTCAGTTAGATGGCAAATGTTCACTTTTTCCAAAAGGATTATTTGTGTAGGAGAAATCGCTCCGTTTTGTTCAAAACCGAGAGAAAAAATTCAGTCATCAAAACGCCAAACTTTTTTCCAAATTAACTCCATAATATCGACTGAAACATGGCAAACGTTGTTTAGAATCAATCCTAAAGGTGTTTTTCACATATCTCTTCGATGATATATAGTTTGTGGAAGTCTGCTTTCTCCTCTGAATCCCATGGAAGAATGCTTGCAGCTGAAGATTACGCACCAATTTCGACAAAGGACACCGGGCGGACACCTGGTAAATGTAGTCTCTTATGGCCAATTTTCCAATGATATGCCTACAAATAGGTCACAATGCTGCAGACACCTCAGGGAAACGGCAGAAAGTGTAGGCTCGTTCCTGGCGCATTCACAGCCATATAAGGAGACAATGGAAAACAGCGCCTCAAATTTTGCTCACTTCCTGTTTGAAGTTTCATCTTGGTTTCGCCTGTAGCATCAGGGGGCACTCACAGACAATATCTTTGCAGATTTGGAAACGTCAGAGTGTTTTCTTTCCAAAGCTGTCAATTATATGCATAGTCGAGCATCTTTTCGTGACAAAATATTGCGCTTAAAACGGGCACGTTTTTTTATCCAATAATGAAATAGCGCCCCCATAGTTTCAAGAAGATCATTATATTTGGCAAAAAAAGATCTGAATAGCAACTTATTTTTTTATTACCTTTATTTAACTAGGCAAGTCAGTTAAGAACAAATTCTTATTTTCAAAGTGGGTTAAGTGCCTGTTCAGGGGCAGAAAGACAGTTTTGTACCTTGTCAGCTCGGGGGTTTGAACTTGCAACCTTCCGGTTACTAGTCCAACGCTCTAACCACTAGGCTACCATGTCACCCCTGTAACATGAAAGCAGTAACAATTGTGTGCGCTAGAGGCGCCACTACAGACCCTGTAGCAAAATCTACAATAGAATGGTTCAAAAATAAACATATCCAGGTGTTAGAATGGCCAAGTCAAAGTCCAGACCTGAATCCAATCGAGAATCTGTGGAAAGAACTGAAAACTGCTGTTCACAAATGCTCTCCATCCAACCTCACTGAGCTCGAGCTGTTTTGCAAGGAGGAATGGGAAAAAATGTCAGTCTCTCGATGTGCAAAACTGATAGAGACATACCCCAAGCGACTTACAGCTGTAATCGCAGCAAAAGGGGGCGCTTCAAAGTATTAACTTAAGGGGGCTGAATAATTTTGCACGCCCAATTTTTCAGTTTTTGATTTGTTAAAAAAGTTTGAAATATCCAATAAATGTCGTTCCACTTCATGATTGTGTCCCACTTGTTGATTATTCACAAAAAAATACAGTTTTATATCTTTGTTTGAAGCCTGAAATGTGGCAAAAGGTCGCAAAGTTCAAGGGGGCCGAATACTTTCGCAAGGCACTGTATCTCCGGCAGAATAGGATCTGATTAACACTGGGTGAACTGACCTCATAGCAGGTCATTTGAATCTGAAGCTGGAAAAGGTGCAAGAATATACATGTGTAGTGACAGGCTTTGACTAAAAAGTCAAGTCTCCCCTCTTCATGTCCTTTTTCCCTCGCTTTGTCCCTTTATCCTCCCTCATCTTCTCTTCAGGTGGCCGGCCCTCCGTTCAAGTACAACACGTTGAATGCCTTCACCAAGCTGCTTGGGGCCCCCACCAACATCCTCAGGGACTGTGTCCGCATCATGAAGCTCGAACTGGTGAGGCCTTTACCTCTGGCTGTGGTTGTCACTTTGTGGGTGGTGCTGCTCCATAAATAACTTTGTGTCCGTTATGAATGAGGGGCAGGCGATATGTTTGTCTGTGTTTCTGCCTGTGTGTGATGTGAACATATATGTGTGTGTGTGTGTGTGTGTGTATGTTCACGTTGCAGACGGCATTTCTGCCAAAAAACATAAAAATAACTATGTTCAAATGCCGCTCCTGTGAAGTGGTGCCGTGGCGACATACGCTTAGTTTGCAGAAACGAGTCATGTGTTATGGTTGTGATGGTCTCTCTGACTTCTCTTCATCCTTTCCTCTTCAGTTCCCTGACCAGGCCACCCAGTTGAAATGGAATGTCCAGTTCTGTCTGACCATCCCCCCCAGTGCCCCTCCCATCGCCCCTCCAGGAACTATTGCGGTGGTGCTCAAGTCCAAGATGCTCTTTTTCGTAAGTACTGACCTTTTGACAAGTGTTACATACATACAGTACCAGTCAAAAGTTTGGACACCTACTCATACAAGGATTTTTCTTTATTTGGACTATTTTCTACATTGTAGAATAATAGTGTAGACATCAAAACTATGAAATAACCCATCTGGAATCATGTGGTAACCAAAAAGTGTTCAACAAATCAAAATATATTTAAGATTTTAGTTTCTTCAAAGTAGTTACCCTTTGCCTTGATGACAGCATTGTACCTGCTTGGCATTCTTTCAACCAGCTTCATGAGGAATGCTTTTCCAACAGTCTTGAAGGAGTTCCCACATATGCTGAGCACTTGTTGGCTGCTTTACCTTCACTATGCGGTCCAACTCATCCCAAAACATCTCAATTGGGTTGAGGTCGGATGATTGGAGGCCAGGTCATCTCATGCAGCACTCATCGCTCTCCTTGGTCAAATAGCCCTTACACAGCCTGACGGTGTGTTTTGGGTCATTGTCCTGTTGAAAAACACATGATAGTCCCACTAAGCGCAAACCAGATGGGACGGCGTATCGCTGCAGAATGCTGTGGTAGCCATGCTGGTTAAGTGTGCCTTGAATTCTAAATAAATCACTGACCATGTCACCAGCAAAGAACCCCCAACTCTTCAGACCAAAGGACAGATTTCCACCGGTCTAATGTCCAGTGCTCATGTTTCTTGCCCAGGCAAGTCTCTTCTTCTTATTGGTGTCCTTTAGTAGTGGTTTCTTTGCAGCAATTTGACCATGAAGGCCTGATTCACGCAGTCTCCTCTGATCAGTTGATGTTGAGATGTCTGTTGCTTGAACTCTGAAGCATTTATTTGGGCTGCAATTTCTGAGACTGGTAACTCTAATGCACTTATCCTCTGCAACAGAGGTAACTCTGGGTCTTTTCTGTGGCGGTCCTCATGAGAGGCAGTTTCATCATAGCGCTTGATGGTTTTTGCAGCTGCACTTGAAGTAACTTCAAACTTCTTGAAATTTTCCACATTGACTGACCATGTCTTAAAGTAACGGACTGTCATTTCTCTTTGCTTATTTGAGCTGTTCTTACCATAAAATGGACTTGGTCTTTTAGGAAATAGGGCTATCTTCTGTATACCACCCCTACCTTGTCAGAACACAACTGATTAATGAAAGAAATTCCACAAATTACTCCTGTTAATTGAAATACATTTCAGGTGACTACCTCATGAAGCTGGTTGAGAGCTGTCATCAAGGCAATGGGTGGCCAATTTTAAAAATCATATAAAATATTTTGATTTAACACTTTTTTTGGTTACACGATTGCATGTGTTATTTCATAGTTTTGATGTCTTCGCTATTATTCTACAATGTAGAAAATAGTCAAAGTAAAGAAAAATCCTTGAATGAGTAGGTGTCCAAATGTTTGACTGGTACTGTAAGTCTTATAAAAGAGGGTTTATATTACCATATATTTGTTTTAATGCTTTACAATTTAATTCCAGTGAAGTGTACTGAAGTTGTGTAAAGTATAGCTAACCATGTTCTCTCCTCAGCTCCAGTTGACCCAGAGGCTGCCGGTGCCCCAGGAGCCGGTGAACATCATTGTTCCCATCGTATACGACATGGCCACGGGCCTGACCCAGCAGGCAGACATCCCGAGACAACACTCCTCCTCTGGGGCTGCAGCGCTCATGGTCTCCAACATCCTCAAGCGATTCAATGAGCTGCACCCCGCACGACAGGGTCAGTGAGATTATCGATACACAAAAAATAGAATATGAACAGGAAATAAGATTTGATTGGTTAGGAAAGCAAGAAAAACATTTGTTTTTTAATGGTATTATACTAACATTGGATGTGTTTTTGTCTCCTTTTAGGTGAGTGCACTATCTTTGCCTCAGTTCACGAGCTCATGGTCAACCTTAACCTGCCCCCTGGTGGTCGCCAGTAGCAGCTGCACCTCCCTGGTCAGAAATGGAACGAGAACCAGAACCCAAACTCAATGCTTTTCCATTCTCGAACAGGGATACGTTCCTTTCCGGAGTCTAGTGAACTAGAGACGAAGTGTGCCCGCTGGATTTCCTAATGCAACATATCTCCTCTCTGCCTCAGCCAACTGACTTAAAACTGATTTTTTTTGTTTGTTGAAAAAAGGGAGCAGAATTATGCAGAAGATGGTTTATTCTTGATAGAACACATGACTCCAATTAAGGAGCGTATCTTGAAAGAGAGAAGTTTTCGATATAAAAATAACTTCAAAGGCTGCTTTTACACAGGCTGCCTAATTCTGATATTCTTTTCCAGTAATTGGTCTTTTGACCAATCACATCCGATCATTTTCAGAGCTGATCTGATTGGTCAAAAGACCAATTTGTGAAAAATATATAATAATTGGGCTGTGTAAATGCAGCCAAAAATAAATATTTTTGTCTTTCTCCAGATGCACTTCTTTTCAAATGATTCAGAAATTAAGAATATGGGTGTTTACCTAAATATGTACATTGTTGTATATTTCAGCATTGAAAAGAATAATAAGCCAGTTGGATAAGTAAGACTTTTACTAGTGTGAGACTTCACATTCTTTCTTTTTTTATAATCCAAGATATCAATACTGTTGTGGTATTGGGGATGTATTCTTTCTTAATAAACTATTTAAATGTATTTTTCCCTGATTGATGTCAAGACCTAGTCCCTTTTTAGTTCAAATGTGTCACTTTGAAATACTGTTAAACTGTGACAAACTTTATAAGCCAGCTGTATTTTATTATGACTGCTTTTGAGTCCTGAATGAAGAATCGAAGACCCATTGTCTGGCTTTGATTACTATTTAATAAACCAGTCAAAAACGTGAGTTGTCAATTTCTGTTTTGACCAGTCTCTGGTGATTCACAATAAGACGAAATAAAAACATCCACTTTCGCCTTGCGAAATCATCGATTTACGATGACATCATCCAGAAAGCAGACTGGTCTTCAATAGAGGTGGGTTCAAAACTTAAAAGCTGCTGTTCGATCTGAAATGGTAGGCTATATCTACTGTTCTGATGTATATTATATCAAGCGTTCTTCTAGTTGTGTGTGTGCTGTATTTCCAATGCATACTTGCTTTTGCTAGTTTTCATTTCTCATGATGTACCTTATTTCACATTGCTGAATGTTTTGATGGATTGGATCTCAACGATTCATTTATCTTGAACCGTTCAAAAATACCTCCGTGATCTTGAACGCACCCCTTGTCAGACAAAAATAATTCCGATCGGCAATGAGTGCAAATGTTTTCCGCAGCGATACACGGCCACTAACACACACCAACGTTCTTTTTTTTCTGGATGATAAAGGTCGATTTGTCAGATAATAGGTTGATAACGCTAATCGAGATATGGCAGCAGTCAGCTTCTCCGAGGCGCTCTGTCAGCCGTGCGTTTATCACGAGAAATTCAAAGGTAAGTCGAGCATCATTGACACATTATTTAGTTCATTAATTGCATGTGCGATTTAACTGGTTATCACACGACGTACAATGGCGTACTGCTTTGATTTGAAATTAGTTATGTTGCATTGTACACAGATTGTCGCGTACAATAGGGTTTCCTCAATTCTACACATTGCATTCCTAGCTATCTGTTCTGATCTAAACGTTGCAACCCTCTTGGGGGGGAACCTTATGTGCTGAAACCCCTGTGGTCAGTTGAGCTGAATGTAAAGAGACCCCTGATGCCTGTCCACCTGAGTCCAGAGCAGGTGGGGCTGGAGATGCTGTATCTCTGTGGACAACTGGACCTTCTCATCAGGGCACAGGTACACCAGGTGAGAACTCATGCATACCATCTGAGTATACCCTTCCTCACCAGAACTTACTGACACTTGAGTATGAGAGTACTGTAATGGAGAACTTGAGACATTTTGATATTGTGCATTTGGAAATAAACTGTATTATGTTTAGTAGACCTACTCCATTTGTGCACATCCTCTTTTGAAATGTATTTTCACTCCCATTCCCCTGTATTACAGTTCCAGGAGCAGCTGAGACAGGACTGTAGCCCTGAGGAGTCGGACACTTTCCAGGAGCAAGGTGAGTCTCAATCAGAACAGAACAGATGCTCGGAAGTAGGCATAACCCTAACTGCAGCTCTTGTCACCTTGCCTATTGCACCACAGACCTGTGATTCCTAACCTGAGTGTCTAATGTCCATTTTGTATTTACCCAGGAGCAGAGATTATTGATCAGATGCTCCAATGCTTAGAACACCTGCCAAGACCTATGCCGCACCTGGAGGTAGTACCACATCAACCTATAACAACATATACAGTTGAAGTCGGAAGTTTACATACACTTAGGTTGGAGTCATTAAAACTTGTTTTACAACCACTACACACATTTCTTGTTAACAAACTATAGTTTTGGCAAGTCGGTTAGGACATCTACTTTGTGCATGAAACAAGTCATTTTTCCAACAATTGTTTACAGACAGATTATTTCACTTATAATTCACTGTATCACAATTCCAGTGGGTCAGAAGTTTACATACACTGAGTTGACTATGCCTTTAAACAGCTTGGAAAATTCCAGAAAATTATGTCATGGCTTTAGAAGCTTCTGATAGGCTAATTGACATAATTTGAGTCAATTGGAGGTGTACCTGTGGATGTATTTCAAGGCCTACCTTCAAACTCAGTGCCTCTTTGCTTGACATCATGGGAAAATCTTTTAAAAAATCAGCCAAGACCTCAGAAAAATAATTGTAGACCTCCACAAGTCTGATTCATCCTTGGGAGTAATTTCCAAACGCCTGAAGGTACCACGTTCATCTGTACAAACAATAGTATGCGAGTATAAACACCATGGGACATGCAGCCGTCATACCGCTCAGAAAGTAGACGCTTTCTGTCTCGTAGAGATGAATGTACTTTGGTGCGAAAAGTGTAAATCAATCCCAGAACAACAGCAAAGGACCTTGTGAAGATTCTGGAGGAAACAGGTACAAAAGTATAAATATCCACAGTAAAACGTGTCCTATATCGACATAACCCGAAAGGCCGCTCAGCAAGGAAGAAGCCACTGCTCCAAAACCGCCTTTAAAAAAAGCCAGACTACGGTTTGCAACTGCACATGGGGACAAAGATCGTACTTTTTGGAGAAATGTCTTCTGATATGATGAAACAAAAATAGAACTGTTTGGCCATAATGATCATCGTCACGTTTGGAGGAAAAAGGGGGATGCTTGCAAGCCGAAGAACACCATCCCAACCGTGAAGCACAGGGTGGCAGCATCATGCTGTGGGGGTGCTTTTTTGCAGGGGGGACTGGATCACTTCACAAAATAGATGGCATCATGAGGAAGTCAAATTATGTGGATATATTGAAGCAACATCAAGACATCAGTCGGGAAGTTAAAGCTTGGTCACAAATGGATCTTCCAAATGGACAATGACCCCAAGCATACTTCCAAAGTTGTGGCAAAATGGCTTAGGACAACAAAGTCAAGGTATTGGAGTGGCCATCACAGCGCCCTGACCTCAATCCCATAGAAACATTGTGGGTAGAACAGAAAAGCATGTGCGAGCAAGGAGGCCTACAAACCTGACTCAGTTACACCAGCTCTGTCAGGAGGAATTGTGGGAAGATTGTGGAAGGCTACCTGAACTTTTGACCCAAGTTAAACAATTTAAAGGCACTGCTACCAACTACTTATTGAGTGTATGTCAATTTCTGACCCACTGGGAATGAGATGAAAGAAATAAAAGCTGAAATAAATAATTCTCTACTATTATTCTGACATTTCACATTCTTAAAATAAAGTGGTGATCCTAACTGACCTAAACATGGATTTTTACTTGGATTAAATCTCAGGAATTGTGAAAAACTGCGTTTTAAATGTATTTGGCTGAGGTGTATGTAAACTTTCAACTGTAAATATAGCTGCATGCAGCAAGTTTCAAGTTGTATTAGTTGTAGGTAAGGGATACACAGTCCAACGAAATACGTACTTGCAGGTTCCTTCTCGACAATGCTACCACAATAAGAAATACTTAAATATAAGAATACAAATATGAAGTAAAGGTCTCAGTAGAGTAGAATGAACATTTTAGCATAAGAATATGACAGGAAGGCACAATTTATAGTCCAATATTTACACACGTTTTGGGGAAGGGCAGGGTTCAAGCTATGGCCATACAGTGCAACCATCTGGACAAATTTGACACATCACTTTAGGATTAGCTATTTCTGTACTACTTACCACGCTTGCCAAATATCAGAACTCAAAATCAAACAGGTCGTGCAATATGCTTTTGATGTTGTTGACTTTAAACGTCTCCAGAACCACTAGACCGATCGTCAAGCCTCTAGCTCAATTAATATGGCCGCTATAAGCCAATAAGCTTCTATGAATGGCTTTTCCTGTCCAACAGCGCCCGCATGCGGCCAAACAGTACCATACTATACAGGTTAGCTAGACTCACATCCCTGAGCATCAGGGATGTAGTGCTGCCGGAGCGCAACTTTTTTTGATTTGATAATACATGGAGCTGGTAAAAATATTTTTGGAAAATAATTTCTGAAGCTGAACACTTGAATTGATGAATGAGTATTTTACATAACATAACCAAATCTAATATCATAGCATAGTTAGGCCTATAACGTTACACTAAAAACACCTAATTTCTAGTGAGATTTTAAGAGCTGAAGCTAAATAGTCACATTGCTTTTCGCATGCGGCCAAAACTCAACAGCGCACGCCACTCGGCAGGATATATGCTTTGATTGAATCAAAATACAACAAAGGCTAATAGGTTGTTAACACCATCTGCTCTAATTCACTCACGAAACAGTCATTTAATATTTAAATGCATATTCCCATGAAGACCAAATGATTGGCATGCAGACACAGTTTGGACATTTCACCGGTAAAATGTGAAGGATCATCATTCATGATTGTCAGTGATGAATGCCTATTTTTGAAATTAGGTATTGCTAACTTGGTGTTTGAGGGTATCAAAAATATAACATTTTCCTGAGATGAAATGTGTGGGCATAGACAGACATTGAAATTGTAGGATGCATTTCATGCACATTCTATACAAATATTCAGTAGACTACATCTGTCTGTACAAACTTTGATTGAGAAATAATGATGTAACAAAAAGATAAATGCTCTCCTGTACCTAAAGAAATGGCACTACACCACTGCATGTGGGCCAAATTTCAGGACTGTGGGTCAAACAGATCTAGAGATAAATATGTGCCCATTATAGCACCACAATATGGTCGATCTGCCTGCGCTTGCATATGTTTAGTCTTTACAGTGTTTAACATGTACATCAAGTTATATGAATAACCATGCATGATTTACATGCATTTGTCTTAAATCACACCCACTTGAATATTTATTGGTCCATAGTGGCCATGTTTGAGATATTAGCCTGGAAAATATTGCATTGAGAGACCTTGGTTCATAGATGCCAAATATCAAGTTTCATGACAATTGGTCATTCGGTGCCAGAGTAGCGTTGTGTTTTTCACAAAATTCAAAATGGCGGACATTATGGTTCCTTGAGGCAAATGTGTTTTTTGTGAGGAGAGTAACTTATTTGCTGACTTGCACTCTAGTTCACACAGGGTGAGGGGGGGTAAGCTTTCAAAGTTAGCATTTTCAATCACTTGTTATAGCGCCACCATGTGACCAATTGGCATGGCATTGCATTAGAGGCTGTGACCCTTTGTCCTTTACCATCATGCAAGGTTATATTCTCCTCAGCCTTCTAATCTCACATTAAGTTTTTTCACCAAATCTGTGGAGAACCTGAAAAATGAATGCCAACAAATTCAACAGGGTTTCACCCAGCTTTGCTGCTTGAACCCCTAAGAAGTATTTAAATCATCAGTTGAGCTCCTATGCCAAATATATTCTCAAGTATTTTTAAGGGGATGTTACATTTTTTCATTCATGTGATTTGTCAGAATTGTGAAAGATGTGGGTTTTTTTCAGGACTATCTTGACATGGTGGGTCTGTCGACCATGTACCCTCGCGTGGAGGTGTTCCTCATCCAGGGCAGTCCAGTAGACATGCTGGAGAAACCCCCAATGGATGGTAAGATCAGGGGTTAAAGCAGCCCAGTAGACATGCTGGAGAAACCCCCAATGGATGGTAAGATCAGGGGTTAAAGCAGCCCAGTAGACATGCTGGAGAAACCCCCAATGGATGGTAAGATCAGGGGTTAGAGCAGTCCAGTAGACATGCTGGAGAAACCCCCAATGGATGGTAAGATCAGGGGTTAGAGCAGTCCAGTAGACATGCTGGAGAAACCCCCAATGGATGGTAAGATCAGGGGTTAGAGCAGTCCAGTAGACATGCTGGAGAAACCACCAATGGATGGTAAGATCAGGGGTTAGAGCAGTCCAGTAGACATGCTGGAGAAACCCCCAATGGATGGTAAGATCAGGGGTTAAAGCAGTCCAGTAGACATGCTGGAGAAACCCCCAATGGATGGTAAGATCAGGGGTTAGAGCAGTCCAGTAGACATGCTGGAGAAACCCCCAATGGATGGTAAGATCAGGGGTTAAAGCAGCACAGTAGACATGCTGGAGAAACCCCCAATGGATGGTAAGATCAGGGGTTAGAGCAGTCCAGTAGACATGCTGGAGAAACCCCCAATGGATGGTAAGATCAGGGGTTAAAGCAGTCCAGTAGACATGCTGGAGAAACCCCCAATGGATGGTAAGATCAGGGGTTAGAGCAGTCCAGTAGACATGCTGGAGAAACCCCCAATGGATGGTAAGATCAGGGGTTAAAGCAGTCCAGTAGACATGCTGGAGAAACCCCCAATGGATGGTAAGATCAGGGGTTAGAGCAGTCCAGTAGACATGCTGGAGAAACCCCCAATGGATGGTAAGATCAGGGGTTAGAGCAGTCCAGTAGACATGCTGGAGAAACCCGCAATGGATGGTAAGATCAGGGGTTAGAGCAGTCCAGTAGACATGCTGGAGAAACCCCCAATGGATGGTAAGATCAGGGGTTAAAGCAGTCCAGTAGACATGCTGGAGAAACCCCCAATGGATGGTAAGATCAGGGGTTAAAGCAGCCCAGTAGACATGCTGGAGAAACCCCCAATGGATGGTAAGATCAGGGGTTAAAGCAGTCCAGTAGACATGCTGGAGAAACCCAAAATGGATGGTAAGATCAGGGGTTAGAGCAGCCCAGTGGAGACACCCCTATTGATGGTATTGAGTTAGGGTTTAAGAGGTCAGTTCACTTCATCTTTATTTAAACAGGATAGTCCACTCAGCAATAATTTTTGTACCAGTTGGGGGTTAGGGAGACCAAGCACTGACACCTGATTCAACCTATCATGTGTTTGTTTTTTTGTTAAGTAAAAATAAAATAAATCATGGTCTTGAATTTAAACTACAGTTATTTGAACCAGGTGTGTAAAAACTGGTCTCGAACAAAAACCTGCCCTTCAGAACTAGAATGACCCACACTAGACACATATCTACACTGAACAAAAATATGAACGCAATATGTAAGTGTTGGTTTCATGAGCTGAAATAAAAGATCCCAGAAATGTTCCATACGCACAAAAAGCTTTATTTTATCAAAGGCATGTCCATCAGAAGCCTCCAACATCATTTTACAGAATTTGGCAGTACGTCCAAACGGCCTCACAACCGCAGACCACGTGTAATCGCCATCCCAGGACCTCCACATCCGGCTTCTTCACCTCCCGGACAGCTGATAAAACTTTGGGTTTGCACAACTGAAGAAGTTTTGCACAAACTGTCAGGAACCGTCTCAGGGAAGCTCATCTGTGTGCTAGATGTCCTCACTGGGGTCTTGAACAGACAGTTTGGCGTCGTAAACGACTTCAGAGGGAAAATGCTCACCTTTGATGGCCCCTGGCAGTGTGCTCTTCACAGATTAATCCTGGTTTCAACTGTACTGGGCAGATGGCGTGTGGGTGAACAGTTTGCTGATGTCAGCGTTGTGAACAGAGTGCCACATGGTGGCGGTGGGGTTATGGTATGGGCAGGGATAAGCAACGGACACAATTGCAATTTATTGATGGAAATTTGAATGCACAGAGATACCGTGACGAGATCCTGAGGCCCATTGTTGTGCCATTCATTCAAAATGTCCCGGTTCTTCCATTGCCTGCATACTCAACAGACATGTCACCCATTGAGCATGTTTGGGATGCTCTGTTCGATTGCCCGCCAATATCCAGCAACTTCACACAGGCATTGAAGAAGAGTGGGACAACATTCTACCGGCCACAATCAACACCCTGATCAACTCTATGCAAAGGAGATGTCATGCTGCATGTCACGGGATGTCACGCTGCATGAGGCAAATGGTGGTCACTGACTGACTGGTTTTCTGATCCACACCCCTACTTTTTTCTTCTTTTTTTTTTAAAGGTATCTGTGACCAACATATGCATATATGTATTCCCAGTCATATGAAATCCATAGATTTGGGCCTAATGCATTTATTTCAATTGAATGATTTCCTTATATGAACCATGGCCAGCGAAGAGCCCGGATCTCAATCCCATTGAGCACATCTGGGACCTGTTGGATCGGAGGGTGAGGTTCTAGGGCCATTCCCCCCAGAAATGTCCTGGAACTTGCAGGTGCCTTGGTGGAAGAGTAGGGTAACATCTCACAGGAAGAACTGGCAAATCTGGTGCAGTCCACGAGGAGGAGATGCACTGCATTACTTAATGCAGCTGGTGGCCACACAAGATACTGACTATTACTTTTGATTTTGACCCTCCCTTTGTTCAGGGACACAATATTCAATTTCTGTTAGTCTGTGGAACTTGTTCAGTTTATGTCTCAGTTGTTGAATCTTATGTTCATAAAAATATTTGCACATGTTAAGTTTGCTGAAAATAAATTCAGTTGACAATGACAGGATATTTATTTTTTTGCTGAGTTTATATGTAATTGTTTTTGTTCAGTTTAGTATGCAATGATTATAAGCAGTTTATAAACAGACACTTCACCTTTATAACCGCTTATACCTAAGATTGTGTCTCTGTTGCAGAATACTTCTCACACATCGGGAGGCTCAATCAGCTACTAGTACTTAGTCAGCAGCTAGAGGAGGATGTAAAACATCTCGGGAGCCACAAATACATCGCCCACCAGCTGTCAGTTATATATGTAAGTGGTCTACTCATTTCTATTTTGTATACTCTATTCTATTGGTAGCCGATTATGTTTATTATATTCATAGGTCAAACTCGACGGTACAATAATAATTTCCCCCATTGCACATTCACGGTTTCACAGTGATTTACAAACTTTATCTTACCTTCATGTGTTGTAGCAAGTGCTCAGCTCATTCCGAGGTATCCAGCCACTGTCGGTCCTGAAGAAAGAGATTGAGGCCAACTTCAGACAGATGAAGACATCTTTGCTGACAGAGGAGGGCTCCAGGCAGGAGCCTCAGCTCCCAGCACACTACATCAGCTGGTGAGAGCAGGAGCTACTGCTTTAAATTATGGACTGCATTCAATTATCACACTTTCCTTGCAGTGCAGTGAATGCCCCATGTTTCAGTTATCAGGCTAACCTAATCCCAACCTAACTCCAAACCCAGTTAGTATTCATTGGTTTAATGTGATAACTTTACGGTTACAATCATAGTCTACTCTTTTGGAATGTGTGTCCCTGCAGGATATTGGAGCTGACTCTTAGTATAACGTCAACAGTCTCCTCGCTACCAGAGGAACTCACTGAAGACCTGAGTCCAGCCATGACCTTTGTGTCCCAGCTATGACATCACACCTGACATTGGGCCCGTGTTACATATTACCAACCCGTGGAGCTGAGGGTCAACAACATTTGATTTTTTATTAATGTCCGACAGACCAACCCGGTGATTCAAGAATGATGCTTTGACATGTCACTGTCATTTTATTGAATAGGGTCCTGAGCTCTCATTGGTTAAGTGGATGAATGTTAATGAATGTGTTATAAATGTGTTAGGCCAAATGTCTAAAAAGAGGTGCTAAATAATGTTACTGTATGAAATTGCATTTGAACAAATTGTTTACATTGGCCAATAAATTAAATTGAGAGATAAGCCTATAGACTGAAAATCTTCTGAATTTCAATAACAGAGATTGACCACGAGTCATAGATTTGAAAGAGAACAGGCTAATCGGGCAAAATGGTCACGGAAGCCACGGATGTTCAAGGCCGACCGTGGTCGAGCATACATTGTTAGCGGAAAACAGGATAGTGAATGGAAAAATGGAAATCCTCATGGTCAATCATCGTCTTAATAAATACACATTTGAAAGAAAACCATTGTACCAATACTTGCTTCTAATACACCAGATATATGTCATTGAACTGATTACTTGATTTGATTATTTTATTGGCTATCAACTTGTGTTACTCAGCTAGCCTGCACTGTCACGCAGTGTTGCCAACTCCTCATTAAGGAAAGTAGCTATATTGTGATGGACGCTGTAGGAGAGAGGAATAACCTCGTGGGAGAGACAAAAAGTGAGTTAAAAACATCCTAAATATGTTTAGAACTACAAATGAACTTTCTTCTGTTGATTCTTGGTTTTTTTTTATGTCACAATTCCAACCATCCTCAAATTTGTGACTTCAAAGTATTTTAGTGATTGGGACCGGGAAAAGTGACCCAAAAGAGACACTCCAGCAGAGTTACTTAGTTTTTTAGTTTAGTTTTTTTATTTGTTTTTGTTTTTAACCTTATGGATCCACTTAGGAGCCTACAACAAGTCACAGTAAAACATTAACATTTTTAACCATACATTTTTTTTGGTATACATTCTACATTAACAATCTAAATGGACCTAAAAGAGACAATAGAAAAAACGGTCAATGGCAATGTGAGAAAATTAAGGTAACTAGTCTGGCCCTAATTCAGGTTAGTTTTGTAAACCAGGGAGGGATCAGCCAGCGGCAGCTTCCCGCATGCGCGATTCATTTGCAGTCTGGACGCGGACTGGTGAACATCTGCTCTGACTGCAGTTGGGAGGGGCTGCTGCGCGAGGACTGAGTGCTTTGAGACGGGGGTGGGGCCCCAAGAGTAAGAACGATACGTGCTTTCACGTCAGTGTCTCCAATAACACCAGAAAAAGTCGCTAGATTTGTTGCGAGTCGCTTTTTAAAAAATGTGTCGCTAAAAGGGTCTGAATACTCCCTAAATATAGCGACAAAGTCGCTAAATTGGTAACACTGCGATGTCCGCGTCTTCTTCGGTGGGGTTTATCGGCGGGTGGCATCCAACGTAATGGTGCATTACCGCCACCTACTGTACTGGAGTGTAGGCCAGAGAAAGCGAGAAACCTAATCCTACCTGCCAGCCCCGTTGCTTAAAAAAGCTAACAAAATATTTGGGACTATATCTAATGACGTTATACTCAATATACTCTTTAAACTAATTTCCTGTATCCCTTTTCCCTCATACTAGATCTCATCCTCTCTCTTTCCCTCCAATAATGACCATACTGTATCAATACATGCTCCACGGTCTCTGTTTCCTGGCAATACTCACATTTTCCTGTTGGATGCTTTCCTATCACATGTAAGGTCTTATTCAACTGGCTGTGGCCCACACTTAATCGTGTAAATATAGCCTCCTCTCTTCTGTTCCTTCCTGCCATTCTCCCCTCCCCAACTTTCCTCTGTTCTTGAAATAAATACCTGCCCTAAGTATCTCTACTCCACTGCTCCTGCCATTTCTCCAACGTCACTCTCCATATCATGCTTTTTGCCTCTGCCTTGCTCATTGAAACTAGCACATCAACATCCCCACTACTTAGTGCTTGTTTAGCCAGTATATCAACTGCCTCGTTCCCCTCCACTGTATGACATCTAGCCTTTCCATGGTTCGGCAGCCCGTACAACAATACGCTATCCTTCCGTAGTCTATTACAGATCTGATCAATGCAACATATATGGTCTTCAATGAGGCACGCCCAGCCCCCCACTCCTTCCCTGTCAGACAGCACAAATAACGACCTCCCAATATCTGTCGGTACCTGAGAGTAAACATCATTAATCATGATTGAGGACAACAGATGACTAATCACGCTCCCCTGTGGTGTACCATTATCCACCATGTAGCTACCTGAAAGAGACTTACAGGAAATGTTTTATCCAGTTGTACGTTCTTCCTCCTACCCCCATAATATCAAGCTTGATTAACAACCCCTCCTTCCACATCATATCATACACCTTCTCCACATCAAAAAATGCAGCTTCAACAGTCTCCTTGTTCACCTGAGCCTTCCTGTTCTCTGCTTCTAAGCAGAGCACTGGGTCCATTGTTCCCCTACCCTTCCTGAATCCGCTCTGATGTGGCGATACTAACCCCCTGCTCTCCAGGAAGGAAGTTAGCCTCTCCGTTATCATACACTCCATAATCTTACATACATGTGATGTTAAGGCCATTGGCCGATAGCTTGTTGGCCTCGTTGGGTCCTTTCCTGGCTTCCGGATTGGTACCACTACTGCCTCCTTCCAGCTGCCTGGTAGTTTCCTCTCCCACACTCTATTGTACAACACCAATACATTATCCAGTGCCTCATCACTAAGATGGGCCCTCATAACATAGCACACCTCATCTTTCCCAGATGAAGTTAACCCAGCCTTACCTATTGCCCTTTTCACCTCTGCCATGGTAAATGGTGCATTCAATGCATAATTTACATCCTCCCTCCTATCCAGCAATCCAGGATGTTCCTCTCTTGTTCTCTCTCTATCCCTCTGCCCCTCTGACAAATTTACAGAGCTATGCACTTGGACAAACGCTTTGGCCATCATCTCTGCCTTCTCATCTGTTACTGCCACATCCTCCCCACTCATCAACACTGGATAATCCCACTCCCTTCTGACCCCACTCATTCTGTTAATCATCCCCCACACTTCTCCCACTGGTGTCGCCCTTCCAATGGTGTCACAGAACCAACGCCAACATGACCTCTTTGCCTGAGGAATAGTTCTCCTCAGAGCCTGGGCCTGCTTATACTGAATCAGATGTTGGAAGTTATGTGTCCTTTTCAGTACTGTAAATGCTCTGTTCCTACTCCTCACCATTGTCCCACACGCCTCCGTCCACCACGGGAATGCTTTCCTCCTCCTCCTCCCTGAACTCTTAGGTACTTCTGCGTCTTTCTTTTCCCAAATGCAGTTAAGCCAAAACCACGCCCCGTTATTCAGAGGGGCATTCTACTATGCTTCCATTGGCTAGCATTTGACAGCTGTTTGCTCGTCACAGGGCTCGCGGCAGCTGTTGGCTCGTCACATGGCTCGCGGCAGCTGTTGGCTCGTCAAAGGGCTCGCGGCAGCTGTTGGCTCGTCACAGGGCTCGCCACAGCTGTTGGCTCGTCACAGGACTCGCGACAGCTGTTGGATCGTCACAGGGCTCGCGACAGCTGTTGGCTCGTCACAGGGCTCGCGACAGCTGTTGGCTCGTCACAGGGCTCGCGGCAGCTGTTGGTTCGTCACAGGGCTCGCGACAGCTGTTGGCTCGTCACAGGGCTCGCGACAGCTGTTGGCTCGTCACAGGGCTCGCCACAGCTGTTGCCTCACAGCCTGTTGCTTGAGAGACTATCCTGAGGTCCAAACACTTAAAATACGCACCCTATCCCCACAGCCCTCAAATTAAGTGGACACTTTTGATGACGTATCATGACGTCTGATGAGTATACACTTGCAGGGCAAGGGGCGACGGAGGAAGGAATGATTTTTAAACGGACCACACTTGGCCGGAAATTTGTCACTCATTCATCCCCTGATGATTGTGTTTTCAGCCACCGGTGGCTTGTGGGTGCTTTATACATTCAATTATGAGTGCATGTCTACTTATATTAAATATATAATTATTAATATACGCCTACTGTATGATAGCTAGCAAATGAATTAACTAACTAATGTTAGATTGCCTAACTGGAACTTCTGAAGAAGGAAAAAGTTTTATTTCTACAATTTCCAAAAGATAACCAAGCAAAAACATATTTACTTTTTACGTAGTAGCAAAATGTCTAACTTATTTGCATTCGTTTTTACTTGTTGACTTCTCCATTGATGTTGTTTTTAAGTTTTCAAAATACTTTTCTTAGCGGATGTACAATCGTCGCGAATTGAATTATGGGGAGTTTCAGGCCCCGGAGTGAACATAATTGTACACTTCCAACAAGGGCTGAGGGGCTTACATTGCAAACTTCCCTTGCTTGGCTAATCATTTGGACCATCCTCCAAGATGGCGACGGGGATTCCCAAGGTAATGATTGAAGTTTGTAAAATGAGATTTTATCAGTGGGATAGAGCAAATGTAAGGCATGTAGACATCCAGATAATTAATACAATACACCTTCTGTTTAGGCTGATTACAGATGCCGTCACAAGATTTATAGTAGATCCCCCAACAAGGGAACATCAAAAAACACTTGCTGGCCCCCCAAAATGAGTATCACTCTGATACGCTGTGTCACCGGAAAGGGGAGGCTGAACAGGTGTGTGAATGGTTTATTTACATATACAAGCCTGCCCATTGTGGTTAATCATTCTCTAACTTTGATTTCGCTGAACACAATCAAATGTTTGTTCTAGGAGCAAAGACCCACATCTTCCTATGTATCCAGCCATGGTGTGTGTATCCAATGTCCACAACCACAATCTCTTTGTGGCTGATGCACTTAAACACCGGGATATTGAGGCCAAAGCCACAGAGACCTTGTCAAGGCTATTTGAGATTGGGCACTCCCTTTTATCAGCTTTGGATGTGCTAAAAAGTGATCTGCAGATGAAAAGTTCTGTTACCGGTACATATGTCTTATACCCAACATCTTCTCTCTTTCTTTAACATATTTAAGGTAATTCAGATGTGATCTGTACTCTGATTGGTCTCACCCACATACATCTCATATACACTGCTCAAAAAAATAAAGGGAACACTAAAATAACACATCCTAGATCTGAATGAATGAAATATTCATATTAAATACTTTTTTCTTTACATAGTTGAATGTGCTGACAACAAAATCACACAAAAATTAACAATGGAAATCAAATTTATCAACCCATGGAGGTCTGGATTTGGAGTCACAATCGAAATTAAAGTGGAAAACCACACTACAGGCTGATCCAACTTTGATGTAATGTCCTTAAAACAAGTCAAAATGAGGCTCATTAGTGTGTGTGGCCTCCACGTGCCTGTATGACCTCCCTACAACGCCTGGGCATGCTCCTGATGAGGTGGCGGATGGTCTCCTGAGGGATCTCCTCCCAGACCTGGACTAAAGCATCTGCCAACTCCTGGACAGTCTGTGGTGCAACGTGGCGTTGGTGGATGGAGCGAGACATGATGTCCCAGATGTGCTCAATTGGATTCAGGTCTGGGGAACGGGCGGGCCAGTCCATAGCATCAATGCCTTCCTCTTGCAGGAACTGCTGACACACTCCAGCCACATGAGGTCTAGCATTGTCTTGCATTAGGAGGAACCCAGGGCCAACCGCACCAGCATATGGTCTCACAAGAGGCTACCTCTGGCGAGCACATGGAGGGCTGTGCGGCCCCCCAAAGAAATGCCACCCCACACCATGACTGACCCACCGCCAAACCGGTCATGCTGGAGGATGTTGCAGGCAGCAGAACGTTCTCCACGGCGTCTCCAGACTGTCACGTCTGTCACGTGCTCAGTGTGAACCTGCTTTCATCCGTGAAGAGCACAGGGCGCCAGTGGCGAATTTGCCAATCTTGGTGTTCTCTGGCAAATGAAAAACGTCCTGCACGGTGTTGGGCTGTAAGCACAACCCCCACCTATGGACGTCGGGCCCTCATACCACCCTCATGCAGTCTGTTTCTGACCGTTTGAGCAGACACATGCACATTTGTGGCCTGCTGGAGGTCATTTTGCAGGGCTCTGGCAGTGCTCCTCCTTGCACAAAGGCGGAGGTAGCGGTCCTGCTGCTGGGTTGTTATACTGACCTGTCTCCTGGTAGCGCCTCCATGCTCTGGAAACTACGCTGACAGACACAGCAAACCTTCTTGCCACAGCTCGCATTGATGTGCCATCCTGGATGAGCTGCACTACCTGAGCCACTTGTGTGGGTTGTAGACTCCGTCTCATGCTACCACTAGAGTGAAAGCACCGCCAGCATTCAAAAGTGACCAAAACATCAGCCAGGAAGCATAGGAACTGAGAAGTGGTCTGTGGTCCCCACCTGCAGAATCACTCCTTTATTGGGGTGTCTTGCTAATTGCCTATAATTTCCACCTGTCTATTCCATTTGCACAACAGCATGTGACATTTATTGACAATCAGTGTTGCTTCCTAAGTGGACAGCTTGATTTCACAGAAGTGTGATTGACTTGGAGTTACATTGTGTTGTTTAAGTGTTCCCTTTATTTGTTTGAGCAGTGTATTATCTGTGTTTAAGAAAATGGCTATAACAGTGCATTTTCATATCATATGCAGTGTAAGATAGCAAATCTTGGGAGACTACAGAGCCAAAATAAAATGTAAAAAATATACTTTTATTTTCTGAGACAAAGTTTATTTGACATTTTCACCATGTATTTGGCACAGATTGTATCAGAAAGACTTTAGGAAAGAGTATGGAGTGCAGAGTGGGCCTTCCATGGTGTCCGCACTAGAGAGGCAGAGAGTACAACCTCAAATGCAGCAACACCTGGAAGCACCAGGCTGCAGTGGTGCAGAACTTTGGCTGCTTCTCCAGCAACTTCCTTCCCACAACACCAGAGATGCGGGCTGAGCGCTTTAAGATAACATCAGGAGGTAATACAGTGCAAACAAAACATTATAAAACCCAACATGAAATGAATGTACTTTTAATGTACATAAATACATGCATCAGTGTTCATTGTATGTATTTTGAATACCTGTTGTAGCTAACATTTCCCTGGAGTTCCTGCAGCCCCTGAGGGACAAAGGTCAGCCAAGAGGTAAGTCAGACACAGGTAACATGCCTGTACTCAACAAATACTTACACTGTTTCACAGACATAATACAACCACTAAAATAGATTGTCATATCATTCACCAGTATGATTCTAACTATTAGCTACAGCTCATTCCAATCAACAACTTGGGGATCCAAGCTCACCAGTAAAAGGTATGAAGCTTAAACATCAATGTTCAGTACATTCACCATTGTTGTTTTCAAATAATGGTATACGGTATTGTCATTCATATTGAGTGCAGTTGAACAATCCAAATATACAACCTTCATTGTACCTTAGTCGTCGTATCTTAGTAGTTTCTATGTTCACTTACAGACAGGGCCACCTGCTTGGAGGAACAAACAGAGTGTGCTCCTCACCAACAGCCTGTGCCCAGTGACAATGATGAATTGTACTTCTAAGCAGTTCACATTCAGCACTGACATTATTTTGACAGTGACACATTTTCTGTAATTTTAGTTGTACTATGTACTATACTTTTACATTGCACAAAAAAAAATATGTTTACAGACATATCCTCTGAATTATCACCAATTGACCTGGTTGCTGGAATGCTGGATGACCTCAAAGTGCTGAGTATTGATGACAACTTTAGTGAGGAAATTTAATGCAATTAAAGGCAATCCATCTAGGCTTGTTTCAGCCATCCATTGCTTTGGGAAGTCTCACATCAGCCCAACGGCTAACAGCACAGCAGCACTCCAAAGAGCTGCCAGACGACCAGGCCCTATGATTCCCTGATAGCCTACAGCTGTTGCCCGTCGTTCCAACAAGGCTGGTACAAAACGGCCTCTCACGACTGGACGACCAAAAGGCCAGAACAGTGGCGCCGAACACCCATACTGTTCACATGCTAAAAGGAAAAATCCATCAGAAATTAGACACCACAAGTTGTCTGACTCAGTGTATGCAAATAGTTCTCACACAGTGAATAAAGCACATGTGAAGTAAAATGTTCCCTTTGAAGTTCCTACTGTGTGTATTAAGGATTTAGCGAATATGATGTAAAACATAACTAATCAGTCGAATATGCTATGCTACAGCCAAGGGCAAATGTTATTCATCAGTGTGCAATGTGTGTGCAATGATCTGTCGCATGATCTCAGTATATGGAAAACTACATCTACTAATAAGCCAAGCGTCACTCTCAGCAATAAAATCTGCACACTCATTGAAAACACGCTTCCTGCATAATGCAGCTTGTGCCAGAGCCTCCAGCAATGCAAGATTTGCCATGCCACTAACCTGTTCTGAAAGGCCCCAGAGTCTGCAACACCACTAAGCAAGGGGCATCACCAAGCAAGTGGCACCATGAAGACCAAGGAGCTCCCCAAACAGGTCAGGGACAAAGTTGTGGAGAAGTACAGATAAGGGACGGGTTATAAAAAAATATCAGAAACTTTGAAAATAACATGGAGCACCATTAAATCCATTATTTAAAAATGGAAAGAATATGGCACCACAACAAACCTGCCAAGAGAGGGCCGCCCACCAAAACTCACGGACTAGGCAAGGAGGGCAACACAAAGAGACCAAAGCTAACCCTGAACGAGCTGCAAATCTCCACAGCGGAGATTGGAGTAACTGTCCATGGGACCACTTTAAGCCGTACATTCCACAGAGCTGGGCAGTACAGAAGAGTGACCAGAAAAAAAGCCATTGCTTAAAGAAAAAAATAAGCAAACACGTTAGGTGTTCGCCAAAAGGCATGTGGGAGACTCTCCAAACATATGGAAGAAGGTACTCTGGTCAGATGAGAGTTAAAATGTAGCTTTTTGGCCATCAAGGAAAACGCTACGTCTGGCGCAGACCCAACACCTCTCATCACCCCAACAACATCATCCCCACAGTGAAGCATGGTGGTGGCAGCATCATGTTTTTCATCGGCAGGGACTGGGAAATTGGTCAGAATTGAAGGAATGATGAATGGCTCTATATACAGGGAAATTCTTGAGGGAAACCGTTTTCAGTCTTCCAGAGATTTGAGACTGGGACGGAGGTTCACCTTCCAGCAGGACAATGACCCTAAGCATACTGCTAAAGCAACACTTGAGTGGTTTTAGGGGAAACATTTAAATGTCTTGGAATGGCCTAGTAAAAGCCCAGACCTCAATCCAATTGAGAATCTGTGGTATGACTTAAAGATTGCTGTACACCAGCAGAACCCATCCAACTTGAAGGAGCTGGAGCAGTTTTGCCTTGAAGAACGGGCAAAAATCCCAGTGGCTAGATGCACCAAGCTTACAGAGACATACCCCAAGAGACTTGCAGCTGTAATTGCTGCAAAAGGTGGCTCTACAAAGTATTGACATTGGGGAGGGTGAATAGTTCTGTATTCTTTCGCAAGCTACTGTAAATGCTTCACAGAGTTCAAGTAACACATCCCTGCTGCAAAGAAACCACTACCAAAGGACACCAATAAGAAGAGACTTGCTTTGGCCAAAAAACATGAGCAATGAACATTAGACGGGTGGAATTCTGTCCTTTTAGTCTGATGAATCTGAATTAGAGCTTTTTTGTTCTAATTGTCTCACAAATGTGTTTGTGAGACGCAGAGTAGGTGAACGAACAATCTCCTCGTGTGGTTCCTGCCGTGAAGCATGGAGGAGGAGGTGTGATGGTGTGGGGGTGCTTTGCTTTTTTATTTTACCGTTATTTAACTAGGCAAGTCAGTTAAGAACAAATTCTTATTTTCAACGATGACCTAGGAACAGTGGCAGATTTGTACCTTGTCAGCTCAGGGGTTTGAACTTGCAACCATCCGGTTACCAGTCCAACGCTCTACCCTGCCGCCCCTTTGCTTGTGACACTGTCTGTAATTTATTTAGAATTCAAGGTAAACTTAACCAGAAAGGCTACCACAACATTCTGCAGTGATTCTGCAGTGATACGCCATCCCATCTGGTTTGGGTTTAGTGGGACTATCATTTGTTTTTCAACAGGACAATGACCCAACACACCTCCAGGCTGTGTAAGGGCTATTTGACCAAGAAGGAGAGTGATGGAGTGCTGCATCAGATGACCTGGCCTCCACAATCACCCGACCTCAACCCAATTGAGATGTTTTGGGATGAGTTGGACCGCAGAGTGAAGGAAAAGTAGCCAACCAGTGCTCAGCATATTTGGGAACTCCTTCAAGACTGTTGGAAAAGCATTCCTCATGAAGCTAGTTGAGAGAATGTCAAAAGTGTGCAAAGCTGCCAACAAGGCATAGGGTGCTATTTTGAAGATTCTCAAATATTAAATATATTTTGATTTGTTTAACACTTTTTTGGTTACTACATGATTCCATATGTGTTATTTCATAGTTTTGATGTCTTCACTATTATTCTACAATGTAGAAAATACTAAATATAAAGAGAAACCCTAGAATGAGTAGGTGTGTCCAAACTTTTGACTGGTAGTGTATATCTATATTTTTTTATCGCTAAACAAGTGGGGCTCAAAACTGCTGGGACTCTGCCCCACCTGCCCTGAAGGACGGGTCATCACTGAATATTGGAACATTTATTTAAATATACTTCCCAAACCTATTCGACGCACCGCCTATGAAAGACTTCATATGCCGTTTCTCTCCTGTTCTATTCGTTTTCATATCAACTTTCTTTTGTTGTCCAGTAGCCAAAGGTATAATCCTAGTCATATCAGCAACCCATCCTAGTTGTTGCATCTTTTATTTTATTACCCCTCTTTTCAATTTCATATGCTTTAGAATGGAGTTTTCCTGCTAATTGCATTTTTAGCAAATGTTTGAAAATTATGTGAGAGAGAGAATACAGTAGTCGTCATGTGTCCGAAAGTGATTGATTGACCTATTTTATGTGTCTCGTGGTTATGCCCATATATGTACATCCTGTCCGGAGGTTCTCACACTATCGAGTCAGTGTTTATGTAACCTGATAGTGCAGCGGTTCCTTTGAAGTAAAGCATGTGTTTGCACTAAAGCTGTCATGGTGATTGATGTGTAGTGACCTTGTTGAACTGTGGAATGTGTTTGAACATTTGAAAGAGTAGGGAAATGTTGTAGTGAACTTATGGCTCTGCTGTTTAGGGATCTTGTATATGAAACAGTAATTTCCAGGGTAGGTCAGCCGTAGTATAAGTAAGATCTGTGAACACCACGAGCGCCAAGAAACCTCAAGAGAGCTAAACCACAGGAGAAAGAAAGAAAGAAATAAAACATGGATTTTTTTATTACTGACACGCCCGTGGCGACCTTAACATTGGAAGCTGGACCCTGGTTAAAACAGAGAAAGGGATGAGTTTAAATCAGAAATACATGATGCGGTAAAAAATTGTTTTCTACATTTGTATAGAACCCAAATACCTCCCGTAAATGTGCTGAAGGATCAAGTGTTGATGTCTAATGGACAACTATGGGGGTATATGTTTGATACCCGGCCTGTAGAGTGAAACTCTATACCATAGCCAAAGGAGAAGATTATACAGACCAGACATTAGGAGTGGACTACAGGCTTGAAGACTGGCATGTGTTTCTCAAGGTGGTGTGTCCTGAACTGAGAGTTATCACAAAGGGGTATAGCTTCTTCATGGGCTACGAGGCCCATTGGGAAGGTGCCCCTGACTCCTCGGGAAGAATGTTTCATAGGGTGAAAATACAAAGAAAGAATGGACTTCCATGTAGGTGCGTGGAGTTCTATATCAGCAATGAGAAAATCCTCAACCGCAACATCCATGATGGTGGACTGACCGGGGATTTTAAGTAGCGTATGCTTATTCCTTTTAAAAGTTGGGATATAATGGAATTGAAAATGTTAGTTAGTGGATGCTCTCTTTGTACAGAGCCAAAAATGGCAATGTATAATTAAACTAAGGCAGTGCATTATACATATGAATCCTAAGGATGTGGTTCAAAGGAACCCCCAGAAGGGTCATCCCCTGAAAAAAACTAAGTACGTGGCTGTTACGTTAACCACACCCCGATACCGAAGGAATGGTTCAACAATAAAAGGGGGTGACCATAACTCCTATGGTTTTTCATTTCAGCATATACCATGAGAGATGATATTCATATACCATAAGAGGACTCCAATATGTCATGGTAGGGAGTGGAAATATTTTATCTTTCACATGCCCATATATTGGGATTCATCCCCAACATGTAGGCTAAATTACCACTGGTCCTTATAGCTCCCTCATCATCCCCGGAGATTTGCACATGTTTCTGAATCGGGATGTAGTTCAATACTTTTTTCATTTGGTTCAGGAGTAGGAGCCTGTTCAACTCAAAGTTGATCCTCTCTACAGTTCTATAGAATCCTTTTTTTAATCTTTATAGGTTTAGGGTGTTCAGATGTCCTTTAAAAATACAAATCACGGTCCTTATCCTTGATATTATACCAACTATGTGGGTATGTAATCTTGCTGAGACCTACTTCCCAGGCCTCTGATAACTCTATAGGCTTTGGAAAATTGGTTGTATAATTAAAACTTTTGTTATTCCTATATATATCTGGAAACGCATTACTGCAGACGCATTACTGGGGTAAAATCCACTGTGCTCCATGATGCACTCCAGTGTACACTCGAATGGAGCTGTTTTTATCATGCATGAGGGTTTAAGTTAACCCACACTGCCTCCACCACCTCTTCCTCCAATACCCAACTGTTGAACTTTTGTGGCCAGTTTTTCCAATGGACCAGCACCCATTTTTTACTCTTTTCTCTCTTTTGATCCAGAATCTCCTCCACGTGAAAGACTGTCTTTACCCATCTTTACCTTCTGGAGTTCCTTCTCATAAAATGAACCCTCTATAAGCTCACCATCATAATCTTTTAACTTGTAGACTGTTGACTGGAGGTATACGTGGTAGACATTCAGTAACTGTGAACAGCTCATCGCTGTAACCTTGCTCCTATTTTTTGTCGAAAACACCCATCAGCTTGGAGATACGTACCAAGTCCTCCACTATGAATTTAAATAAAAAATTACAATTCTTACGGCGAAGGTGGAACAAACCCTACAGATTTTTAAAGACTCTAAAAGAGTTTTCAGAAGAGACCTCGGAGGGTTTCATACGTATACTCTTATGGTAGCTGTAGTTGTAACCCTTTACTAAATCTTGAACTATATCCACATATCTATGGGTGTTGTGAGCTGTAAAGTATTTCCACATCCTCTTCTTCAAAGTCCTGTTAAAGCGTTCAACAACTGAAGCTTTCAAATCCAAACCTGTGGCAAAATGTATGATATTGTGCTTCTTCATGAGTTTCTGAAAATTATTATAAAAAAATTCTTTACCGCTGTCAGTCTGCACTTTCTTGGGTGCTCCTCCTTCCTCCAAGATAGAGTCAAAGGCCCGGGCCACCTCTGCCCCACTCTTATTTTTTAAAGACCCTTACAAATGCTATTTTAGAGAATATCTATAACCGTTAGCATGTATCAGTTTCCATCATTTTTATCTGCAAGTGCCTGCATGTCACATAGATCCGCCTGAAACTGGGACAAGGGCTGAGTAGAAAAAAACTATATTTCGTGGAAATTGTTTCCGCACAGGTTTATGCAGAGCGTAAGCATCCTGCTCTGTTAGCCATTCATTCACTAGAGCAGCGCCTAACCTGCTACCTGTTTCTTCAGCTATGGCTCTCTGGAGCCTCTCCTTCCCCCCAAAAGACCCTGGGTTAGAGGGGGTATAATAAATGTTTTTCAGCATCTGCTCAGCCATCCTTCTTGGCTTTCCGATGTACAATAACATTAATGAGCCACTTTCAAATAACGAGAACATTTCATTTTCATTTTTGCATACATTTTTTAAAGTATTACGTATCCATACATTTCTGGATACGTAGCAAGATATTAGTACCCGTTTTCTCAAAGACCCATGCATGCAAACATGGTATACGTGTTTTACATTTACAGGCTTATATCTCTGAATTTTTAAAACACATACATCCGTTATAAGTATATAAACAAAAAATATAATACATGTTACAATTAAATGATGGTTCAAACAAATAAACTTGTTGGGCTATATGTTTTGATTATTAATACATTCTAAGGCTGCAAGATGCGACTAATGATGATTTGAAAAAGGTTGCATGAAAGGCATGTGTTTTTTGCACAAACTGTACAAACTTCCTCAGTCTCTCATTCACAATTTGACAAGCACTTGATAATGACTCGAATTTCCCGGCTGCATCACCTTTGTGCGGACATAATGCCCCCGAAAACAATCCATGCCTTTTGCGGCCAGTGGCCGTTGTGCCATTGAGCTGAATATAATAATTATAATGGCTCTCAGTCATGTGATCATGTCTTTCTCACAGGCTACAAGTGAAGACAGACACATCTGGGACGCAACTGCGCGCATCCTTATCCAATTCGGAGGCGCATATGGAAGATATTAGAAGAACTGTCCACATTTACTTTCCATCAGCTAACAAGATGAGTAGGCCTAACGAACAGCAAAAACACTAGCCTATGTCAATCTACTATCTCCCATAGTACAAACGTTATTCTATTCTGTGCTAGAAATAAATATTCCAAACACAGTCTGGGACAGTTGTGGGATGCCACAGATCCCAAATCAATACAATCACTAGCATCAAAAAACTGTTTTAAGCAACAGATGAGAATGTTTATATTAAAATGTTGTTAAATTAGGCTATTTCTTCACATTAGAAGCGCAGCAATGTGCACATGGCAGTAGGCCATAAGCGCAAATGTTCCATTAGCAGGAAAACACCATTATCAAAAGTGACCACAAATGTGATTATTCATGTAATGCTTTTATTATAACGGTGCATTTTTATGGTGAAAATGATCTTCTCCAAACTCTGTGTGTAGTATGCCAGTTAAGCTCTACACCCATATTAAAGCAATTCATGTGCTTACTTTTAAGAAGTTATTTGGCCACTTTAGTTGTGATACAATCCTTATCAAAACATACTGTATAGCCTATAGGCTAGGCGACATGAGGTGTGCAACTATGATTTGAAATAGTTGCAAAAAAAACATACTGTTTCTTTCCTTAACTTGTTATGGCTGGGGGCAGTATTGAGTAGCTTGGATGAATAAGGTGCCTAAAGTAAACGGCCTGCTCCTCAGTCTCAGTTTCTAATATATGCATTTTATTATTAGTATTGGATAGAAAACACTCTAAAGTTTCTAAAACTGTTTGAATGATGTCTGTGAGTATAACAGAACTCATATTGGCAGGCAAAATCCTGAGTTGAAATCAAAACAGGAAGTCAGAAATCTGAGCTTTGTATGTGTTCACCAGAGTCCCCAATGAAATCCCCTTGAGATATGAATGCTGTTGCACTGCCTAGGGGTTCCACTAGATGTCAACCATCAATAGAAATTATAATGAGACTTCTATGATGTTGTGGGAGTGAATGATAGCAGAATCAGTCAGGTGTCTGGCAGTCAGCCATTTTCTGATCATGTTTATTCCTTGTGGTAGTCACTTGCGTTCCATTGCTCACGAAGACAAGAAGGAGTACTCCGGTTGGAACTTTATTGAAGCTATATGTTAAAAACATCCTAATGATTGATTCTGTACTTAGTTTGACATGTTTCTTTGACCGGTAATATCACTTTTTGAAGTTTTTATCCGATATAACGCTGACCAGAATTAGCGTTTGGATATGTATACCAAACGCGCTAACAAAAGAAGGTATTTGGACATAAATAACGGACATTTTCGAACAAAACAAACATTTATTGTGGACCTGGGATTCCTGGAGTGCTTTCTGATGTAGATCATCAAAGGTAAGGGAATATTTATCATGTAATTTCTTGTTTATGTTGACGCCATCTTTGCGGCTGTGGTGTTTTTACTTTTGAGCGCCGTCTCAGATTATTGCACGTGTTTCTTTTTCCGTAAAGTTTTTTTGAAATCTGACACAGCGGTTGCATTAAGGAGAGGTATATCTATAATTCCATGTCTATAACTTGTATTATCTTCTCCATTTATGATGAGTATTTTTGTTTTATGATGTGGCTATGCAAAATCACTGGATGTTTTTGGAACTAGTGAATCTAATACGACAATGTAAACTCAGATTTTCTGATATGAATATGAACTTTATCAAACAAAACATGCATGTATTGTGTAACATGAATTTCTATGAGTGTCATCTGATGAAGATTATCAAAGGTTAGTGATTCATTTTATCTCTATGTGCTTTTTCTCTCTCTCTCTCTTTGGCTGGTAAAAATGGCTGTGTATTTTAGTGAGTTGTTGGTGACCTAACATAATCGTTTGTGGTGCTTTCCCCGTAAATCCTATTTGAAATCGGACACTGTGGTGGGATTAACAACAAGACTACCTTGAAAACGATATAAGATGTTTGAGAAATTTTAATTATGAGATTTCTGTTCTTTTGAATATGGCGCCCTGTACTACTGGTTGTAGTTACATCGCTCCCGGTAACGGGATTTCAGCCATAAGAAGTTAAACTGGGCATCATTCACAAGTGATAATATATCATTCACAAGTGATAGGCTAATATTGTCATCCATCACACTATTCTTGATTTAATCTTGTCTTTACATATACTAAATAATATATGTGTGAAATTTGTTTTGATTTAGAATGGACCATTATCAATGCACCTGTCTCGAAACAGGGGCAGCGGAAACAATGCATGTTATCTACTGTGCATTCGGAAAGTATTTCGACCCCTTCACTATTTCCACATTTTGTTACGTTACAGCCTTATTCTGAAATGGATTCAATCGTTGTTTTTCTTCCTCTCATCAATCTACACCCATAATGACAAAGCAAAAACAGTTAAAAAAATGTTTTTAAATTCTAATGTATTAAAAATAAAAAACTGAAATATTACATTTACATAAGTATTCAGACCCTTTACTCAGTACTTGAAGCACATTTGGCAGTGATTACAGCCTCGAGTCTTCTTGGGGATGACACTACAAGCTTGGCAAACCTGTATTTGGGGAGTTTCTCCCATTCTTCTCTGCAGATCCTCTCAAGCTCTGTCAGGTTGGATGGAGAGTGTCGCTGCTCAGCTATTTTCTGGTCTCTCCAGAGATGTTAGATCGGGTTCAAGTCCGGCTCTGGCTGGGCCACTCAAGGACAGTCAGAGACTTGTCCCGAAGCCACTCCTGCGTTGTCTTGACTGTGTGCTTAGGGTCGTAGTCCTGTTGGAAGGTGAACCTTCACCCCAATCTGAGGTCCTGAGCACTCTGGAGCAGGTTTTCATCAAGTATCTCTCTGTACTTTGCTCTGTTCATCTTTCCCTCGATCCTGACTAGTCTCCCAGTCCCTGCCGCTGGTCAAGATTACAAGAAAGGGGCTCTGGGATGGTTTACTTTAGAAGGTGCCTATTCCGCTTAACGGGACACTATGTCTCAAGTATGATTCTGGAAACTCATGGTTTCATCAAGGCTTCCTGCCCAAGATGCAGTAAGATCGATTAAGATTGCTACATTTGAATCAGTCCAAAAATGTATTATAGTTAAAACTACATACATGTTTATTTCCTTCTTCCAGGACTGATGGAATATTTGCTACCAAGTTTTTTTTACATATTTACTAATGATTCTGTATCCTGGGGCAGGTGCCTTTGGATAGAAGTTATTGAGACTATACAGTATAAAGGTACCCCGATCCGGTTGTTATGGGAGCTCCCAAATTAAGTAAGGCCTGGTCATTTTGTTTGTTTTTACCCTATGTTTTACCACACACGCCAGCACCCACACATAACCCACCTGTTATTAATATTTATTAGTGGTGTTAATACCGTGTTTGATTTATTGTGTACGTGTCTTTTTATTTAGATTTTAGTGGGTTTAAGAATGCACCTTAAAGGGCACAGAAATGACATTTTCTGAAGTATCGATTGTCCGAGTTTTGGTTGCACACGTAAATTCTCTTGATAACCCAATGTAAACCTGGTACACAAAATGTTTGGAATGTCTTTGAATGATGAGTCTGAGGTACAGGAAAAGAAAAGGGAAAGCAACACTCACTTAATGGGTTTGAATGACCTCAGACCTCTGTTCTGACTTTCTGGTGAGCCCTGATCACCCTCACTAGAAAGGCTAGAGATATTGGGTGAGATTTAAATGTAATATGTAAACACTGATAATTAGGAAGTTTATAATTTATCAATAGTCATATTGTGATTTGGACCACAAGAAAGAAAGAGAGAGCGCTGCCCCTGAATGAGGGAAACCTGTCTCTCGTCTATTTTACTATTACCTTATGGGATCCAACTATTTCCTTTTGGAGTCATCAAGAGTTGTAATTCTAATTTATGATGTTATTCCAATTTGTTGATTTTTTATTTAACCTGTACTGTTGTGTTTTTGGGATGCGTGAATCCCGATGTGAGTCATGTGTCCAAAGGGGGAATTACCAGTCCCCTGAGGCCCTTTGGTAAATATGCAAATTGATTTTGTTCACATGCCTGCCTGTAAAAGTGAAAAATATATTTTTGGGATTTTTGGAAATGGATTTAAAAAAAATTCCCCGGGTCAAACACTTTCTTACAAATAGCTAGTAATGTCTCTGTACTACAGAATGTATCAGATCGTTGGATTTGTGGATTGTTACCAGATAGTGCTAATACTATGCCACCTGAACCAGGCAATCTTATAGACAGAGAGCTCGGTTGAGTAAAGGATAAGGTGTTTTATATGAAGAAGATTGTTGTTGTTTTGTTTTTATCTTGCTTCAATACAAATCTCACTAGGTTGGGTCTGATGGATGGTCGGGATTTCTCCCTAGGGATTAGCACTCTAACTCCCTGACCCTGTAACTCTGCGGTGAGATCGCCAAGATGATAGGGGAGTATAAGCCAATTTGCAAAAATGGTTTCAACTGTGTGTTGTTATTCTTTTTGTATTAAGAATTTTGGTAGAAGTAATAATTTGTCATACAGTGAATAGTTTGTCTGGATTTCCTTAATCAGAAATGCCCTAAACTAAACAGAGATTTGTCTGTCCTCTCTCGAGGTAATTGCGAAGGTGACAACCGATGGTATCTACAGTAGATGCATAGAAGGGATAATTTGTCTGAGAACATTGTGAGCCTCACTCCTTCTAACCGGCTGAAGTGATGGTGACAATGGCGTTCAATATGGTCCTTCATCACTTCTACCTGAAACTTGAGTCCGAGCCAGCAACCTGTGCACAGCATCCAATCGAAGCTATCAACTGCCTTTTATCTCATGCCTTTTCTCTCAGGAGTGCAACATGGGTCCACGTGGAGTGAGCATGGAGAGAGATCCCATCCAAACTTCTCTCATGCTGCTGTTGTACTGGTCCAAAAATGGACAAGATGCAATGGTCGGTAAAGGATGGTGGTAGCTCAGGTGAGAGATTCGTCTTCAGCTCCAGCTGAAATGTCATTGACAGAATCGATAAATTCAATTGTGTAATGAAGTATGTGTGTAACTGTTTAGATTGTACATCCCAGAATGAAGGGTTTGAAAGGATGAATTATCTGGTTTTATGTGTTGATTTCACTTAATTTAATAGAAGTATAGAACCTTTTGATAGAAGCTATAATCTAATGCTTACCTTAAAATGTAAGGCTAACTTTTATATAAGAGGAGAGAATGTGAAGGAAATGTTTGTTTGTGCTTTTCTAATAACCTATTTGACTGGGTTCATACAAGTGACTGTATAAGCAATTTGTCAGTATGCCCAGAACATTGTTTTGAGAACCGAAAAGGATATATCAGTTTCAAGGTCTCAGCTTGGAGAGAAGAAGCCTCATGAGGTATTGGTCGGTCACATGCATGAACCAAACGTCAATGATGAATTCAAATATTTAATAATGTAAATCATGCAAATATAACTTGTCCCCAAAAGCAGTATATAAGAGAACTAACAGGACTTCTCTGACAGAGCTCCTGACAGACGTGTACTACTTGGTGCATTATGTTTGTTGGAACCTTTCCAGCTTGCTGATAATAAAGTATGATAATTTAAGTTTGACTTGGAGTCCCTGGTGGTAATTTCCACAACACTCCTTATGGAATTGTCATGTTTGGCTTGACAATGACAATGGAGTAGGCAAAGCCACAAACAGATCTGGGACTAGGCTAATATATCCTTCAATGACAGCCTATGATGTCATCATCTCCACATAGGGAAACTCTTTGTCTGGACCTACAGGGAGAACAGAGCAACAGGTGAGGTGACAAGTCTATAACTTCTTAGATATCTAGATCTACAAAAACACAGTAGAATCCGTCATTATATTCATGTCAGAAGACTGAGAAAGGATACTTAGTAAAGTTACTGTACACACTTCAGGGGGAATCTTTACTTCCACTTACAGTACCAGTCAAAAGTTTGGACATTCATGGGTTTTTCTTTATTTTGTACTGTTTTCTATATTGTAGAATAATAGTGAAGACATCAACACTATGAAATAACACATACGGAAATCATGTTGTAACCAAAAAAAGTGTTAAACAAATCAAAATATATTTTATATTTGAGTTTCTTCAAAGTAGTCACCCTTTGCCTTTGACAGCTTTGCACACTTTTGGCAATCTCTCAACCAGCTTCATGAGGTAGTCACATGGGATGCATTTCAATTAACAGGTGTGCCTTGTTAAAAGGTCATTTGTAGAATTTATTTCCTTAATGCATTTGAGGCAATCAGTTGGGTTTTGACATGGTAGGGGGGGTATAAAGAAGATAGCCCTATTTGGTAAAATACCCAAGTCCATATTATGGCAAGAATAGGTCAAATAAGCAAAGAGAAACGACAGTCCATCATTACTTTAAGACATGAAGGTCAGTCAATCTGGAAACTGTAAAGGACTTTGAGTTTCTTCAAGTGCAGTCACAAAAACCATCAAGCACTATGATGAAACAGGCTCTCATGAGGACTGCTACAGTAAAGGAAGACCCAGAGTTACCTCTGCTGCAGAGGATACGTTTGTTAGAGTTAACTGCACCTCATATTGCAGCCCAAAGAAATGCTTCACAGAATTCAAGTAACAGACACATCTCAACATCAACTATTCAGAGACTGTGTGAATCAGGCCTTCATGGTCGAATTTCTGCAAAGAAACCACTACTAAAGGACACCAATAATAAGAAGAGACTTGCTTGGGCCAAGAAACACGAGCAATTGACATTAGACTGGTGGAAATCTGTCCTTTGATCTGATGAGTGTACATTTGAGATTGTTGGTTCCAACCACAGTGTTTTTGAGATGCAGAGTGGACGGAACGGATGATGAACGGATGACCTCCGCATGTGTGGTTCCCACTGTGAAGCATGGCGGAGGAGGTGTGATGGTGTGGGGGTGACACTATCAGTGTTTTATTTAGAATTCAAGGCACACTTAACCCGCATGGCTACCACAGCAAAACGCCATCTCATCTGAGGGATTAGTGGGACTATAATTTGTTTTTTCAACAGGACAATGACCCAACACACCTCAAGGCTGTGTAAGGGCTATTTGACCAAGAAGGAGAGTGATGAGTGCTGCATCAGATGACCTGGCCTCCACAACCACTGACCTCAACCCAATTGAGATGGTTTGGGATGCGTTGGACCGCAGAGCAACGGAAAAGCAGCCAACAAGTGCTCATCAAATTTGGGAACACCTTTAAGAAGGTTGGAAAAGCATTCCAGGTAAAGCTGGTTGAGAATGGCAAGAGTGTGCGAAGCTGTTATCAAGGAAAAGGGTGGCTACTTTGAAGAATCTCAAATGTATTTTGATTTGTTCAACACTTTTTTGGTTACTACATGATTCCATATGTGTTATTTCATAGTTTTGATGTCTCACTATTATTATAAAATTTAGAAAATAGTAAAAAAAAAAAATTTAAAACCCTTGAATGAGTAGATGTTTCCAAACTTTTGACTGGTACGATAAGTTGAATTTTCACTTAGTCATGCATTACTGTCAATGGGAAACTAAGTGAAAAGTTGAGGTAAACAAACAGGCCCCATGGTTTAACAACACCCCCCACTCCACCCAATTTTCCAGTTACTCACTAATATGTATAAAAGGGGTAAACCTGCAAATAAGTGGTAAATAAGGGGCTGTTTGAAAGGGGGTCATTCTTTACAGGTAACATACCACATCTTCTGTCTGAAATGGGTATAAGTGAACATTTGAGGTAGTGGTAATTACAATTCACCCCTAAAAGATAGAGGATACTTGCCATGCAGTTTCCTGTTTCCTCTGTGCTGCTGATTCTCCATTGGATGGTAACAGTCATGTGACGTCTCCAGACGGGGTTCCGGTGTAGAAGGATGATTCCAGACACCGTCTCTCCACCGAGCAGCGAGATCGGCCCGTCCAGCATGAACAGAGTCTGCTTCCAGTGGGTTGGCCTGATGGAGGGTAGAGGGAGGAGCTGATATTGCATTGGCTGTACTGATTGTGAAAGCTGCTAGGGCCCAATGTCTACCTCCCCTACTTACTCAGAGTAGGGCCCAGTGTCTAACTCCAATGTGGTTTTGTCTCTCTCCAGGCTCTGGAACTGAACTCTGAACCAGGAAGTGAACCCGTGGAACGTCCCGGCCTTTTCCACGATGAAGGTAAACTGGCCCCTCAGCTTCTAGACAGGGAACTCGTTGACTTACATGTTTGTGTGTGTGAATTACATGTTATTATATTGTTTTACACCATGGCATTGTTGAATACTCCTTTCTGATTGGCTTGAAGGGCATTCTAGAGTGCGTTATTTTCCTATAGCACACAGTATATTTGCACGGTAGAATTCAATGGCTATAGTTCATTTTTACATGTTTTGTTTGAGCTGCTTTTGACAGAAAAAGTCTAATTGAAAACAGTATTGGTATTGTTGAATTCTATTTTCATAACAGCAAGCTAGGTCTGATGGTTTGGTTAGCTAAACTAGCAAGTCTGTTTGTTTGGTTACAACGGCAACTACTGTAGCCATCTAGTAAACTTGCTAGCTAGTTCAGTGGATGTTGAACACATTATCCTGTCAACTTAACACATTTCTAGTGGCAAATGTATTAAATTATAGCCATGGTATAAAAAGGATAATCAACTCGTGGCTCCATACGTTCTCTGGAAAATAGTGGAAGTTCAGTTCCACTCTGCTAGTGAGTCGTGGAACACACCTTCCACTTCGTTCATTATTTTCCAGAGAATGCTTAGCCCCTTGTTGATTATCCCTTACATTTACACTCTGTATATAATCCATTACCAGATCTGTGAGAACCAGACGTACTGTACCTCTAGATCTGTAACATGCAGCGTGAGCATGTCCAGAGTGATGACATCACAGGGGGTGGCCAGGCAGTCTTCAGGCTGGAGGAGGTGGCTGAACCTGGGCCTGGAGAAGAACTCTGACTGGGCCAGGGATCTGGAGGGTGGCGGCAGTCACATTAACTAGCCACTCAATATTGTTCAATGACAGACTTACCCGATTGGTTTGGTTGTTTAATTTGCACTGTAAAGACTGGAGCATAGCTGACACAGCAATTTTAAGTTTGTTGTTTGACTTTACCATAGATGTTACGCTTACCACTTCACACCAAACTACACCCTCGCCACCGAGAGACAGCTTGCCAGAAACAGATTAAGCCTAGTCCTGGACTAAAAAGCAAGTGCTTCTTAATTCAGGATTTGTATAGGCTTCATCTATATCTGGGAAACTGACCCCAAAAGTATGTAGTTAAAACTTACTGTCCATAGTGTTGTCCCTACTGTAGTTGCATCACTGTGACATCACACCTGACAGACTCATAGACTTTCAGTCTCACTACTGAAACCCTCCACATTGGAAATAAACAAACAGTTACATACACTCCTGGTTTACACTTGACAAACACCTCAGGACAACTCATGTCATTTAAAATAAATGACAAAACAGGCAAAAGCATCATGAAAAACAAACTAAGAATACTTATATAACAACTACAGCTCAATTAACTGATCACATCAGGGATTACATTTAGAGAACTCAAATGGACATGGTCAGTCAGACCCATAGAAATAGAATCATCATAATACAATAATAATGAAATAAAATCACCATGGTCAGAGGCTCCAGGTCTGTTCTAGTGATTCTATTTCTATGGTGTGACCACTGGGGCTGATCCCCAGCTTTGGATCTTACTGGAGGGCAGTGAAGTCCAGTCCGTAGGGCTGCTCCCAGAAGCCCATCCTCTCTGTGTAGTAGTCCAGGGCCTGACAGGGGACCAGGCAGAGAGAGGCCCCAGAGGGCCACATCATCCCCCCCTCTCTCAGCCAGCGGTCCCGCGCCTGCAACACTGACTCTACCATGAACTCAAACTAGAGGAGAAGAGAGACAGTTGTTATTTAAACACCTGAGGCAGAACAGGGTCGTATTCACTAGGAAGCAAATGGGCCAAAACAGGGAGGGACTACCTGAATTTATCCAAAAAGAAATGCTTGTTTTCATTTTCCATTGCAAAATGCTTTGCTATGGTGGAGATCAGGAGATGAGAAGCAAGAAGGTTCTCAATCACAGAAGTCTTTATGAAACAATGGTGTTAGTGGATTCAGAGGTTAAAACTAGCGTTGGGCTAGTAACCGGAAGGTTGCAAGTTCAAATCCCTGAGCTGACAAGGTACAAGTCTGTCGTTCTGCCCCTGAACAGGCAGTTAACCCACTGTTCCTAGGCCGTCATTGAAAATAAGAATTTGTTCTTAACTGACTTGCCTAGTCAAATAAAAATAAAAAGTCCTAGCAGCATACAGTTCCCTACCAGCAGACAGTTGCCCATCCACTCTGAGATCAGGATGTCTACTGTGCCTGGTAGCTCCAGCTCCTCAGCCCGACCCTGGAAGACTGTCACAACCTCCTCACAGCCGTTCTGCCTCACCAGGGTCTCAGTGTGTTCTGCTATGGAGCTGGCCTCCACTGCATACACCTACAGAACAACACAGGACTTAACACACTTACAGGAGTTGCATACACCTACAGCACAAATGCATGGTGTTTGAATGTAAATTGTTCACTAGATGGAGATATAGGCATTGTAATATAAAGGCTCAAAATAAAAGTTGACTGCTATTTGGCACTAAACATTTATTTAATAAAATATCTTAGACTTTTATCTGCGATATGAATTGTTACTGATTATAATTATATATTATCTTGATATCCTTACAGCTTTGGGCTGGGCCAGGCGGGCACAGAAGAGGCTGATGACTCCGGTGCCACAGCCCAGGTCCATAACCACCTTGCCCCTAAGGGGGGCGCTGTTGGTCAGAATCACCTGGCGGTACGTCTCCGTCCTCGCTCGGTCACTCAGCATCTCCAGTTGAAGCCTCTAGGTCAGCAGAAACGCAGACAACAATATTAACACATGTTGCATAGGTCACCTCCCAAATGGCACCCGTTTCCCTATATAGTGCACTATAGGGAATAGGGTGCCATTTGGGACACATCTGGGCCCTGGTCAAAAGTAGTAAGATATATATTTAAAAGAATGCCATTTTGGATGCATGTGTAGAAATGAATGTATTGTTAATTAGGAAGAGAGAGAGACAAGAAGCCAAACCAGTGTTCCATAGCTGCCAAAGTACTCTTCATCCTGCCAGGGGTCCTCTGAGGTTTCCTCTGAGGTGTCCTCCTCCACACCTTGTTTTAGGTAACTGTCCTCCACATCTTGTTTCAGGTAACTAGATGGAACGTAGCCACAGAGGCCTCCTAACTCCGCCCACCACCAGTCAGCTGACGTCTTGGTGTGGACCAGTAACCTGTCTCCAGCTCTGAAACTCAGCTGTGGTCAGAGGGTGTTAGGGTTAAGGTCAGATGGGGTCAGAGATAGACATACACACATAGACAAACAGCTGGGGTCGGAGACAGCCTCCCACTCCTCTTTCTATTCTGGTTAGAGCCAGTTTGTGCTGTTCTGTGAAGGGAGTAGTACACAGCATTGCACGAGATCTTCAGTTTCTTGGCAATTTCTCTCATGGAATAGCCTTCATTTCTCAGAACAAGAATAGACTAAAGAGTTACAGAAGGAAGTCTTTGTTTCTGGCCATTTTGAGCCTGTAATCTAACCTACAAATTCTGATGCTCTAGATACTCAACTAGTCTAAAGAAGGCCACTTGTATTGCTTCTTTAATCAGAACAACATTTTTCAGCTGTGCTAACATAATTGCAAAAGGGTTTTCTATGATAAACTTGGATTAGATAACACAATGTGCCATTGGAACACAGGAGTGGTTGCTGTTAATGGGCCTCTGTACACCTATGTAGATATTCCATTAGAAATCTGCAGTTTCTAGCTACAATAGTCATTTACAACATTAACAATGTCTACACTGTATTTGTTTACACTGTATTACACTGTATCTAAGTGACCCCAAACTTTTGAATGATAGTGTGTGTGCATACAGTCGTAAGAAAAAGTATGTGAACCCTTTGGAATTACCTGGATTTCTGCATATATTGGTCATAAAATTTGATATGATTTTCAACTAAATCACAACAACAGACAAACACAGTCTGCTTAAACTAATAACACACAAATGATTGTATTTTTCTTGTCTATATTGAATACATCATTTAAACATTCACAGTGTAGGTTGGAAAAAGTATGTGAACCCCTAGGCTAATGACTTCTCCAAAAGCTAATTGGAGTCAGGAGTCAGCTAACCTGGAGTCCAATCAATGAGACGAGATTGGAGATGTTGGTTAGAGCTGCCCTGCCCTATAAAAACACTCACAAAAATTTGAGTTTGCTATTCACAAGAAGCATTTCCTGTTGTGAACCATGCCTCAAACAAAATACATCTCAGAAGACCTATGTTTAAGAATTGTTGGCTTGCATAAAGCTGGAAAGAGTTACAAAAGTATCTCTAAAAGCCTTGATATTCATCAGTCCACGGTAAGACAAATTGTCTATAAATGGTTCAGCACTGTTGCTACTCTCCCTAGGAGTGGCCGTCCTGAAAAGATGACTGCAAGAGCACAGAATGCTCAATGAGGTTAAGAAGAATCCAGGAGTGTCAGCTAAAGACTAACAGAAATCTCTGGAACATGCAAACATCTCTGTTGACGAGTCTAAGATACATAAAACACTAAACAAGAATGGTGTTCATTGCAGGACACTACGGAAGAAGCCACTGCTGTGCCAAAAAAAACATTGCTGCACGTTTGAAGTTAACAAAAGAGCACCTGGATATTCCACAGCGCTACTGGCAAAATATCCTGTGGACAGATTAAACTAAAGTTGAGTTGTTTGGAAGGAACACACAACACTGTGTGTAGAAAAAAGGCACAGCACACCAACATGATAACCTCATCCCAACTGTAAACTAAGGTGGAGGGAGCATCATGGTTTGGGGTTGCTTTGCTACCTCAGGGCCTGGACAGCATGCTATCATCGACAGATAAATGAATTCCTATGTTTATCAAGACATTTTGCAGGAGAATGTTAGGCTATCTGTCCGCCAATTGAAGCTCAACAAAAGTTGGGTGATGCAACAGGACAACGACCCAAAACACAGAAGTAAATCAACAAAATAATGGCTTCAACAGAAGAAAATACACCATCCTGGGGTAGCCTAGTCAGAGTCCTGACCTCAACCCGATTGAGATGCTGTGGCATGACCTCAAGAGACCTGTTCACACCAGTCATCCCAAGAATATTGTTGAACTGAAACAGTTTTGTATAGAGGAATGGTCAAAAATTCCTCCTGACCGTTGTGCAGGTCTGATCCGCAACTACAGAAAACGTTTGGTCGAGGTGATTGCTGCCAAAGGAGGGTGAACCAGTTATTAAATCCAAGGGTTCACCCTGCACTGTGAATGTTTACATGCGTTCAATAAATACATGAAAATGTACAATTGTTTGTGTGTTATTAGTTCAAGCAGACTGTTTGTCTATTGTTGTGACCTAGATGAAGATCAGATCAAATTTTATGACTAATTTATGCAGAAATCCAGGTAATTCCAAAGGGTTCACAAACTTTTTCTTGCCACTGTACATACTGTTGTTGGATTTGGGGTAAACTTTGAACATTGTTATAAGCATAGTATATAAAGGAGTGGAAGAGACTTTTTTTGTCAGAGGTTAATGGTTCTCTGTGGAAAGAAAGATGGCTTTGGACTGTGTTGGGTGGATGGGAGGAGGTCACAGGACTGCTATAAGGGAAGTGGATAGACATCTGTGGATTAGGCGAAGGATGTGTTGAGGTCAGATCCCCTGAAGGGAGAAATTATGGTTTATTATCCGATTACCAACTTCCTGTTGAACCATAAGATGTAAGGATTGGAGAGAAGGAGGAGTGCCTAAAGTGGAGTATATACACTTGTAGTGGTGGAAACATGTCTTTGTCTGAATTAAGGCTGTATCGACCCTTTGGGAAGAACTAAACTTGGTTAAGATTCTCTAGTATCCATGAGTTATTTACTCTGAAAAATGAGAACTTAACACTGTATACACATATAGATAAACATACAGTATAGACATACATACAATGTCTGAGGGGACTTCTCAGGCATTCTAGTGTATTTAGTATGGTCATTTAAAGCCACACCATTAAAGAGTGGACCATCTACAAAATGTAAAAACAATGGAGCAAATGCATCCCATTTATACTGAACAAAAATATAAAGGCAACAATTTCAAAGATTTTACTGAGTTACAGTTCATAAAAGGAAATTAGTCGATTTAAATAAATTCATTAGGCCCTAATCTATTTCAAATGATTGTGCAGGGCCACAGCCATGGGAGGGCATAGGCCCACACACTGGGTAGCCAATCAGAATGAGTTAGTCAGCAATAAAAGGGCCATATTACAGACAGAAATACTCCTCAGCTTCATCAGCTGTCAGGGTGGCTGGTCTCAGACGAGTCAGGTGTAGAGGTCTGTGGCTGGCGTGGTTACACGTAGTCTGCAGTTGTGAGGCCGGTTGGACGTACTGCCAAATTCTCTAAAACAACGTTGGAGGCAGCTTATGGTAGAGAAATGAACATTTGATTCTCTGGTAACAGCTTTGGTGGACATTCCTGCAGTCAGCATGCTAATTGCACACCCCCTCAAAACTTGAGAAATCTGTGGTATTGTGTTGTGTGACAAAACTGCACATTTTAGCGTGGCCTTTTACTACCCTCAGCAAAACGTACAACTGTGGAATAATCATGCTGTTTAATCAGATTCTTGATAAACCACACCTGTCAGGTGGATGGATTATTTTGGCAAAAGACAAATGCTCACTAACAGGGATGTTAACATATTTGTGCATAACATTTGAGAGTAATACGCTTTTTGTGCAAACTGAACATTTCTGGGATCTTTTATATCAGCTCATGAAACATGGGACCAACACTTTACATGTTGCGTTTATATTTTTCTTCAGTATACATTGTCACATGCCTACTTGATTTCTATGATACATCTAGTTCTCACGGAATGACTTTACACAAGAGCAAGATCATTTTTTGTGTTTCTTACTTTTTTATTTTCTACGGGATGTGTCTTAAAGTTAACTATTCTACTACACTACTTTATAAAATCGATAATAAAGTTTCTCCAGACAGTCACCCACCTGGTCGCTACCGCAGCTCGTGAAATCAGACAGTCCTATAAACTCCTCTGGTGGATTGGTGTAATCTTCATCCTCCTGATGCATCCTGATCGAATCATCAACTTTCTTAAACATCAAAACTTCAGGCTGGAGGTTGTGTCCACAAACTTCTAATAACTTAGCTATAGTCAGTCATTAATTTAATTTGCTAGTCTCGGGCAGAGATATACTGGTATTGCGATCTAAAGGTAATAAAAAGTAGCACGATATTTCATATTTTTATGTTAACTTAGTGTAGCCTACAGCCAGCTGTGTTTATTTCCGGTTCCAGGATTTCATGTCTACGTATGTGTCCGTTGGAAACATGGGAGGGACCTACCTGAATTTGTCCAATTGAAACTTCCGTGGAATCTCTTCCTTCGCACACTGACGTCACGTACAGATGCGTGCGACTCTTGTCAGTAACAGCCATCGACACCTGCTCAAATTCGACATAGCCCAGATTTACGTTTTTATTACTTCTGAAGGAAACATTTTTGGGGCGGGGTGGGTTCTCATACGCTTACAATGATGTTTTGATTCTTGCTTGAACAGTCGCTAATATTATGTCTGGTTGTGATCTTTGCAACATAACTATTTTGGATGCAGCAGTTGTTAGCTAGAATGCTAAAGTTAATTGATAAATAGGCTGTAGCCAAGGCTTGCCAAATAGCCATTTTTACTGGTTATAAGTTCAAGTGTTTTTAAGTAAAATAAATAAAGTTGATTTGCGATGATGACAAACATTATATGAAGTAAAAAATAAATATTATATAAAAAAGGAAATGAATACCAGCCTTAAATTAAATTAGAATCCAAAAGTGTCACAGCGGCCTAAAGTACTGCATTGCAGTGCTTGAGTCGTCACTACAGACTCCGGTTCGATCCCAGACTGAGTTACAGCCAGTTGTGACCGGAAGACCCATGAGGCAGCACACAATTGTCCGTGTTAGGGGAGGGTTTGGCTGGCCTGGATTTCCTTGTCCCTAGGGACTCCTTGTGTCGGACCGAGCACCTGCAAGCTGATTTTGGTCGCTAGTTGGACGGTGTTTCCTCCGACACATTGGTGCGGCTGGCTTCCGGGTTAAGCGAGGAGTGTGTCAAGAAGCAGTATGGCTTGTCAGGGTCGTGTTTCGTAGGATGGCTCTCGACCTTTGCCTCTCCCAAGTCCGTGGGGGAGTTGCAGCGATGGGACTTAACTACCAATTGGGGAGAAAAAGGGGTAAAAAAAATAAATAATCCAAAATAGTGTGAAATGCACTCATAACATGTAAATAGTCTCTTTTTTTGCTTCTATAAGAACTCCCCTTTGTTCTGCCACCAACTTTAGTGCAATGCCCTCACGAGGCAATATTTGCAAACACAGAAAGGGGTATTTGGTTCTTAAATGGTAAAAGGTTTCCGTAATGAATAGGGGTCCCAATACGTTTTGTTATTGGAAATCGGAAATTAATTTGTTTTCTAATTTATTGGGTCACAATTTGACATGAAATAACAGAAAACAAATAACATTAAAATCTATTCAATGTTTAGATTTTAGTTTTTTCATAACCAGAAGTACACGCCCCCTCGTGGAATATACAAAGAGTTTAGGTGGTATGTTTACAACCTAGGTTGGCAGCAAAAAGAAAGGATTAGACTGTGTGAGTGTGACAGGAAGATACAAATACTAATGTTAGCTAAAATACAGAATAACAACTGAACAAAGATGGCTTGCAATAGGTGGCTAACTAGCACTAGCAGGCTACTGACTACCTAGCAGGCTACTGACTACCTAGCTGGCTACTGACTACCTAGCAGGCCAGAGCTACCTGCTGCAAAAAGGTCAGATTTCTCTTACTTTCTGTAGCTAACTTAGCTATACTGAACAAAAATATAAATGCGTGCTCGTCGTCCTCACCAGGGTTGTAACTGACTTCAGTGGGCAAATGCTCTCCTTTGATGGCCACTGGCACGCTGTAGGAGTGTGCTTTTCACGGATGTATGCCGTCGTGTGGGTGAACAGAGTGCCCCATGGTGGCGCTGGGGTTATGGAATGGGCAGGCATAAGCTACGGACAACGAACACATTTGCATTGAGATACTGTGGCGAGATCCTGAGGCCCTTTGTCGTGCCATTCATCCGGTGCCATCACCTCAGGTTTCAGCATGATAATGCACGGCCCCATGTCGCAAGGATCTGTACACTAAAAATGTCCAAGTTCTTCCATGGCCTGCATACTCACCAGATGGCACCTATTGAGCATGTTTGGGATGCTATGGATCAACGTGTATGACAGCGTGTTCCAGTTCCCGTCAATATCCAGCAACTTCATACAGCCATTGAAGAGTGGAACAACATTACAGTCCACAATCAAAAAAAGCCTGATCAACTCTGTGAAGGAAATGTGTCGCGCTGCATGAGGCAGATGGTGGTCACAACAAATACTGACGGGTTTTCCTCATCAATACGGCATAATGACGAAGCAAAAACAGTTTAGACATTTTGACAAATTTATAAAAAATAAACTGAATCACATTTACATAATTATTCAGACCCTTTACTCAGTACTTTGTTGAAGCACCTTTGGCAGCAATTACAGCCTCGAGTCTAATTGGTTATGACGCTACAAGCTTGGCACAACTGTATTTGGGGAGTTTCTCCCATTCTTCTCTGCAGATCCTCTCAAGCTCTGTCAGGTTGGATGGGGAGCGTCGCTGCACAGCTATTTTCAGGTTTCTCCAGAGATGTTAGATTGGGTTCAAGTCCGGGCTCTGGCTGTGCCACTCAAGGACATTCAGAGACTTGTCCCAAAGCCACTCCTGCGTTGTCTTGGCTGTGTGCTTAGGGTTATTGTCCAGTTGGAAGGTGAACCTTCGTTCCAGTCAAATGCCCTGACCGCTCTGTTACAGGTTTTCATCAAGGATCTCTGTACTTTTCTCCATTCAGCTTTGCCTCGATCCTGACTAGTCTCCCAGTCCCTGCCGCTGAAAAACATCCTCACAGCATGATGCTGCCACCACCATACTTCACAGTAGGGATGGTGCCAGGTTTCCTCCAGACGTGACACTTAGCATTCAGGCCAAAGAGTTCAATCTTGGTTTTATCAGACCAGAGAATATTGTTTCTCATGGTCTGAGAGTCTTTAGGTGCCTGTTACGTACGCCTCTAGGAAGAGGGAATGCAACACCCTGCTACAACTCAATTCCCCGTGGAGTGAAAGAGGTATGGAGGACTAGGTGCGAGTAAGGATGGCAAAGGCAGAGAATGTTACCGTTTACAGGGAATTTATTCCGTCACACGGTAATGTTGGGGAAAAGGGGCTGAAAGGAACCAAATCAAAGTAAATGTCAAAGCCCACTCTCCTACCTACCTTTCCACCCACAACTTACCTAACTAGCACCACCTGGCACTCTAACCAAAATACAGGGGGTGGTCCGCCCAGGTCTTCCCTAGTGTGCATAGACAGAGTATATACTATGGGTATATGTATGCCCGCAGGCCTCTTGCCTAAGCACTCCCAAGGTGCCTTCCCCTTCCCTCTGGGAGAAAAAATGATTTCAATAATCAAAACACTGCGTCCTATTTACACACAGAACATACTAATAAGCTCTCTCATATATATGTATATATGACATACCAATCAGCTCTTTCAACAACCAACACAGGACACACATCATCTCCTGATGAACAGAATACTGGCTTAAAAACTTCAGAAGGAGTTGGTAATTGAAGACAGCTATTTCTGACGAGAGGGAGGGGTCAGCTCCAATCATCAGTGGGGCCGACCAATCAGCTGCTTAAAGGAATCCAGGAAGCCATCCTGAAACACACACATACAAATACACAAACCACAACAGAAACTGGGGAACGTAACAGTGGCTTTTGGCAAACTCCAAGCGGCTATAGTGTGCCTTTTACTGAGGAGTGGCTTCCGTCTGGCCACTCTACCATAAAGGCCTGATTGGTGGAGTGCTGCAGAGGTGGTTGTCCTTCTGGAAGGTTCTCCCATGTCAACAGAGGAACTCTAGAGCTCTGTCTGAGGGACCATCGGATTCTTGGTCACCTCCCCTCATTGCTCAGTTTGGCTGGGCGGCCAGCACTAGGAAGAGTCTTGGTGGTTCCAAGCTTCTTTCATTTAAGAATGATGTTTTTTTCAATTGAAACATTACAAACAATGAAAAAGTACTGTAGAACAAAAAGCATGAATTACTGAAATGAAAGCTAGACAGTCAGGGATCATCGGAAATTCCAAAAACGATGGATAAAGGACTACATTTAGCCAATTTGAGCTTTTTACTGTCAAAAGGCCTTTTAAAGACAAAGAGAAATTCTCTCTTGCCACTATATTGTCATGGATCCCTCCGGAACTTTCATTATGCACACATGTCCCCTATTCCCACTGATTAGTACTTGTATAAGTGTGCCCTTTGGTTTCTATCGGGCTGTCGATTGTTGTTCCCGTGTCCACTGGTGGTGCGAGTACCTATGCGTTGGTGCAGCTGTTATGCTGCGTGCTATATATATATATATAAGGAGTAAGGAGTAACAAAATATATATTTATTAACTAAAGCAACTAAGGAAAATATACAATGGTGTGTGTAATCAGTAATCAGTAGTGTAAGTGAGTGTTTTGCATGCATGAATGTGATAATGCAGGGTGTTGAAAGATGCTAAAGCAAACAACCCAAAAACCACCAAGAAACACAACAAAATCCATAAAAGTGTCTGCATGGAGAGAGTCTCTTCCATGAATGTGGAAGAGGTCTATTTATCCTGGGAGACACCTGGCCCAGGTGTTTCCCATGAAGCTGACGACCCTCCCGACTCCGTCCACAGGCATCCTAATAAGGAAACAAGAACAAAGACAGAATACGGCAGACAGAGTGGGAGGGTCGTCACAGTTGTCACGAACAACGGCAGCATCACCATGGGAACACTGTTACAGATCGTAGATACCGTGGGTTCCTCCATGGGTGATGAAGGCCTTGACCTTGGGGTGGCCTAGAACATGGAACATAGAACATTCACCACGAAGAAGAATATGTATTGTTTCTCTTGCAAAATGGCAACAACAGTAGCATGTGTTTACTGAGAAGAGTACCCCTCTGTAACTTCTGTAACCCAGGTGGTTTTCATCATAACTATATCATTGTAACATTATCTCTGATGATGAGACGAAACTAACCCAGCAGATCATTCTGAGGAAGCCACTTCATCAATCTGACGTTGTCTGGAGCGTTCTCAGGCACCACTCCTGTGTACCTCCACACCACCTGAAAACAGAGAACAGTTTACTTAGTTTATCAAGTCATATAGAATCATCTGACAATTCTGGATATAGTGGTGAAGGTACACAACTTTGTAGTGGAATATAAATGTGTGTCTGGAGAGTTTTAAGGCATAGCTCCACTGTACACCACACAAACTGAACAACATAGAACAGCAGCTTGCCATGACCCTTGACGTAGTATATGGAGAATATGCAAATCATTGAAACGCCATGTAATTACAGCATTCCTCAGAGTTAAGTACAACGGGGGACAAAGGACTTGTTCTTAGTCTAGATTAGATTCATGGTGGATTGGAGATTAGGCCTATATGCAGCGTTGGGTAGGTAATTTTCTAAATGTAATCCGTTAGTTACTAGTTACCTGTCCAAAATAGTAATCAGTAACGTAACTTTTAGATTACCCAAACTCAGTAACGTAATCTAATTACTTTCATGGTCTTAGTTTTAGAGATGTTAAGGACCAGTTTAGTACTTGCCACCCATTCTAAAACTGACTGCAACTCTTTGTTCATGGTTGCATTAATTTCCCTAGCTGTGGTTGCTGACACGTATAGGGTTGAATCATCAGTATACATGGACACACAGGCTGAAATCTAACAGTATAGCTCCCACAATCTTCTTCTTATGAATTTATTTCAACCAATCATCAGTCAATTGTGTTAGTGCAGTGCATGTTGAGAGCCTTTATCTGAAAGCATGCTGGAAGTCTGTTGTTAATTTGTTTATAGATGAATTGCATTGCATTTGAATGATTTTGGCTTCCCTCCAGGCCTGAGGACAAACACTTTCTTTACATTAAAATCCAGTCTGACCGATTTCCAGTCATTCCAATTAATTTAATACCCCTTGATCTTCAAGAATAGGATTTGGAAATCAGTGGTGGAAAAAGTACCAAATGTTCATACTTGAGTAAAAGTCAAGAAAACTTAAAAGATAATGACTCAAATAAAAGTGAAAGTCACCCAGTAAAATACTACTTGAGTAAAATTCTAAAAGTATTTGGTTTTAAATGTACTTAAGTATAAATCATTTAAAATTCCTTTATATTTAAGCAAATCAGACGGCACAAATTGTTTATTTATTTACAGATTGCAAGGGACACATTACAACACGAAGATGTCATTTACAGCATTCATGTTTAGTGAGTCCGCCCGATCAGAGGCAGTAGGGATGACCAGGGATGTTCTCTTGATAAGTGTGTGAATTAGACCATTTTCCTGTCTTGCTAAGCATTCAAAATGTAACAAGTACTTTTGGGTGTCAGGGAAATTGTAAAGTGTAAAGGACGTTATTTTCTTTAGGAATGTAGTGAAGTAAAAGTAGTCAAAAATGTAAATAGTAAAGTAAAGTACAGATACCCCAAAAAACGACTTAAGTAGAACTTTCAAGTATTTTTTTAAAAGTACTTTACAGCACTGTTGGAACTATAGATTGGCCAAATTGTTTTACCTGAGCATAACCCCAAAACAAAGGACTTATTAACCTACTCTGTTGTTTATGCTGCTCTCATGGAATGGCATGCTTGAACACTCCTCTTAGAAAGAGGATTCCAAAAGGGTTATTTGGCTGTCCCCGTGGGAGAACTCTTTTTGGTTCCAGGTAGAACCCTACATGGAAAGGGTTCTATATTGAACCATAAAGGGTTATACCTGGACCCAAAAACGGTTATACAAAGGGTTCTCCTAAGGGGATAGCTGAAGAACCTTTTTAGGGTCTAGATAGCTCCTTTTTTTGTATGAGTTTACCGAAAAGTGCTATATGTGAAAAATACATGCCATATGCTGCATTTACTATAGGCCTATTGCTTACATTGTTGTTGGTGACACATTGATATCTCGATAAGCTGTTTAAGTCTAGCAAAAGTGGACGAGTTTGAGCATCTATCTGTTAGGCCTATGGACAGTTTTTTTTATCAGCACAAATGAGATTGAGCAACAAAAGCCCCACTCATGGTCTTCTTAAATTAAACTTGTTTTTAACAAAATGGAAGAAAATATCACTGAGGAGTTTAGAAAGGAAGAACTGCCTCAAATTCTTATTCCATAGGCTGGGATCTGTACTATGCAGCTGTTGCAAGATTTTCACTGTCTGTCCACAGGTCTCAAAAACAATGATACGGCAGCTTAAAATAATTGAAAAGTAATCGTAGAAGTAATCATCTACTTTTTCAAACGTTTCTGTAATATGATTACACTTTTTTGCGGCTGGTAACAGATTACAGATACACTGTACATGTAAAAGATTACAAAAAACATGTAACGGATTTCATGTAAATCATTAGTCCCCAACCCTGCCTATGTGGTTAGCACGCATAGTACTGTGCTATTACAAACTAACATCTCAACTAAGCTAACATATGGAATTGTTTTAAGATGGTCATAGTATTGATCATTTAGCTATTTGATTTTGAATTTTAGGACCCCATTTGGTATTAAAAATATATATATAAAAATGTGATTTGATAAAATATTGAATTTGGCCTTTACTACTACAGCCCATAGAAACGCATTCATTCATAAATATCAAAAAAGACAGTAAAAACATAAATCATAAGGAATAAGGTTTTAAAGTGTCTGTCCTATATCTAGGAGATGTAAGAAAGCTCAGGAAATATGTTGTCAGTTGTTGATATCTACAGAAGACGTAGAGACTGTATACTTAAAGATTGTGTTGGTCAGAAATGGTTAACTGTGGGAAACATTATGTAATAGACAGACTGGATGCGTTCCAAATAACACCCTATTCCCTATATAGTGAACTACTTTTGACCAGCTGTGGTCAAAAGTAGTGCAATATATGGAATAGGGTGCCATTTGGGCCAGCATCGAGGTGTCTTTACCCTCTGAGGGATCTTGCTGAAGGCATCAAAGAACTGCTTGGCTTTCTCCTCAGGCATCTGAGAGATCACAGAGCCCAGGGTGAAGACCACGAAGCCATTCTCTCCTGACTCATCCACAAACTAATCCAGGTCCTGTTGAGGCACGGTGGAAGAGTTACTTTACAAAAATGTTTTACATTTACACTGAACAAAAATCTAAACGCAACATGCAACAATTTAAATGATTTTATGAGGAAATCAGTCAACTGAAAAAAATTAATTAAGTCATAATCTATGGATTTCATGTTACTGGGCAGGGGTGCAGCCATGGGTGGGCCAGGCCCAGCCAATCAGAATGAGTTTTTCACCACAAAAGGGCTTTATTACAGACATAAATATTCCTACATTTCATCAGCTGTCTGGGTGGCTGGTCTCAGACGATCCCACAGGTGAAGAAGCTGGATGTGGAGGTCCTGGGCTGGCGTGGTTACACGTGGTCTGTGGTTGTGAGGCCGGTTGGATGTACTGCCAAATTCTCTAAAACGACGTTGGAGGCGGCTTATGGTAGAGAAATGAACATTAATTTATCTGGAAACAGCTCTGGTGGACATTTCTGTGGCATTGTACTGTGTGACCAAACTTTACACTTTGGACTGGCCTTTTATTGTCCCCAGCACAATTACTTGTTCCTTATCTTTTATTTCTTATTCTTGATTAGGGGCTTGTAGGTAAGCACTTCACTGTAAGGTCTACCTACACCTATTGTATTCGGTGCATGTGATTAATACAATTTGATTTGATTTTAAGGTGCACCTGTGTAATGATTATGCGGTTTAGTCAACTTCTAAGAAGTAAGAAAAACAACCACATATTACAGTTATTGCAAGTAGACCCTTCTCCGATATATCTGCAGAACCACACACACAATGAACCAAACACACAATGAATTGTGGTCCTTCACTATGCAATGGAATTGTATGTACATACAGGCAGAAAACAAACAGCAACTGCTGTGTGAAACCTCACCTCATGGTGCTCATCAATATTTCACATTGAACAATATAAACAGACAAGGTCTCAAATTATTTAACTCACATAGCAAAAATGTATGTCTAAATTCCACACATCAGTATTAGAACAGTCTTTGGTCTGGTTAGCAAAACATTAACTGAAGGAGGGAGGGTGAAGTTGTGAAAGGATACCATGCCTTGATAACACACCCTGTATTCATAGAAGATAAAGGCATAATCAACCCTACAACAATCACAGCTAACCCCAACCCTTACCCCACAGAACAATCCCTGCAGAGTAGTTTATCTTCCTGTGGTTTGCCGGGTAGGAACTAGAAGGGCCCCTCAGTTCCTCTGTTAGATTATAGTGGCCACATTCCAGGAAGAAATAACATGTCTGTCCTAAATGGCACCCTATTACCCAAATAGTCAACTACTTTTGACCAGGGCCCAAAGGATTCTGGTCAAAAGTAGTTCACTATATGAGGAATAGGGTACCATTTGGGACACATCAATGCTGTTCCTGGCTCAGGTTTCACTGGCTGAACAGAGTGTTTAGAAAAGAGAGAGAATGCAGGGTAGTACATAGAGGGACGCTCTCCCAAAGTGAATGTTGAGCAGAAACTCTATTTGAACGTTTTTTCTTTGTATTTTCTGGGATGTGCGGGGTGGGGGTATAAATGCCACAGTATTGAATCTATTCCTTGAGGTTTCTGGGCCTGGTTCCATATAGGGTGCACAGCTACGCACAGTTGAAGTTGTTTGTTTTAAAACATACTCTTATGAGACTCACTGCTGGAAGTGGAGCTCTTTTACCACAGTTGAAGTTGTTTGTTCTAAAACATACTCTTATGAGACTCACCGCTGGAAGTGGAGCTATTGTACCACAGTTGATGCCGCCAATGTTGACCATGTTGGGCTTCCTGGGTTTGGGATACTCAAAGGAGTAGTCATACCTCAGCAGCCAGATCGCCCCGTGACCCAGAAGTTCCCTGTACGTCATGTCCTTCTCCAGGTACCTGCTGGTCAGCTCGTCAAAGCTGGCAAACATCACCGTACACAGGTAGCTCTCCAGACTGTACATGAGCATGTTCTTAACCCTCCCTAGGAAATCCATGTGGTCAGTGTTGCCTGAGTGGAAGCGTGGTACATAGGAGGGGGGAGTGGGGCACTGGGCAGCCTTCTCATCCAGCCCACAGGGGATCCCCCTCAAGAAGTACACCGCTGGGCTGTTGAAGGAGTCAGCGATGATGGAGCCACAGGGTAGAAAGGGGTCAGTCAGCATCAACTGAAGTATTTCTCCTCTCAGTTGCTGCATCAGGGGCTCGTCATACAGCAGACCCTCACAGCCTTTCACCTGCATGGTGGTGAAGTGAACCAGGTGCTGCACGTTCACAAATATGTCCATTACATCCGGAGCCTTGAGGAATGCAGCGTCCTTCAGTTTGTTGACGTTCTCGTCCAGCTGTGCCTTGCTGTAGGGGACCCTGAAGGTCTCAGTCCTGTAGTAGTCAGAGCCCTGGATGAGGATGGATGTGTCAGGGACCAGCACAACCATCTCATGGCCTCTGGCCGCCAGCTCCTTCACCAGCAGCTTCATGCTCAGCCAGTGGCTCCCGTCTACAGGCATCACCAGGACCTTGTCCCCCTGGACAGGTGCTGGAAACAGGGCAAGGCAGCACAGCAGAATCAGCAGTCCCAGCCTAAGCCCCTGCATGATGCTGCCTCCACCCATTATGCTGTCACCATGCTTCACTGTAGGAATGGTGCCAGGTTTCCTCCAGACATGACACTTGGCATTCAGTCCAGAGTTCAATCTTGGTTTCATCAGACCAGTGAATGTTGTTTCTCGTGGTCTGAGAGTCTTTAGGTGCCTTTTGGCAAACTCCAAGCGGGCTATAGTGTGCCTTTTACTAAGGAGTGGCTTCTGTCTGGCCACTCTACCATAAAGGCCTGATTGGTGGAGTGCTGCAGAGGTGATTGTCCTTCTGGAAGTTTCTCCCATCTCAACAGAGGAACTCTAGAGCTCTGTCAGAGGGTCCATCGGATTCATGATCACCTCCCTGACCAAGGCCCTTCTCCCCTGATTGCTCAGTTTGCCCGGGCGGCCAGCTCTAGGAAGGGTCTTGGTAGTTCCAAACTTCTTCCATTCAAGAATGATGGAGGCCACTGTGTTCTTGGGACCTTCAATGCTGCAGAAATGTTTTGATACCCTTCCCCAGATCTGTGCCTCGACACAATCTTGTCTTGCAGTAGTCGTGTTCACAACTAAAGAGCATAGCCTGTTTGCCTTTCACTATAGCTTAATTGGATATTGTTGTATGTGTAAGCAATACCTAAGTTAGCTATATAAAGTACCAGAGAGACCATTTACAGTAACTACTGTTCATTATTGCCCAGTAAATAAACACCATCAGCCGACTGAAGATCTAGCTAAGTAGCTACAGAAAGTAATGGAGAAATTTGACCTTTCCGCAGCAGGTAGCTCTGGTCAGGCAGCTTCATCTTATAGCAGGCTGAGGGACTAACTTACTTCCACTAGCTACTACTATCTAACATGAGTATCTAACATGAGTATAGTCAGTAAACAGCAAGTGCAAGCCAACTTTGTTCAGTTGTTGTTCAGTTTGTTCTATTGGCATGCAAACTTCCAAAAAAGTTCTGCATCTCAGCTAACATTAGTATTTTTATCTTCCAGTCATACTCTGTCTAATCTGTGTACTTCCGGGTATAAACAAAACAACCACTTTTATTCAATTTTTGTTTTTTATGTGTTTCCCGTTATTCCATGTCCAATTTTGATACAATAAATTAGAAAAGAATGCAATTTTCTAATTCAGAAACAAAAAATAAATAGAGCAATTTTCAGTTTTTTTTTACTCTCCTTTTTTGACTTGGAAATAAAAAATAACCTAACTAATACAGCCACAGCCCACTTCCTTTCCCTCTAACTGCAATGAAAAGGGACAAAGATGCAACTTTGTATTACAATTTATTTGTAGATTTTCACAATAATGTTTTTTTTTCACTTGAAACATTATTACAAACATAATGAAAATGTACTGTACAACAAAAAAACAATAATTACTGAAATGAAAGCTAGACAGTCAGGGAGCATCGGAAATTCCAAAAACGATGGATAAAGGACTACATTTAGCCAATTTTAGCTTTTTACTGTCAAAATGCCTTTCAAAGCAAAGAGAAATTCTTTCTTGCCACTATATTGTCACGGATCCCTCCGGAACTTTCATTATGCACACCTGTCCCCTATTCCCACTGATTAGTACTTGTATAAGTGTGCCCTTTGGTTTCTATCGGGCTGTCGATTATTGTTCCCGTGTCCACTGGTGGTGCGAGTACCTATGCGTTGGTGCAGCTGTTATGCTGCGTGCTATATACATTGTGTATTATGGGAATCGTCCTGTGGCGTTCAACAGGGTTTACCCTCGCTCTTTTGTTTGGGTTCAGCCCAGTGTTTTTGTATACGTGTTTGTTTTGGGTGTATTAAAAACCCCTATTGTGTATTCCTGCACCTGTCTCCATAATCCTTTATACCAACATGACATATATTGGTTGTGTTACCAGGATCCTAAATTGTAAAACAAGAAAGTTGTACACTCAATATATATACTCCAAACAATTGATTAAGTAGACCTAATAACCAACGTTTTGGTAACTGACTGTGCGACTTGATTTTTATACAGTTCAATCCTTGTTGGTTAGCGCCTCTACAAAACAATGTGTGCGTCAGCTCATGCTTTTTACTAAACAGGATCTTGAATTGGCATCACACATGCTAGACAGGCCAACAGTTTTGAAGTCACACTCCAACAGCACAGTGGCTGACTGTGGAATAAATAGGAGGTTGCTGAGGGGAGGACGGCTCATAATAATGGCTGTAATGGAACAAATGAAATGGTATCAAACACATGGAAACTACGTGTTTGATGTATTTGATACCATTCCACTCATTCCGCTCCAGCCATTACCAGCAGTTAAAGTGCAACCAACCTCCTGTGGTGGAATGAGACTGTCTTGCTGGTGGCAGGCATCAGGCCTTATTGACAACAGATACATGAAGTTACTCTGACATTATCCTGAGATATCAAATCAAACAAACATAAAAATGTTATATACAGGGCCTAGAGTGGGTAGTATAGTTACTCTGGACTCTAGGGCCTGATGGCTTGGGCTGGGATTCAATCTGTAGCGCATTGTAGCGCGCTTGACATTTTAAGGTACTTTCTGATTGAGCCAATATCTGCAGCGTTTACTGTGAATGTGATCTCAGCAAACACGGAACATTGCCTTTAAAAGGCACATTATCGTCAACAGCGCTCTACAACGAGCCTTTGATTGAATCCCGGCCTAGGCCACAGGAAGGACATTCACTCATTCTTCTTCTTCTTCATAGTCTTCTTCGTTCCACAACACTTGCGGAAGCAGACTTTGCAGCATTTAACGGTGACCATGACAACAATGAGAACTATAGTGAGTAGCAGAGTGAACACGTCCAGACTGTGGTACTGGATCCAGTTGAGGTCGTGAGCGGCGGGTCTCAGGTGTTCCGCTCCGCCGTGACGCATCACAAACTCTGACCAGAACACGGCCAGGTCCAGGGGCTCGATGGGACGGTCCTTATGTACCGCTGACAGCTTCAGCATCTTCTCCTTGTAACTGGGGCAGAAGGACAGATGCAACAGGGTTTCCAATCTCCTCATAGACTGGTGCTGAATTCTAATGAGGAACTCAGACGTTTATTTAAATCATGCATTGTTGACAATAATATATTTGCACTGAAACTCAATATGTAGATCTCAAGTTAGGATTTGGTCCCTGTACTGTTTGCACTGCTATATTTTTATCCTAATTGTCCTGTTAATTTGAGCTTGTGCACTAAAATGTGTCTACACCTCAACAATTTATAACTATTTTTACCAGAAAGGTGAAATTTTAACCTATCTTGGAGAATGCAGCATTACTAGTTATTGTTGATGGTCCTCTCATGATAAAAATTACTTTCGAGGATTATGTAGATTCCATTTTGGATTACATGTAGTTACATTTTAAGAGGTTAATAGTTTGTATTTTCAGTGTATAACATGTCCTAGTAACATTATATATAAACGCAACATGTCCTAGTAACATTATATATAAACGCAACATGTCCTTGTAACATTATATATAAACGCAACATGTAAAATGTTGGTCCCAGAAATGTTCCATATGCACAAAAAGCTTTTTTCTCTCAAATTTTGTGCACAAATTTGGTTACATCCCTCTCAGTGAACATTTTGTCTTTGCCAAGATAATCCATCCACTTGGCAGGTGTGGCATATCAAGAAGCTGATTAAACAGCATGATCATTATACAGGTGCACCTTGAGCTGGGGACAATAAAAGGCCACTCTAAAATGTGCAGTTTTATCACACAACACAATGCCTCAATGTCTGAAGTTTTGAGGGAGTGTGCAATTGGCATGCTGACTATAGGAATGTCCACCAGAGCTGTTGCAAGCTAATTTAATGTTAATTTCTCTACCATAAGCCGCCTCCAACGTTGTTTTAGAAAATTTGGCAGTACGTCCAACTTGCCTCACAACCACAGACCATGTGTATGGCGTTGTGTGGGTGAGCGGTTTGCTGATGTCAATGTTTTGAACAGAGTGCCCCATGGTGGTGGTGGGGTTATGCTACGGGCATAAGCTATGGACAACGAACACAATTCCATTTTATCGATTGGCATTTTGAATGCCCAAAAAAATTGTGATGAGATCCTGGGGCCCATTTTCTATTAAAGGTATCTGTGACCAACAGATGCATATCTGTATTCCCAGTCATGTGAAATCCATAGATTAGGCCCTAATTTATTTATTTCAATTGACTAATTTCCTCATATGAACTGTAACTCAGTAAAATCGTAGAAATTGTTGCATGTTGCGTTTATATTTTTGTTCAGTATTCTTCCTTGTATTACGTTAACATGATGTCTGACCTCTTGTCGTTGATGACCTTGTTGAGGGCCTCCACCAGTTTCTCTGAGGTGATATCGAACAAAGTGAGCACTTCCCCGACACCCCTCACCGCCATGCGATGTACGTTGTCACTCTGGTCACCGAACAACGGCAGCATCACCATGGGAACACTGTTACAGATCCCCTCGTAGATACCGTGGGTTCCTCCATGGGTGATGAAGGCCTTGACCTTGGGGTGGCCTAGAACATGGAACATAGAACATTCACCACGAAGAAGAATATGTATTGTTTCTCTTACAAAATGGCAACAACAGTAGCATGTGTTTACTGAGAAGAGTACCCCTCTGTAACTTCTGTAACCCAGGTGGTTTTCATCATAACTATATCATTGTAACATTATCTCTGATGATGAGACGAAACTAACCCAGCAGATCATTCTGAGGAAGCCACTTCATCAATCTGACGTTGTCTGGAGCGTTCTCAGGCACCACTCCTGTGTACCTCCACACCACCTGAAAACAGAGAACAGTTTACTTAGTTTATCAAGTCATATAGAATCATCTGACAATTCTGGATATAGTGGTAAAGATACACCACTTTGTAGTGGAGTATAAATGTGTGTCTGGAGAGTTTTAAGGCATAGCTCCACTGTACACCACACAAACTGAACAACATAGAACAGCAGCTTGCCATGACCCTTGACGTAGTATATGGAGAATATGCAAATCATTGAAACTCCATGTAATTACAGCATTCCTCAGAGTTAAGTACAACGGGGGACAAAGGACTTGTTCTTAGTCTAGATTAGATTCATGGTGGATTGGAGATTAGGCCTATATGCAGCGTTGGGTAGGTAATTTTCTAAATGTAATCCGTTAGTTACTAGTTACCTGTCCAAAATAGTCATCAGTAACGTAACTTTTAGATTACCCAAACTCAGTAACGTAATCTAATTACTTTCAGATTACTTTCCCCTTAAAAAGGCATGAGAAGAAGACAAAAATGAATATTACCAATTGAATGACATCTATTGCAGGATAAATCCGTGTTAGAGTTTTACATAGCTGGCCATAAATGGATGTTGCATTTTACATTACGGGTTGGTTATGTAGGCTTCTTCTAACCCATTGCTTTCTGCTATAGATAATTATACAATTAGGCTGTATTGATTTTGTTTTATTAGGATCTCCATTAGCTGACACCAATGGCTACAGCTAGTCTTACTGGGGTCTGACACATAACGAAAAATACATTACAGTCAAAATATCTTACAATTGACATACTGTACATTAACATGTAGTTTGCGTGTGTGTGCATCTATCAGTTACATATACATGTCAGTACACACAACAAGTAGGTCATATGGGGGAGAGGCCTTTTGACTGGAGGTGTTGCTTTATTTGTTTTTTGATATGGAAGGGAGTTCCCTGCAATCATGGCTCTGTATAATACTGTATATTTTCTTGAATTTGTTCCCGGCCTGGGGACTGGAAAGAGACCCCTGGTGGCATGTCTGGTGTGTTTATCAGTGTTGTATGTAAGTTGACTATGCAAACCATTTATTTCTTATAAAAACAAGAAGTGATGCATTCAGTCTCCTCAACTCTTAGCTAAGAAGGACTGGCATGCATAGTATTGATATTAGCCCCCTGACTATAATGAAGAGTAAAATGTGCCACTCTGTTCTGGGCCAGCTGCAGCTTAATTAGGTCCTTTGCGGCACTTGACCAGACGACTGGACAATAATCAAGATAAGATAAAACTAGAGCCTGCAGGACTTGCTTTGTGTAGTGTGGTGTTAAGAAAGCAGAGCATCTCTTTATCACAGACAGACTTACAACCATTCAATATTTTTTGACCATGACAGTTTAGAATCTAAGGTAACACCAAGTAATTTAGTCTCTTCAACTTGTTCAACAGCCACACCATTCATTACCAGATTCAGCTGAGGTCTAGAACTTAAAGAATTATTTGTACCAAATACAATGGTCTTAGTTTTAGAGATGTTAAGGACCAGTTTAGTACTGGCCCCCCATTCTAAAACTGACTGCAAATCTTTGTTCAGGGTTGCATTAATTTCACTAGCTGTGGTTGCTGACCCATATAGGGCTGAATCACCAGTATACATGGACACACAGGCTGAAATCTAACAGTATAGCTCCCACAATCTTCTTCTTGTGAATTTATTTCAACCTATCATCAGTCAATTGTGTAATTGCAGTGCATGACTAAGCTAACATATGGAATTGTTTTAAGATGGTCATACTATTGATCATTTAGCTATTTGATTTTGAATTTTAGGACCCCATTTGGTATTAAAAATATATATATAAAAATGTGATTTGATAAAATATTGAATTTGGCCTTTACTACTACAGCCCATAGAAACGCATTCATTCATAAATATCAAAAAGACAGTAAAAACATAAATCATAAGGAATAAGGTTTTAAAGTGTCTGTCCTATATCTAGGAGATGTAAGAAAGCTCAGGAAATATGTTGTCAGTTGTTGATATCTACAGAAGACGTAGAGACTGTATACTTAAAGATTGTGTTGGTCAGAAATGGTTAACTGTGGGAAACATTATGTAATAGACAGACAATGGATGCGTTCCAAATAACACCCTATTCCCTATATAGTGAACTACTTTTGACCAGCTGTGGTCAAAAGTAGTGCAATATATGGAATAGGGTGCCATTTGGGCCAGCATCGAGGTGTCTTTACCCTCTGAGGGATCTTGCTGAAGGCATCAAAGAACTGCTTGGCTTTCTCCTCAGGCATCTGAGAGATCATAGAGCCCAGGGTGAAGACCACGAAGCCATCCTCTCCTGACTCATCCACAAACTCCTGCAGGTCCTGTTGAGGCACGGGGGAAGAGTTGGTTTACAAAAACGTTTTACATTTATACTTATCAAAAATATGAAACACAACATGCAACAATTTAAATGATTTTATGAGGAAATCAGTCAACTCAAATAAATTCATTAAGCCCTAATCCCGGGATTTCATGTTACTGGGCGGGGGCGCAGCCATGGTTGGGAGCCACGCCCACCTACCACTTGGGAGCCACGCCCACCCATTGGGTAGCCAATCAGAATTAGTTTTTCCCCACAAAAGGGCTTTATTACAGACATAAATACGCCTAAATTTCATCAGCTGTCCGGGTGGCTGGTCCCAGACGATCCCACAGGTGAAGAAGCCGGATATGGAGGTCCTGGGCTGGCGTGGTTACACGTGGTCTGTGGTTGTGAGGCCGGTTGGATGTACTGCCAAATTCTCTAAAACAACGTTGGAGGCGGCTTATGGTAGAGAAATGAACATTCATTTATCTGGAAACAGCTCTGGTGGACATTTCTGTGGCATTGTACTGTGTGACCAAACTTTACACTTTGGACTGGCCTTTTATTGTCCCCAGCACAATTACTTGTTCCTTATCTTTTATTTCTTATTCTTGATTAGGGGCTTGTAGGTAAGCACTTCACTGTAAGGTCTACACCTATTGTATTCGGTGCATGTGATTTGAAGGTGCAGTACGTCCAACTGGCCTCACAACCACAAATCACAGTAATTGCAAGTAGACCCTTCTCCGAAATATCCGCAGAACCACACACACGATGAACCAAACACACAATGAATTGTGGTCCTTCACTATGCAATGGAATTGTATGTACATACAGGCAGAAAACAAACAGCAACTGCTGTGTGAAACCTCACCTCATGGTGCTCATCAATATTTCACATTGAGCAATATAAACAGACAAGGTATCAAATTATTTAACTCACATAGCAAAAATGTATGTCTAAATTCCACACATCAGTATTAGAACAGTCTTTGGTCTGGTTAGCAAAACATTAACTGAAGGAGGGAGGGTGAAGTTGTGAAAGGATACCATGCCTTGATTACACACCCTGTATTCATAGAAGATAAAGGCATAATCAACCCTACAACAATCACAGCTAACCCCAACCCTTACCCCACAGAACAATCCCTGCAGAGTAGTTTATCTTCCTGTGGTTTGTCGGGTAGGAACTAGAAGGGCCCCTCAGTTCCTCTGTTAGATTATAGTGGGGTGTATAATTGCCACAGTAGTGAATCTATCCCTTGAGGTTTCTGGACCTGGTTCCATATTGGTTGCACAGCTACGCACAGTTGAAGTTGTTTGTTCTAAAACATACTCTTATGAGACTCACTGCTGGAAGTGGAGCTCTTTTACCACAGTTGAAGTTGTTTGTTCTAAAACATACTCTTATGAGACTCACTGCTGGAAGTGGAGCTATTTTACCACAGTTGAAGTTGTTTGTTCTAAAACATACTCTTATGAGACTCACTGCTGGAAGTGGAGCTCTTTTACCACAGTTGAAGTTGTTTGTTCTAAAACATACTCTTATGAGACTCACTGCTGGAAGTGGAGCTCTTGTACCACAGTTGATGTTGTTTGTTCTAAAACATACTCTTATGAGACTCACCGCTGGAAGTGGAGCTATTTTACCACAGTTGAAGTTGTTTGTTCTAAAACATACTCTTATGAGACTCACCGCTGGAAGTGGAGCTATTTTACCACAGTTGAAGTTGTTTGTTCTAAAACATACTCTTATGAGACTCACCGCTGGAAGTGGAGCTATTTTACCACAGTTGAAGTTGTTTGTTCTAAAACATACTCTTATGAGACTCACCGCTGGAAGTGGAGCTATTTTACCACAGTTGATGCCGCCAATGTTGACCATGTTGGGCATCCTGGGTTTGGGATACTCAAAGGAGTAGTCATACCTCAGCAGCCAGATCGCCCCGTGACCCAGAAGTTCCCTGTACGTCATGTCCTTCTCCAGGTACCTGCTGGTCAGCTCGTCAAAGCTGGCAAACATCACCGTACACAGGTAGCTCTCCAGACTGTACATGAGCATGTTCTTAACCCTCCCTAGGAAATCCATGTGGTCAGTGTTGCCGGAGAATAAGCGTGGTACGTAGGATGGGGGAGTGGGGCACTGGGCAGCCTTCTCATCCAGCCCACAGGGGATCCCCCTCGAGAAGTACACCGCTGGGATGTTGAAGGAGCCAGCGATGACGGATCCACAGGGTAGGAAGGGGTCGGTCAGCATCATGTGAAATCTTTCTCCTCTCAGTCGCTTCATCAGGGGCTCGTCATACAGCAGACCCTCACAGCCTTTCACCTGCATGGTGGTGAAGTGAACCAGGTGCTGCACGTTCACAAATATGTCCATTACATCCGGGGCCTTGAGGAATGCAGCGTCCTTCAGTTTGTTGACGTTCTCGTCCAGCTGTGCCTTGCTGTAGGGGACCCTGAAGGTCTCAGTCCTGTAGTAGTCAGAGCCCTGGATGAGGATGGATGTGTCAGGGACCAGCACAACCATCTCATGGCCTCTGGCCGCCAGCTCCTTCACCAGCAGCTTCATGCTCAGCCAGTGGCTCCCGTCTACAGGCATCACCAGGACCTTGTTCCCCTGGACAGGCGCTGGACACAGGGCAAGGCAGCACAGCAGAACCAGCAGTCCCAACCTAAGCCCCTGCCTCAGTCCCAACCCTGGCCCCAACCTCAGCCTCGGCCCCAGCCCTTGCCCCTGCTTAACCACAGGAAAACCCTTCCGCCAGCCCATGCCTCTCTGACTCTCTGCTCAGTTACACAAGCTGTTTTGTGAGAAGGAAACTACCTCCCTGAAGTCTGGCACTGAATGCTACTGAGAGGGGGCTGGACCTCAGACTAAACTGTGTGTGTCTGGGTCTGCCTTTGCAGGCAGGCTGTTATATAACCCCAGTCAGTCCTTTCTGTTGACTAAAGTCTATCAGCAGGCTGAATGGTTATGGTTATTGATGACATGGAGAGGATTAGCTCGCTAGTAATTTCAATGTGACAGCCTTAACATATTAACTGAGTTGGTTCTGGGTGCCGATATTAGCTGCCTATTGACTAGTGACTTTTTGCAAAAGTATAACAGTTATACTTATGATCAGTAAAACATTGTATTAACAAGTACTGAAACGAGAAAAGTAAGCATCACTCATTTAAATGGGTTCTGTAAAAAAAAATAAGAGCAATTTTTTTAACACAACAATCATTGATAATACAGCGTTATACTTTTTTTCCAATAGTCCTCATATTGCTATAGTTGAATTGATGGTTTTCTTAGTTCTACAAAATAAACTGTTGTCTGTTATTCATAAATGTCCCATTGAGTAGCATGACATTAGCTATGTTTACAATAACTTGTCCAGTGATTTGTGACACCTACACATTTTTCAAAAACACGCAAAACCCTACAGTGTTCAATAATAATGTAATGGTTGTTTTCATTACCCATTTAGGCAAATTGCGCATTAATAAATTGGCGACAGCCTGTATGCCCTCCTATAGGAGGTAGGCTACAGAATGCAATAATGTACTCATATGTGCCATATTTTAACAATTCTCATGTGCAAACGTATCGCCAAGGTCCATGCCATGTTGAAACGTCCACTCTTGTAGATCTGAAATAATTGGGATGTTGAAAGTTGCCAGCCAACCAGAAAAGCATGGGGCAGCAATTTAGGCATTCTGGGAAGTCAGGACACAGTCCTGCACAGAAACATAATTTTATAGTTGACATTTTTTATTTAGCATGTAGCAGACATTTAGAATGAAATGAGAAGTGACGCGATATAGTTTCTGATACATCACGTGCCCCGTGTACCTTCAAAATTATTAGGCAATCATAATATATTTTAAAAAGAAAACGTTTCCATGATCATTTGTCGCAATAAAGAAGCTAGACAAAATAAAAATACACTCCTGTCGAATGGATAGGAAATGGATTATATTGCTGCCGTTTCCATTACACATTTTGTGCGACAATTCTTTTGTTGAATAAACCTGGGTCAATGAAGACCTGCTTAATGAAAAACAAAAGTAACGGGAAAGGTCATTACAGAGCACGCAAAATGCAAGTCATAGTTAACCCTTACACCAATAACCCTGCTCTGGGAGGAGTCATGATGGTATTCTAACCATTGAGCTATACCCTAAATCTCAAAGTATTACCTCATATTTCGTGAGGAATCCAGGTTCCATGAATCCATTACCCCTTCAACTCCTCCCACCCAAAACACTGACACGCAATCTTAAACTCTCAGTGGCACGCCAACCTGCATGCACACATACTTTCGCAACCACCGTTGCATGCACAGACGCTCACACACTTTTCACACGTTGATATACACACACACTTCAAAAAAGACCAGTGGCGTGCGAAACAAGCTGCTTTGGAAAACAGACATCCACACCTCCAGTCCGGGGGAGATAACATCAAACATATCATATATAGAAAGGAAGTTCACCTACAGTTATTGACACCACGGTTGATAAAACACCTTCAGCAGAGTGACACAAATACGTTACATTTGTCCTACACTATGGTAATGATTAATATAATATTAGATATCCTTGAACATTCCATCGAAAGAATAATTCTGCATTGAAATAACACTACGTTTTAAGCAATCAACACTTTCAATCACAAATTACTATGCAGTTAACAGTGCTAATCAAAGATTTGGAGGTGAAATTACTGTAATCAACAACAACAATGTAATCCTGAATACAGTCTCACCCACAGAGAGCTTTTCTTCACCACCTCCTATTTGCTCTCTACTCAACAGAAACTGTTGCGGTGATCAACTCACAGTGAAGGTTTCTGATTAAAGAAACTAAATATGAAGTTACTGTACTTCCAGTGATCGGACAGTTTTCTGTTTGTTGTTACCATGTTTGTTTTCCCATCTTCACTGAACAAAAATGTGAACGCAACATGATAAGTGTTTTGGTCCCATATTTCATGAGCTGAAATAAAAGATCACAGAAATGTTCCATATACAAAAAGCTTATTTCTCTCAAATTCTGCGGACAAATTTGTCGACATTCCTGTTAGTGAGCATTTCTCCTTTGCCAAAATAATCCATCCACGTGACAGGTGTGGCATATCAATAATCTGGGTTAAATAGCATAATCATTACACAGGTGCACCTTGTGCTGGGGACAATAAAAGGTCACTCTAAAATGTGCAATTTTGTCACACAACACAATGCCACAGATGTCTTAAGTTTTGAGGGAGTGTACAATTGGCATGCTGACTGCAGGAATGTCCACCAGATAATTTAATATTAATTTCTCTACCATAAGCTGCCTACAACGTCATTTTAGAGAATTTGGCAGTACGTCCAACCAGCCTCACAACCGCAGACCACGTGTAACCACGCCAGCCCAGGACCTCAATATCCAGCTACTTCACCTGGGGGATCGTCTGAGATGAGCCACCCGGACAGCTGATGAAACTGTGGGTTTGCACAACTGAAGAATTTTTCCACCAACTGTCAGAAACCTTCTCAGGGAAGCTCATCTGCATGCTCGTCGTCCTCACCAGGGTCTTGACCTGACTGCAGTTCGGCGTCATAACCGTAACTTGTTGCCAGAAGTTTGCAAATGTTTACTAATAGTGGTGAATCTGCGGCAAACCTTTGGCAACAATAATACTTTTTTCCACTAGTGGCAAACAGTTTGCCAGAGATTTCTTTCTGGCAAACAATTGTCTCAAGGATCTATTTCAATCGGTGGCAAACCTGTGGCAACAATATTTATTGACATAAGTGGCAAACAGTTGACCAGAAGCTATTTCTGGTGAATACACGAGTTCCAAGACCTGTAACCGTTGAGGACCAGTCAGGGGGAAAATGGAAACCAAGCTATCTATCTACCTACCGAAGTTGTCTGATGAGTGTCTAACTTACAGTATTAATTACATTTCCTTATAAACGTAAAAAATGTGTTAGCTAGCACAACAGCTCGGTGAGCAACATTATGAGCTAACGTGAGCTTCACTTTTGCTGAGGGATACCCATCGCCTACCCGTGGTGTTGGAAGAAGCTGCATTGGAAGGAGGATGCATCAACACCCTGGAAAGAGTGATACACTCATGCATAACAGTTTTTTTGAGTGATAAATGAGTGCATTGTTTTCAAGCTTGATAAGGTAAATCATGTATTTATTATTCTCCTACATGTAGCCTATAGAGTGCATTCGGAAACTATTCAGACCCCTTGAACCTGATGAACATCTCTGGAGAGACCAGAAAATAGCTGTACAGCGACGCTCTCCATCCAACCTAACAGAGCTTGAGAGGATCTGCAGAGAAGAATGGGAGAAACTCTCCAAATACAGGTGTGCCAAGCTTGTAAAGTCATACTCAAGAAGACTAGAAGCTGTAATCGGTGCCAAAGTTGCTCCAACAAAGTACTGAGTAAAGGGTCTGAATACTTATGTAAATATGATAATTCTGTTGATTATTTTTATTACCTTTGCAAAAATGTCTAAAAAAACATTTTTGCTTGGTCATTATGGGACATTGTGTCTAGATTGATGAGAGGGAAAAATTATTTAATCAATTTTAGAATAAGGCTGTAATGTGACAATGTGGAAAAAGGGAAGGGGTCTGAATAATTTCAGAATATTCTTTGTAACAATTAGATTAGATTTTTTTATTAGATTTTCCATTGCTTTATACTAGTAGCTAGCTCATCTTCATCATATGTTGTTCCTTCTCTCTTTCTTTCTAGAGGCAATCAGTTACAAGGCAAAAAGACAGATTGAGGACTTCAATTCAACTGAGGACAGAGAAATATGTGCATCAGGTCAAGGCTTCTAGCATGCGTTGCTGTGAGTTAACAATAATTAATTTTGGAAAATGAATATGAATTGCCTTATTATAGGCATAACTAGGGTTGCAGATGGAGGGTATATTACTGGAAACTTTCTAAGTTTATCAGTAAACCCCCAGAATTTGGGTATTTTACAAGGATTTGATGTAATCTACCACTTGACATGGCCCTCTTGGGTACTTCAGATTATCGCAGATGTCTGTAATTATCTCTGGCCCTCTGTGTGGCCTTATCCCATATAAAATATAGGGAAAAAAAGATTTTAAAATAAAAAATAGAATGACAAACTGCAAAACATGATCCTAAATATAACCCATCAACTTAGTGAACACCATAGGTGTTTAATGGGAGAGTTTCAGCATCAAATAAATCCTATACATTTTTTTACACATTTTTATGTATTTTACTATGTCATTATGTATTTGTTTGTCAATGTTTTGGTGTAAAACTGGTATCAGTTGTGAAAAAGTTAAGTTGGAAGAGTTGCAGAGTTAATTGAAAATAATGCCATTGTTGATTAGTTGTTAGGCTATTTTCTCTTGAACCATAAAGTCTATCGGTTAGAAACGAAGATTTGCCAAAGTAAGATATTTACATTTTGACTCCATCCAAACAGATTGACAGGAGATTGTAGGAGAATTTCCATGACATCATGTAGGATTTTCAAGTATCTATATTGTTTTCTTAGATGTAGGGAGCATGATTACTATGGGGTTATTCATTAGACATGTGTAAGCATAACGTAGGCTGGATCCATGTGAATGTATAAAGCTGGACCAAATATAAGGCTAACTGTTAGACATGTAAAAACAGAATGTGAGCAAAATCTATGTGAATGTGCTAAGCTGGAACAACATAGACCTGACCGTCTTGGGCCATGTCTGTTCTTGCGAAGGCTACTGGACACGTATATGGGTTAATCATTCATAGCCAACATAGGCCTGAACTTGCGAAGGCCAGCGACTGTGTACTTTAGTTAATCAATTATAGAACCACAAGCCATGTGTATGTATTGGGGAGACATGTTACATACTGGAAATATATGTTTTTATTAATCAAGTACTATTAGAAATGCACTTATAGTAGGAACATATATATATGCAATAAATTTATTATTTTTTGTATTAGAACTGTGGTGTCGACACCAATATAATCTAAACTTGAGCAAGATAAGTCAGATGTGGGCGTTAACAGAAAGATAAGGGTGGCGCAAGGCCAAGGGGTGTTAATCATTTACATAGAGATGAGTGACTATATATGTTATGCAAGTGTGGAAAGGTATAAAAGCTGAGTACTGAGACTGGAGAAATCAGTTCTTCCATGGAATTGCGTGGCTTCTGTTACTTTTGTAATAAAGTCTAATTGAATTTACAAGTATATCTGAGAAATATTTGATTCAATATTTCCACGACAAGATCTGACTGTAGTTTTTTTGTATTGCTTTTCTTGTTTTATTTTCCAATCACGAAAATGATTGTGGTCCCTGAAGGATCTACAGTGGCAAGAAAAAGTATGTGAACCCTTTGGAATTACCTGGATTTCTGTATAAATTGGTCATCAAATTTGATCTGATCTTCATCTAAGTCACAACAATAGACAATCATAGTGTGCTTAAACTAATAACACACAAACGACTGTATTTGTCTTGTCTATATTGAATACATCATTTAAACATTCACAGTGTAGGTTGGGAAAAGTATGTGAACCCCATAAGCTAATGACTAGAGTCAGCTAACCTGGAGTCCAATCAATGAGATGAGATCGGCGATGTTTAAAAAAAAATAATGATGTTCTTAGGAGTGGATCAGCTTCCTATTGCGGAAAGATTGCTGTTTCCATCAATGTAATTGTCTTCATCATTTCCAATCCCCCATATATTTCTGGGGTAAATATATATATCCATATACATACATATACATACCCATACATATATATGCATACATAAACATTAATACATATATACATACACATACCCATATAGATATACATATATTATTTTAGAATATACCTTTATTATTCCCCGCAAACCCTACCACCCTTCCCCCAATTGGAGTAAACTAATAAACAATAACACTTAGGCTTCTACCTTCAGTTTACACACCTTAAACACATTTTACAGACAATCTATTTTACAATAGTTATATTTTGTTGGTTTTTAGTCCTTCCTCTATTTCTGATGTCCATCCAGTTTGATTTCTATTTGTAACTGTGCCATTTCACAACATTTCTGAACCTATAAACATTTTACAGACCGCGTATGTTTTACATTGGTTACCTTGTTATTAGTCCCACCCTTCAGCTCCATTCAACCCCTCCCATCTATCTCTCAACACCATCCAGTCCCACCCTTCAGCTCCATTCAACCCCTCCCATCTATCTCTCAACACCATCCATTTTGGATTTCTATTTGCCATATATTTTTCAACTGTGCTGTGATGCTTCACAAAAGTACTGAACCTTTCTCTTCTCATAGCTCATGTAAATTAAAGAGAAACATTTTTGCTAAAAATAATTATCATATTATTGATTGATTGACTATGGCTTTTCAAATCACCCAGTATTGCTATCTGCAGCGTTAGTTCTAGGCAAATGTTGCAATTTTTCAGCCATTCCTGGACCTGTGACCAAAAACGAGCTACATATGGACAATACCAAAATAAATGATCTAATGACTCTGCCTCCTTTGATAGGCTAATTGACATCATTTGAGTCAATTGGAGGTGTACCTGTGGATGTATTGTTCGACATCATGGGAAAATCAAAAGAAATCAGCCAAGACCTCAGACAAAAAATTGTAGACCTCCACAAGTCTGGTTCATCCTTGGAAGCAATTTCCAAATGCCTGAAGGGACCACGTTCATCTGTATAAACAATAGTACGCAAGTATAAACACCATGGGACCACGCAGCCATCAGACCGCTCAGGAAGGAGATATTTGGTCATAACAAGGGATGTTATGCATGGCGGCAAAAGAACACAGCGTTCCAAGAAAAACACTTGCTACCCACAGTAAAATTTGGTGGGGGTTCCATCATGCTGTGTGGCTGTGTGGCCAGTGCCAGTACTGGGAATCTTGTTAAAGTTGAGGTTCGCAGTATCAGCAGATTCTTGGGAATAATGTTGAAGAATCAGTCACAACGTTGAAGTTAGACCGGGGCTGGATATTTCAACAAGACAACGCCCCAAAACACAGCTCAAAATCTACCCCGGGCATTTATGCAGAGGAACAAGTACAATGTTCTGGAATGGCCATCCCAGTCCCCAGACCTGAATATCATTAAGAATCTGTGGGATGATTTGAAGCGGGCTGTCCATGCTCGGCAACCATCACACCCAACTGAACTGGGGATGTTTTGTAAGGAGGAATGGTCCAAAATACCTTCATCCAGAATCCAGACACTCATTAGAGGCTATGGGAAGCATCTAGAGGCTGTTATTTTAGCAAAAGGAGGCTCTTCTAAATATTGATGTGATTTTTCTATTGGGGTGCCCAAATTTATGCACTTGTCTAATTTTGTTTTTATGCATATTGCACATTTTCTGTTAATCCAATAAACCTCATTTTACTACTGAAATATTACTGTGTACATCAGTAATTTGATAGATCAAAATTAAATTGCTGATCCAAACACCCAATTATTTATAAATGGAAATCATGGAAATTGTCAGGGGTGGCCAAACTTTTTCATACGACTGTAACTGTACCATGACATTCACATTGCTACTAAGTAAACCTCCAATTGGTCCCCACTATTCCAACCGCTAAAAGCCCTCCTCATCCCGAGTTGGGTTGTCATTCCAATGCCCGGCAGACCACCCCTGACCTCCCGTATCCCATAGTCCTGAAAAGACTGGGACGCATCCTTCGAAAAGAGCACACAGTGCCATTTACAGAACAGAAGTAGGCCAACTGCCAAATGCATTTCCATCACCCTCACCTTGATTTATATTATATATATCCATCAAAATATATATATATATATATATTTTAAATCCTGTTTCTTATTTTCCATAATTAGCTATTAATATATGTAATAATGTAAGCAATTTATGCAAAGGATTTTACCTCTCACCAGTCTCGCCATTACCAAAACTACATTATTGCAAGCAATTATTATATTAGAAAACAATTATTGTGAATCCTCCTATATTGGCCAACATCTTTTACTCTCTCGCAACAGTTGTGGGACACTCAACCCCTTTCCCCCACACAACCATAGGCTCACATTCTCAACAGTTGCACTATTCCAGAGCCCAACTCAAGAAAGGTCTTGATTTACGAATGCATATAGTTGCAGATGTATGAGAAGGCCTGCAAAACTGTGCAAAACAATGGGCAGAAATGGGGAGATTTTATTAACCAGATGATGAAGGTCAAATGTACCCCTTTCCCCTGAAACACCCACAACACTTGGAGATTTGAGATGTTGGTTAGAGATGCCTTGCCCTATAAAAAACACTCACATAATTTGAGTTTGCTATTCACAAGAAGCATTGCCTGATGTGAACCACGCCTTGAACAAAAGAGATCTCAGAAGACTTAAGATTAAGAATTGTTGACTTGCATAAAGCTGGAAAGGGTTACAAAAGTATCTCTAAAAGCCTTGATGTTCATCAGTCCACGGTAAGACACATTGTCTATAAATGGAGAAAGTTCTCCACTGTTGCTAGGAGTGGCCGTCCTGCAAAGATAACTGAAAGAGCACAGCACAGAATGCTCAATGAGGTTAAGAAGAATCATAGAGTGTCAGCTAAATACTTACAGAAATCTCTGGAAGATGCTAACATCTCTGTTGACGAGTCTACGATATGTAAAACACTAAACAAGAATGGTGTTCATAGGAGGACACCACGGAAGAAGCCACTGCTGTCCCAAAAAAACATTGCTGCATGTCTGAAGTTTGCAAAAGTGCACCTGCATGTTCCACAGCACTACTGGCAAAATATTATGTGGACAGATGAAACTACAGTTGCATTGTTTGGAAGGAACACACAACACTATGTGTGGAGAAGACAAGGCACAGCACCTCAACTTCAAAACCTTATCCCAACTGTAAAGTATGGTGGAGGGAGCATCATGGTTTGGGACTGCTTTGCTGCATCAGGGCCTGGACAGCTTGCTATTAACGATGGAAAAAATGTATTCCCAAGTTTATCAAGACATTTTGCAGGAGAATGTCAGGCTATCTGTCCGCCAATTGAAGCTCAACAGAAGTTGGGTGATACAACAGGACAACGACCCAAAACAACAGAATGGCTTCAACAGAAGAAAATACGCCTTCTAGAGTGACCCAGTCAAAGTCCTGACCTCAACCCGATTGAGATGCTGTGGCATGACCTTGAAAGCAGTTCACACCAGACATCCCAAGAATATTGTTGAACTGAAACAGTTTTGTAAAGAGGAATGGTCAAAAATTCCTCCTGATCGTTATGCAGGTCTGATCCGCAACTACAGAAAACGTTCCGTTTTTAAATCCAAGGGTTCACATACTTTTCCCACCCTGCACTGTGAATGTTTACACGGTGTGTTCAATAAAGACACAAACACGTATAATTATTTGTGTTATTAGTTTAAGCAGACTGTGTTTTGACCTAGATGAAGATCAGATCAAATTTTATGACCAATTTATGCAGAAATCCAGGTATTGCCAAAGGGTTCACATACTTTCTTGCAACTATATATAAGATACCCCTTTCTTCTTCCTTCATGTTTTCTTTCTAATATTCCAACACCACTCTTTGAGAGCTTACTATGCCCTCTATTGGTGGAATTGTACATTGACGCACAAATACATGAGAGATATGAAAAAATCTAAAAAATATGCACATCCAACTTATCAGGAGCAGGACAGAAGAACGTATCAAAGAAAAAAGGAAAGCCCGTAACTGGTATGGTCCCAATGTGATTCAATAAGACACACAAAAAAGACAACGATTCGATCCAAGTTGGCTCTTTACAGGTCAAACACCACTGTGAAACACACCCACTTAAATAACATCTCGAGGCATTTACATTGGGTCAATTGAATACATCCAGTCAATTGAATACATACGATACATTAAAGTCACATTAAATATTGCAGACATATAGACATATGGAAAAAATCATGAACACAAGTAATATAGGTGTGCAATAAATATTAAAACACGTGAGACAAATGCATCAATAATTTTGCATACAATATTATATAGGGGAAACATTTTTAAAGCCGACCCCTGAGAGCAGGACACATTTGATTAAACCACATGGTGGTATTGAAGACACACCCAGATCTAGTTTGATCATGGCTATATCTAATTATTTTTAAAAAATGAATTAACCTTTATTTAACTAGGCATGTCAGTTAAGAACAAATTCTTATTTACAATGACGGCCTACCCCGGCCAATTCCTAACCCGGACGACACTGGGACAATTTTGTGCCTATGGGACTGCTGCGCCACTGAGGAGCTCAACGGTTCATACACTCTAAAAATAAAAGGTTCCTGGAGTACCCTTTAGGGGTTTTTCAAATTGAAGAACCCCTAAAGGAACCCCTATAGGAACCCCTATAAGTTCTTAGAAGAACCCTTTTCTTCATCAAAGAACCCCTTTTAATGGATCCTCAAAGAACCTTTTGAAGAACCGGTTGGGGTTCATTTTTGAACTGCCCCCCGTTATTATTTTTATTCATGACAATAATACGCATAACAATAACAACAATAAAACAATATTTTAGTTCTCAGTGTTTATTAGTATTTTAGTGGAAAAGCAGAATTCAAAAATCCAAATATGAGGTTAACTCCCAGCAGAGCCCCAAGTCCAATGGGTATATACTCTGGCGTGTTGATGTTAATGTGTGGATGTTCTCTGTATCCATAGCCAGAATGATTTTGCAGTGATGGTGATCGAACAGGTTTCCTGTTTTATTCATCAGAGGTGTAGGGAGGGTGAAGTCTGTGAATCCCAAAAATGTTCATTATACAGATGATTAACAAAATATCCACATGACAGTATTCATACCTTGGTTTTTGTGGTGAATGAAACAGTAATGTGGAAAAACCATGGGGTTCACAAAAGCTTCAGCTTTTTGAAAGTATTTTCGTGGAAGAAGTTTAAAACGTTTTAATAAGTAAAGCGGTGAAATGTAGTCAAAGTTCAATATATTAAAATATCTGGTCTGATTACTTGGATAGACTATATCAACCCTTATTACTTTGCACTGTGGGGCAGTTAGATCACATATTTAATAACAAATAACTACACTAAGACTTCACTCATAAGGAATTAGAAAAGTTTTAGGCTATCATTTGGGGAGAGAAATATGAAATACAGTATGATGGTGCATCCAGTGGAAGAAGTTTAAACGTTTGTTGTGTTGAACAAATGTTATGGTAGTTGAAGTAGAGATACATTACTTGAGCGAAGTAGCGAAATATAGTCCAAGTTAAAGGTTGAGTAAGTTAGAATTTTGTCCGCAAATTCACTCATATTTCTATCATATGTAAATCAAATCAAAGTTTATTTGTCACGTGCACCGAATACAACAGGTGTCGACCTTACAGTGAAATGCTTACTTACAGGCTCTAACCAGCAGTGCAAAAAAAAGGTATTAGGTGAACAGTTTATGATTAGTGAATGCCATAACGTAGTTATTTTGTGGGGCAGTTAAATCACATATTTCAGCACAAATTACTACACTCAGACTACCACCACAGAATACGTCAACTGTAATAATAGAGTACAGAAGACAAGGAGGCATTGGTGAAGTTATACATATATAAAACATGTTCATGAAGTCTTCTCTGGGCTGGAGAGGATAAGTGGAAGAGGGACCCACTGGCAAGAGAAGGGCAGCCCTTCCCTCAGAGCACCTATGCCCGCAAGGGGACACACAGTCAATACATCTTTCATTATTCCAAATGCAAATAACAGATTGTTTTTTTTATCATGAACATGTGTTGACCATACAAAACGCAATTCTGCTTTCACAAAACATCGCATTTTCCTCATGGTATTCCGCGACCGTTTTCTCAACTCTTTACAGCAGCCGCCATTAAACGTTAATTTACAAACACACTCAACTGTAGTTTAGACATAATATTAGAGTTGTGTAGCCTATTCAGTTGAATCAGTATGTCTTTATTTACTCCACACAAATGTTTGAAATCAAAACAAGGTAGTTAGAATATGTAAGATATCTAGAGTTGTGCTTTGCCTTCAGCAACCACACCTAATAATAATATGAGAGAAAATCCAGAGTTGCGCTTTACTTTCAGCATAATGTATAATATATATATGTATATATATATATATATATATATATATATATATATATATATATATATATATAGTATATGTATAATATATATATATACAGTGCCTTGCGAAAGTATTCGGCCCCCTTGAACTTTGCGACCTTTTGCCACATTTCAGGCTTCAAACATAAAGATATAAAACTGTATTTTTTTGTGAAGAATCAACAACAAGTGGGACACAATCATGAAGTGGAACAACATTTATTGGATATTTCAAACTTTTTTAACAAATCAAAAACTGAAAAATTGGGTGTGCAAAATTATTCAGCCCCCTTAAGTTAATACTTTGTAGCGCCACCTTTTGCTGCGATTACAGCTGTAAGTCGCTTGGGGTATGTCTCTGTCAGTTTTGCACATCGAGAGACTGAATTTTTTTTATGTGTATATGTGTATGTGTATATGTGTGTGTGTGATAGAGACAAGTACAGCCACACAACATCTAAAAAGACATACACCGACAAATGATCTATGCATCCAAACAAGACCACATGCATCTATAGAGATAGAACAGTTATGTGCCATTAGCTAGGTTTCCATACAATTGGCAACAGATTTTCAGGCGAATAATCTAAAATCTTTATAAAAACAATATTTGCATTTTCCCACCAGAGATGTGTTTCCATCAAATTGACTTGTTGGGGATAAAAGGCTGTGCATGATGACATTAGCATGCCAATAGAATAAACTCAACAACTTTTTTTTGCTGCCCCCACATGATATAGTAATGATAAAAGTGTACACCACTGAAAGTAGAGACTGGGTAGAGACTCGTAGGGTGTTTAACATAATTTTGGTGGGTGCTATGCTGGCCGTAAGGTTCCAAGGCCACAATAAAACTAAATTATGAATGAGAATGTCATGGTACTTTTAGTGCCATATTGGAGAATAGTTTGCCTCACTATGGCTCTGCCCCTACCTACATACAGTATACTCAGTGTAATATTTATGTTGCTGCTAATGGGTTTAAGATTGAGATTGAGCCTAGTCCTCGACTTAAAAGCTAGAACAATGGAGATAATTCATTGAAAGGGTTTTTTAGTCTAGGACAAGGCTTAATCTCTGTCAGGGAAATCTGTCCTTAGTGTACTCAGTTGTTTTCTAGACATGTCCTGCTGCAATGTATATATTGTTGCATATGATTGTATCTGTTTTTGCCATGTTACGGTTGTTTTTCTTAGCTCTTGAGAGTATAGGTTCCTTGTACTAACACTACATTTAACATGTTCGAGTACAGATACATTTATAATAGACTAGGGTGGCAAAGGGTCAGAAACCTTCCGGTAAATGTCTGGGATTTTTCCAGACATTTTCCATTAAGCCCACGGAATTTTGAGAAATATGCTTAAATTCATCAAAACAATTAGCTTATAACAGGGAACCTTTTTTATTGTGGGATACACATAAGGCAATCCTAGGTCTTGTGGCATATTTTGGTTTAACTGTCCCCAATTCAATGGAATTGCAACCCTCTGCATGCACAGTGCATTCTTCCATCACATGAACAGCTGATGATCAAGATCTTGCACAAGGAATGAGATGCTATTGAGCCCACACTACTACACTGTCTGAGCCAAGGACTACATTCTTTCTGGTAAGTTTTGATTACAATACTGGGTGGGGTGAATATATTTTATACAACATACATGATTTTTTGTTAACGAGTAAATAGTAGCCTACAGAAAGGTGAGATTAAATCATTTCTAACTTGTTAACAATTTCTGGTAGTTAAGTTTTTGCTACCATGTGGGTTTTAGCTTGCTTGAGCCTGCTAACTAGATTCCAAGATGGCGTAGCAGTGCGGATGTGTTTGCCGTTGTCTCGTGTAAATTTGATGTTTTTTCCGTCTTTTTGTAAATATTCAATCTCTTTCAACCTTCTGGCAACCCGCCTCACCCAATGTGATATGGATCTGCTATTTTTAGACTTTAAAGCTAGAACCTACATCAGAAGCTAGCCATCAGAAGCTAACCAGCTAATTAGCTACTAGCTATTGAGTCATTATTAGCCACTGCTAGCGGCCTTTACCTTTAGCTCAGACTCCAGACGCTTTTAGCCTGGATAATACCTGCCAGTCTGCACAGTGTGATATTAACCCTGAGCGTATTGGACTGCTTTTCTCCACTCGGCTACACAGCTGATGCCTCCCGGACTCTTCACTAACACGGCTAGAAGCCACTACATCACCGGATTCCTGCCGTAAGCTCTGGACATTTGCATCGGATAATCGCAGCTAGCTAGTGGCTACCAAGTGGCTATAGTGGCTAATGCACTTGTCCCAAAGCTAGCACCAGTTAGCCGCGAACCTAGCGGCTTCCCTGTTTCATCTATTGCTGTTCACTGGACACTATGATCACTTGGCTACATAGCTGACACCTGATGGACTGTTCATTAATCACGCTACTCCATTTTGTTTATTTTGTTTATCTGTCAGCCCCAGCCTCGAACTCAGGCCCTGTGTGTAGTTAACTGACCCTCTCTGCCCATTTGTCGCCATTTTACCTGTTGTTGTTGTCTTAAGCTGATTAGCTGTTGTTGTCTTACCTGTTGTTATCTTAGCTAGCTCTTCCAATCAACACCTGTGATTGCCTCGCTTTATGTCTCTCTCTAATGTCAATATGACTTGTATACAGTTGTTTATGGTAGTTATCATTGTTTTATTTTACTGCGAAACCCCTAGTCCCACTCAATATGCCTCAGCTCTTTTTTCCCACCTCCTACACATGCGGTGACCTCACCTAGCATAACTAGTGCCTCCAGAGATGCAACCTCTCTTATCGTCACTCAATGCCTAGGTTAACCTACACTGTAACCGCACCCTACCATACCCCTGTCTTTACATTATGCCCTGAATCTATCCTACCATGCCCAGAAATCTGCTCCTTTTATTCTCTGTCCCCAATGAACTGGACAACCAGTTTTGATAGCCTTTAGCCGTACCCTCAACCTACTCCTCCTCTGTTCCCTGGGTGATGTAGAGGTTAACCCAGGCCCTGTGTGTCCCCAGGCGCTCTCATTTGTTGACTTCTGTAACTGTAAAATTCTTGGTTTCATGCATGTTAACATCAGAAGCCTCCTTCCTAAGTTTGCGTTATTCACTGCTTTAGCACACTCCGCCAACCCTGATGTCCTTGCCGTGTCTGGATCCTGGCTTAGAAAGGCCACCAAAAGTTGAGATTTCCATCCCCAACTACAACATTTTCCATCAAAATAGAACTGCTAAAGGGGGAGGAGATAGCCTGCAAAATTCTGTCATACTTTCCAGGTCTATGCCCAAACAGTTCGAGCTTCTAATTTTAAAAATACATCTCTCCAGAAATAAGTCTCTCACTGTTGCCACCTGTCATAGACCCCCCTCAGCTCCCAGCTGTGCCCTGGACACCATATGTGAATTGATTGCCACCCATCTATCTTCATAGTTTGTTCTGTTAGATGACCTATACTGGGATATGCTTAACACCCTGGCCGTCATTCAATCTAAACTAGATGCCCTCAATCTCACACAAATTATCAAGGAACCCGACAGGTACAACCATAAATCCGTAAACATGGGCACCCTCATAGATATTATCCTGACCAACTTGCCCTCCAAATACACCTCTGCTGTTTTCAATCAGGATCTCAGTGATCACTGCCTCATTGCCTGCATCCGTTATGGTTCCGCAGTCAAACGACCACCCCTCATCACTGTCAAACACTCCCTAAAACACTTCTGCGAGCAGGCCTTTCTAAATCAACCTGGCCCGGGTATCCTGGAAGGATATTGACCTCATTCAGTCAGTAGAGGATGCCTGGTTGTTCTTTAAAAGTAACTTCCTCACCATCTTAAATAAGCGTTCCCCCTTCAAAAAATGTAGAACTAAGAACAGATAGCCCTTGGTTCACTCCAGACCTGACTGCCCTCCAAACGCACAAAAACACCCTGTGGCGTACTGCACTAGCATCGAATAGTCTCCGCGATTTGCAACTTTTCAGAGAAGTCAGGAACCAATGCACACAGTCAGTTAGGAAAACAAAGTCTAGCTTTTTCAAGCAGAAATTTGCATCCTGTAGCTCTAACTCCAAAAAGTTTTGGGACACTGTAAAGTCCACGGAAAATAAGAGCACCTCCTCCCAGCTGCCCACTGCACTGAGGCTAGGAAACACTGTCACCACCGATAAATCCACAATAATCGCGAATTTCAATAAGCATTTCTACGGCTGGCCATGCTTTCCTCCTGGCTACCCCAACCCCAGCCAACAGTTCCACACCCCCCACAGCACGACTCCATTTTGTTCCTTCCAGCCTACAGACAGAAACTAAAACAGGAAGCTCCCGCGCTCAGGTCTGTTCAATGCTGGTCCGACCAATCGGATTCCACGCTTCAAGACTGCTTCGATCACATGGATTGGGATATGTTTCGCATTGCGCCCAACAACAACATTGACGAATACGCTGATTCGGTGAGCGAGATCATTAGAAAGTGCATTGGCGATGTCTTACCACAGCAACTATTAAAACATTCCCAAACCAGAAACCGTGGATTGATGGCAGCATTCGCGCAAAACTGAAAGCGCGAACCACCGCTTTTAACCAGAGCAAGTGTAACGGTTTTCTTGGTGAAGGAGAGTCGGACCAAAATGCAGCGTGGTATTCTTGATACATATTTAATAAAGAAGAAAACACAAACAGTACAAAAACAACAAACGTAACGTGACCTAAACAGCCTGTCTGGTGCAAACTAACACAGAGACAGGAACAATCACCCACAAAACATTCAAAGAATATGGCTGCCTAAATATGGTTCCCAATCAGAGACAACGATAAACACCTGCCTCTGATTGAGAACCACTCCAGACAGCCATAGACTATGCTAGAAAACCCCACTAAGCCACAATCCCAATACCTAAGAAAAACCCCAAGACAAAACACACCACATAAATAAACCCATGTCACACCCTGGCCTGACCAAAATAATAAAGAAAACACAAAATACTCAGACCAGGGCGTGACAGCAAGGTGACCGGAAACATGACCGAATACAAACAGTGTAGCTATTCCCTCCGCCAGGCAATCAAACAAGCTAAGTGTCAGTATAGAGACAAAGTAGAGTTGCAATTCAACGGCTCAGACACGAGAGGTATGTGGCAGGGTCTACAGTCTATCACGGATTACAAAAAGAAAAACAGCCCCGTCGCGGACCAGGATGTCTTGCTCCCAGACAGGCTAAATTACTTCTTTGCTCGCTTTGAGAACAATACAGTGCCACTGACATGGCCCACTACCAAATCCTGCGGACTCTCCTTTACTGCAGCCAACATAAGTAAAACATTTAAACGTGTTAACCCTCGCAAGGCTGCAGACCCAGACGGCATCCCCAGCCGAGTCCTCAGAGCATGCGCAGACCAGCTGGCTGGTGTGTTTACGGACATATTCAATCAATACTTATCCCAGTCTACTGTCCCCACATGCTTCAAGAGGGCCACCATTGTTCCTGTTCCCAAGAAAGCTAAGGTAACTGAGCTAAACGACTACCGCCCCGTAGCACTCACTTCTGTCATCATGAAGTGCTTTGAGAGACGAGCCAAGGACCATATCACTTCCACCCTACCTGACACCCTAGACCCACTCCAATTTGCTTCCGCCCCAGTAGGTACACAGACGACACAATCGCAACCACACTGCACACTGCCGTAACCCATCTGGACATTTGGAATACCTATGTGAGAATGCTGTTCATCGACTACAGCTCAGCGTTTAACACAATAGTACCCTCTAAACTCGTCATCAAGCTCGAGACCCTGGGTCTCGACCCCGCCCTGTGCAACTGGGTACTGGACTTCCTGACGGGCCGCCCCCAGGTGGTGAGAGTAGGTAACAACATCTCCACCCCGCTGATCCTCAACACTGGGGCCCCACAAGGGTGCGTTCTGAGCCCTCTCCTGTACTCCCTGTTCACCCACGTCTGCGTGGCCATGCACGCCTCCAACTCAATCATCAAGTTTGCGGACCACACTACAGTGGTAGGCTTGATTACCAACAACGACAAGATGGCCTACAGGGAGGAGGTGAGGGCCCTCGGAGTGTAGTGTCAGGAAAATAACCTCACACTCAACGTCATCAAAACAAAGGAGATGATCGTGGACTTCAGGAAACAGCAAAGGGAACACCCCGCTATCCACATCGATGGGACAGTAGTGGAGAGGGTAGTAAATTTTAAGTTCCTCGGCGTACACATCACGGACAAACTGAATTGGTCCACCCACACAGACAGCATTGAGAAGAAGGCGCAGCAGCGCCTCTTCAACCTCAGGGGGCTGAAGAAATTTGGCGTGTCACCAAAAGCACTCACAAACTTTTACAGATGCACAATCAAGAGCATCCTGTCGGGCTGTATCACCGCCTAGTACAGCAACTGCTTCGCCCACAACCGTAATGCTCTCCAGAGGGTAGTGAGGACTGCACAACGCATCACCGGGGGCAAACTACCTGCCCTCCAGGACACCTACACCCCCCGATGTCACAGGAAGGCCATAAAGATCATCAAGGACAACAACCACCTGAGCCACTGCCTGTTCACCCCGCTATCATCCAGAAGGCGATGTCAGTACAGGTGCATCAAAGCAGGGACCGAGAGACTGAAAATCAGCTTCTATCTCAAGGCCATCAGACTGTTAAACAGCCACCACTAACATTGAGTGGATGCTGCCAGCATACTGACTCTACTTCAGCCACTTTAATAATGGGAATTGATGTAAAAAATGTATCACTAGCCACTTTAAACAATGCCACTTAATATAATGTTTACATACCCTACATTACTCATCTCATATGTATATACTGTACTCTATACCATCTACTGCATCTTGCTATCTTTATGTAATACATGTATCACTAGCCACTTTAAACTATGCCACTTTTATGTTTACATACCCTACATTACTCATCTCATATGTATATACTGTACTCGATACCATCTACTGCATCTTGCCATCTTTATGTAATACATGTATCACTAGCCACTTTAAACTATGCCACTTTTATGTTTACATACTCTACATTACTCATCTCATATGTATATACTGTACTCGATACCATCTACTGCATCTTGCCTATGCCGTTCTGTACCATCACTCATTCAAATATCTTTATGTACATATTCTTTATCCCTTTACACTTGTGTGTATAAGGTAGTAGTTATAAGGTAGTAGTCATCTACATTGCAGATGAGCTGAAGGCAGTCATCACTGAGCTTGGACCACAGAAGTTATTTGCACTGGTGACAGACAATGCTGTGAACATGAAGGCTGTGCTGCTCATGCATTGAATCTGTTCCTCAAAGACATCATGGCACTGAAAACAATGGATACACTCTACAAGAGAGCCAAGGAAATGGTTAGGTATGTGAAGGTTCATCGAGTTACAGCAGCAATCTACCTCACCAAGCAAAGTGAGAAGAGTAACAGCACCACATTGAAGCGGCCCAGCAACACCCATTGGGGTGGTGTTGTCATCATGTCTGACAGTCTCCTGGAAGGTAAGGAGTCTCTCCAAGAAATGGCCATATCACAATCTGTCGATATGGACAGCCCCATCAAGAGGATCCAGCCTGAAACTCCTGAAACCTATAGCAGTAGCCATTGCACGGATTGAGGGAGACAATGATATCCTGTATGATGTTCAGACTCTGCTTGCAGATGTACGAGAAGAAATCCGTACTGCTCTGCCCACTTCACTGTTGCTCCAAGCAGAGGAAACTGCAGTTCTGAAATACATCAAAAAGCGTGAAGACTTCTGCCTGAACACGCCACAGCAGACATGTTGGACCTAGCAAGAGCATCCTTTCTGTTGCAGAGATCAGGCCTATGGTGTCATCACTACCGTGTCTCGCCACCTTGGCCTGGATGAGGGCAAGGTTCTTGGCAGTCTGGCGAAGTACACTTCCAAGCAAGGGCTTTGGGATTCAGATGCAATATGGCAGTCGTGCCACCATATCTCATCAGTCACTTAGTGGAAGGCACTTTGTGGATCTGAGGCTCTTTCCCCTGTTGCCTCCATCATCCTCCACATCCCACCTACATCAGCCACCTCAGAGCGCAACTGGTCCTTGTTTGGGAACACACACACCAAAGCACGCAACAGGCTGACCAATACAAGGGTTGAAAATTTGGTGGCCGTCTCAGTCAAACTTGAGGCTTTTTGAGCCTGACAACGACAGCCATCCCAACAAGGTTGGAAAGTGACAGTGAAGATGAGGCCTCAGAGTCTGATGTTCAAGAGGTGGTTATTGAGGAGGTCCAGGGAGAAGACATGGAAGCCTGAGAGGAAGACAACCAAAGCTTTAGTTTCATTTACAGATGATGTTGAAAACATTTTTGGGAGATGCAATGGATCATTGGGGATCATTCAATATTCCCTTTCTTTTGTTGTTCAGTGAAATCATCCCATGTGAAGAGTAAACTTATTAATTTATTGAATTTGACCCCCTTTTCTCCCCAATTTCGTGGTATCCAATTGTTAGTAGTTACTATCTTGTCTCATCGCTACAACTCCCGTACGGGCTCGGGAGAGACGAAGGTTGAAAGCCATGCGTCCTCCGAAACACAACCCTGCTTCTTAACACAGCGCGCATCCAACCCGGAAGCCAGCCGCACCAATGTGTCGGAGGAAACACCGTGCACCTGGTTAGCGCACACTGCGCCCGGCCTGCCACAGGAGTCGCTAGTGTGTGATGAGACAAGGATATCCCTACCGGCCAAACCCTCCCTAACCCGGATGACGCTAGGCCAATTGTACGTCGCCCCACAGACCTCCCAGGTCGCGGCCGGCTGCGACAGAGCCTGGGGGCGAACCCAGAGTCTCTGGTGGCACAACTAGCGCTGTGATGCAGTACCCTTGACCACTGCGCCACCCAGGAGGCCCAAGAGTCAACTTATTTAATTAAAGTTCAATTCGTAACTAAATATTTAAAATATATATATATATATTGGAACGATTTAATCATTTGCAATTATGTCTACTTATGATAAGGTAAAATGTTTATGTTTCTGTCTCCATATGATTTGGAAAATGTATCCAATGCAAAAAACATCTACATTTAAATGGTATTAATATCAATTTGTATATATTTCCTTTAATTCCCATATATTCCCGTTAATTCCCATATATTCCCGTTAATTCCCACGGAAAGTTCCCACCTCTGAATATTCCCCAAAATGTGCACCCCTAAATATGACTTGTACTATCTACTTTTTAAAAAAACTCTGTCAGTATGATATCTAGTGGCCTTTTTCAATACTTCAATTATCCACTGGTGTCTGATTATCCCTTGCTCTTTGTGTGGCCTAGTCTGCCCACTATTGTTTGTGGAGATACACTTGAAAACAAAAGATCAGGATTGAATGCATTGAGTTGCACATTCTACATGTTATCTTGGCCACTAGAAAATATACACCGAGTGTAAAAAATATTAGGACCACCTGCTCTTTCCATGACATAGACTGACCAGGTTAAAGCTATGATCCCTTATTGATGTCACCTGTTACATCCACTTCAATCAGTGTAGACGAAGGGGAGGAGACAGGTTAAAGAAGGATTTTTAAGCCTTGGGATAATTGAGCCATGGATTGTTTAAGACAAAATATTTAAGTACCTTTGAATGGGTTATGGTAGTAAGTGCAAGGCAAACCTATTTGGGTGTATCAAGAACTGCAACGCTGCAGGGTTTTTCACACTCAACATTCCCATGTGTATCAAGAATGGTCTACCACCCAAAGGACATCTGGCCAAAATGACACAACTGTGGGAAGCATTGGCGTCAACATAGGCCGGCATCCCTGTGGACTGCTTTCGACACCTTGTAGTCAATGCCCCAACGAATTGAGGCTGTTCTGAGGGCAATAAGGATGCAAATCAATATTAGGAAGGTGTTCAAACTCAGTGTATCCACAATAGGAGCCTTAAACAGCAATAAAACTACCACTGTAGTGGTATAATATCATGTAAAGTGTGGTTGCAAGTAGCCTAGCAGTTAAGAGCTAGGGCCAGGTTGCTTGAAAGGTTGCTTGTTCAAAACCCCAACCTGATTAGGTGAAAACAAATCTGTTGATGTGACTCTTAATTGCTCTCCCTTAAATCGCTCTGAATAAGAGTGTCTGCCACACGACTCAATTATAATATTAATTTTCTAGTGGAATTCACGTCCATCCAAAAATGATGAAAACACACACACACACAAAATTATGAAAACGCACACACGCTCTCATCATTGACCACACAGTCTTCTTTAATGATCTTCAAAAAGCAGATAAAGGATCAGTTTTGCTTTTACCATATTGTATTGAGAAGGAGACCTGGTCGTGATCTTCAATCTGCCCTCCTCAGGCATTGAGAATGAATTTGAGCTATTTTCACTATTAAAATTATTGTCACACTTGCTGGCGTTGGTGCGAAAGGGCTGGGTTTTGATGAATAAAAGTTGCGGGTGCGTCCCTCATTGGCTTGGCCCCACACTGGCCAATGGTGAAACGCGGTTGCTTCATGTTGTGTATTTAGGGTCTTTTATTTATTGCCTTGGAATCAACTCCAATTCCAAATGTTATTCCGTTATACAACAATGTGGACTGCAAATGGGTTCAAGTTATCATATTAAGCAAAGATAGATCTACATTTCGCTATGCTTACGGAAACAAAATAACGAAATGTAGACCTGTCTTTGCTAAATATGTTAACTTGAACCCATTTGCAGTCCACATTGTTGTATAACCCCTTCACTTTTCAACATTTGTGTAGCCAAGCGCTAAAATAGATCTTGGTTCTATTTGTGAAGCTTCACGCGCTGCAAGTCTCGGCTCTCTTGTGGAATTTCTTTCCTTCTTAATGCGTTTGAGCCAATCAATATTTATATTAGAGATTTGTCAAATAGCTACTCTTTGCCTTGATGACAGCTTTGCACACTCTTGTCATTCTCTCAACCAGCTTCACCTGGAATGCTTTTCCAACCATCTTGAAGAAGTTCCCACATATGCTGAGCACTTGGCTGCTTTTCCTTCACTCTGCGGTCTGACTCATCCCAAACCTCCTCCTCCATGCTTTACGGTGGGAAATACACATGCGGAGATTACCCGTTTACCCACACCGCGTCTCACAAAGACACGCTGGTTGGAACCAAAAAATCTCAAATTTAGACTCCAGACCAAATGACAAATTTCCAACGGTCTAATGGTCATTGTGGATGTCGATTAAGGCAGCTCCCTGCACCTCTCCGATTCAGAGGGGTTGAGTTAAATGCGGAAGACACATTTCAGTTGAATACATTTAGTTAGATAACTTACTAGGTATCCCCCATTCCCTTTCCCAGTGCTCGTGTTTCTTGGCCCAAGCAAGTCTCTTCTTTGTATTGGTGTCCTTTAGTAGTGGTTTCTAATGCAGCAATTCGACCATGAAGGCCTGATTCACAGTCTCCTCTGAACAGTTGATGTTGAGATGTGTCTGTTACTTGAACTCTGTGAAGCATTTATTTGGGCTGCAATTTCTGAGGCTGGTAACTCAAGTGAACTTATCCTCTGCAGCAGAGGTAACTTTGGGTCTTCCTTTCCTGTAGCGGTCCTCATGAGAGCCAGTTTCATCACTGCATTGAAGAAACTTCTTGAAATGTTCCGTATTGACTGACCTTCATGTCTTAACGTAATGATGGACTGCCATTTTTCTTTGCTTATTTAAGCTGTTCTTGCCATAATAGGGACTTGGTCTTTTACCAAATCGGGGTATCTTCTGTATTCTGTAAACCCTTGAATGAGTAGGTGTGTCCAAACTTTTGACTGGTACTGTATGTGGGATAATAGCGGACAAAATTGCCACTCCTATTTGCCACATCTTCAATTTAAGCCTACTAGAAAGTGTGTGCACTCAGGCCTGGAGGGAAGCTTAAGTAATTCCGCTACCCAAGAATAGTAAAGCCCCCTTTACTGGCTCAAATAGCCGGCCAATCAGCCTGTCATCGACCCTTAGTAAAATTGTGTTTGACCAGATACATTGTTATTTTACAGTAAACAAATTGACAACAGATGTTCAGCATGCTTATAGGAAAGGACACTCAACAAGCACAGCACTTACACAAATGACTGATGATTGACTGAGAGAAATTGATGATAAAATTATTGTGGGGGCTGTCTTGTTAGACTTCAGTGCAGCTTTTGACATTATCGATCATAGTCTGCTGCTGGAAAAACTGTGTTATGGCTTTACACCCCCTGCTATAATGTGGATAAAGAGTTACTTGTCTAACAGAACACAGAGGGTGTTCTTTAATGGAAACCTCTCAAACATAATTCAGGTAAAAGCAGGAATTCCCCAGGGTAGCTGTTTAGGCTTTAGACTTTTTTCAATCTTTACTAACGACATGCCACTAGCTTTGAGTAAGGCCAGTATGTCTATGTATGCAGATGACTCAACACTATACACGTCAGCTACTACAGCGACTGAAATGACTGCAACACTTAACAAAGAGCTGCAGTTAGTTTCGGAATGGGTATCAAGGAATAAGTTAGTCCTTACTAAAAGCATTGTATTTGGGACAAAACATTCACTAAACCCTAAACCTAAACTACATCTCGTAATGAATAATGTGGAAATTGAGCGAGTTAAGGTGACTAAACTGCTTGGAGCTACCCTGGATTGTAAACAGTCATGGTCAAAACATATTGATACAACAGTAGTTAAGATGGGGAGAAGTCTGTCCATAATAAAGCGCTATTCTGCATTCTTAACAACACTATCAACAGGGCAGGTCCTAGTTTTGTCACACCTGGACTAATGTTCAGTGGTGTGGTCAGGTGCCACAAAGAAGGACTTGGGAAAATTGCAGTTGCCTCAGAACAGGGCAGCACGGCTGGCCCTTAAAAGTCCCCAGTAGAGCTAACATGAACGACATGAATGTCAATCTCTCATGGCTCAAAGTGGAAGAGAGATTGACATCATCATTACTTGTTTTCGTAAGAGGTGTTGACAAGCTGAAGGTCCAGAGCTGTCTGTTTAAATACTAACACACAACTCAGACACCCATGCATACCCCACAGTACATGCCACCAGAGGTCTCTTCACAGTCCCCAAGTCCAGAACAGACTATGGGAGGCGCACAGTACGACACAGAGCCATGACTACATGGAACTCTATTCCACATCAGGTAACTGATGCAAGCTGTAGAATCATATTTTAAAAGCAGGTAAAAATACACCTCATGGAACAGTGGGGACTGTGAAGTAACACAAACATAGGCACAGACACATGCATACACACGATAACATACGCACTATACACACACATGGATTTTGTGTTGTAGATATGTGGTAGTTGAGTATGGGCCTGAGGGCACACACTTAGTGTGTTATGAATTCCGCAATGAATGTATTGTAATGTATTTGTATAACTGCCTTAATTCTTCCAGACCCCAGGAAGAGTAGCTGCTGCCTTTGCAGCAGCTAATGAGGATCCATCGTAAATACAAATACAAATGTGATATTTCAGGGTTTTATTTTCAATACATTTGCAAAAATGTCTAAAAACCTGATTTTGCTTCGCCAGTATTGGGTATTGTGTGTAGATTGATGAGGGGAAAAAAACTATTTAATCAATTTTAGAATAAGGTAACACATTTTGTAAAAAGTCAAGAGGTCTGAATGCTTTCCGAATGCACTGTAGCCAATATGCTGTGATAATGTATTAGGCGTACTTACTACAAAAATGTAATTCCTACAGATATAAACGTTAACGAAACTAACCAAATGTGTAGACATAGCCTTATCCGCTAGTTAGCCTATTTTTTTTATTACAGCAACAAACATATAGATTTACTCGTCGACGCAGGCTATTTGTATCATGTTGAACGTGAAAGCAAATGCAACTGTCTTGCATAAAAACTAAGAACGAACTAACTGAAGTAACACCCATAACAGACCACCCACATACTGAGAAGGGGGACCCGCCAGCAAGGACAGAGAAGACTGAGTTCAGTCAGTGGAGGGCTAGTGGAGGACGCCATTGAAACCGAGAACTGACAGACTTTAAATTTGTAGCGAAAGAATAACTATGAAATGGGGAAAATTCAACAACTATTTCTACGTTGAATTAAAGTTGTAGTGCCAATGAACACAACTTTCGTTGCCAGTTCGTGGGAGATGACGGTCCTCAACGCTGTTCTAGAGGTAAGAGAATAGTAGTGGAGGTGGGGAGTCTACCAGGACAATGGAGAAAGTTTTAGCTAGCGAGTTAATAGAAGCTAGCTAGAAACAGGGTCAAAGGGGGACGACGGTATTCAAAATCTTTAAATAGCAGAAATTATGTAAGTAGCTAGCTAGACCTTTATAGGTTATTGAAGCGTATGTATGTTGTCATTTGTAAAGGTGAGTGAACGGTGTCTGTGTCAATCATGCGAAACTCGTGTTTTTTGTGTGTCTACGTTAACCCCTCCCCCAGTGCTGTCTGTATAAATAATTATTTTACAAACTCTAAAAACAACTGAACGACCCTTTCTTGACAGCAAATGTTGTTAAAGTAGTACATCTGGAAAGTTGGGTTTAATATTTGAAGGGGTGACCTGAGCTGTTTGTCAGAGTTTTGTTGACAGTAAATAACTAGGCTGCAGCTTTTGCCTATTGCCAATAGTATCAAAGATTTTTTATAACTAACCCAAGATGGACCGTAGCCTGTCATTTCCAATAGGAGCAAATTAGACAGTGGGCAGAACAAGCGAGGTACTATTGGTGCGTTCTAGCATGTATTTCCGTTAGGGAACGCCTACTCTGAAGTGCATATCTGCAGTAACTCGATTCGCCCTTGCATTCCTAAAATAATTAAACATTTTTTTTGGCAAAGGCTAAAGTCTACAAAAGGTAGGCGACTCTGTTCGTAACATATTCTATTTTTTGGGACCAGACAACTTTATTGATTCTCAAACGTTTCATTGATGAGCAGAATGTCGGCTGAAATCTCTCGCCCCATTTTTTCCCACTGCCAGCCACTGGGCTTCCTCTCATCACCATATATGGTTGTGAGTGGAATCGCCAACCGGATGTTTCAGATTTCTCCATACTTCATCTTTATACATTGGGTGAAACATCTGGCTCATTGTTCGATCTGTGATAGTATCTTCGGGCCATGAGAGTTTTGTAAATAGCCTCGGCGCTCCGTACGGTTTTGGAAACATATAACGTACCGTATATCAGCGATGAATCATTTTCAAAATTAAAGGTTAAATTAACTACACACATTTTATAGGGTTAGGGTTCCCACATGGCCATGTTTCAGCGTTTGTTTACGGAAGACAGAATCAACTGCCTGTGTTCATTGACCATCTGTCTCCGAACACCTGTGTGTAAATGGAAGACGGATGCCACAAACGTGTTGTCACTGAAAACACAGTCGACTTCAACAGTGTTAACCGGTTAATTGTATAATTTGCATTTGTGGAATTATTTTGATGTGGTATCGAAGTAGATGGCTTTATGTTTCTAGAACTGTACCGCAATTGACAATTGATTCATGTTTAGATTGAGTATTTTGCTGCCAGGGCCAATTCATCTCTAAACAGAACGAACATGTAAGGTCCTTGGACTATAAGGAGTAACGTTAGTCTCCTTTAGTCCATTATTAGGCTGTAGCTTACTCTGTAAATTGTAAGCCTAGCTAATGCAACACGTACAAAAGTAACTTAACTTAAGAATTCAGACAGAGTAAAAGCGCAATACAGTTAGTTAGCTTATACATTTAACTACATCGACTCCTGTTGGCACTCCCTGTATATAGCCATACGATTTGATTTGATAACTAGGTATTATTTTTAGGTCACGGAATGAAGGAAAACAGTTTCATCCATTCCACAGGGTGTGGAAGTTTATTCTGCATTCCAGCTGCGCAAGTCTGGATCTCTGGTCTGGACCAGTGGTCTGGACTCAAGGGATCAAATCCTTATCTTGTTGTCTTTGCTGTCTGGCTGTGTTGCCATGCCATATTATCCCATTAATGTAAGAAACCACAGCCCGATAGCATCACTGGGGGCGAGCTCCCAGCCATCCCAAAATTGCCAAAGACTGTTGAATAGCTAACAACTACTACTGCCTCCCTCACCCACAGACCATCAGCACTGACTTAATGTTCATCCACAGGTATTTACCCACGCAGACACACCTACACTGACACTTAGTATGCCAAACATTAGGAACACCTTCCTAATATTGAGTGTCCCCCCCCCAGAACTCTACAAGGTGTCGAAAGCGTTCCACAGGGATGCTGGCCATGTTGACTCCAATGCTTCTCAAAGTTGTCAAGTTGGCTGCATGTCCTTTGAGTGGTATAACATTCTTGATTCACATGGGAAACTGTTGAGCGTGAATAACCCAGCAGCGTTGCAGTTCTTGACACAAACCGGTGCGTCTGGCACCTACCATACCCTGTTCAAAGGACCTTTTGTGTTGCCCATTCACCCTCTGAATCACACAATCATGTCTCAAGGCTTAAAAATCATTATTTAACCTGTCTTCTCCCCTTCATCTACACTGATTGAAGTGGATGTAACAGGTGACATCAATAAGGGATCATAGCTTTCACCTAGTCAGTCTGTCATGGAAAGAGCAGGTATCTTTAATGTTTTGTAAACTCAGTGTACACACACACACACACACACACTCATCACCATGCACACATCCACTTATGCTGCTGCTATATTGATTATTATCATTCATATTTATCTGGCTACCAGTCACGTTTTACCCCTGTTTACATGTACATAACTACCTCAATCACTCCATTACCCCTGTTTACATGTACATAACTACCTCAATCACTCCATTACCCCTGTTTACATGTACATAACTACCTCAATCACTCCATTACCCCTGTTTACATGTACATAACTACCTCAATCACTCCATTACCCCTGTTTACATGTACATAACTACCTCAATCACTCCATTACCCCTGTTTACATGTACATAACTACCTCAATCACTCCATTACCCCTGTTTACATGTACATAACTACCTCAATCACTCCATTACCCCTGTTTACATGTACATAACTACCTCAATCACTCCATTACCCCTGCACATTCTAATAATAGTACTGGCACTGACCTGTATATAACTGCATTCTCACAATTTTTTTTTGTCTCTTTCATTTTTTTTCCCATGTATTATTACTGCTCTGTTGGGATGAGCTCGCAAGTAAGCATTTTATTGCCTGGCTGCCCAGACTCCTTTCTCTGGCCAAATGCTACGCCACAGACATTAGTTTCTTCTCTGCAATGAGTCTGGATCTGAATACCTGCACGACCCTTCACCGAATGTAAACACATTCCGGTCCGTCTGATTGGTCCAGAATCCGATGGGTTGGGCCAGAGACAGAACACGCGTGGGTAAAGTGGTGGTTTGAAAATGTTTTATTGGCTTTGATACTCTGATTGGTTAGAGACAATCCAATCGCTGATGACTTACAATTGTACAATGCCCCTCGTCTTAACAACAAACGACTTCAAGGATGGCAGTCTCAGACTGAAGTATGTAGCGAACGACAGAGCAGCTGAAGAATTTAGTGTGAGTCGTCAGGCTAAGCATTTCACTGTTTTACACCTGCTGTAAGCTGTGCATGTGACAATAAAACGTTGAAACCTGAATAAATTAAACTAGACTACAGTATTTTGTGCTGCTGCATCGGGCACATTCGTGTAATTAGATTGACATTTATACATGTTAGGTAATTTGTCAGTCTCTCTGTTTTCATTTTAGTGAACTAATCTGGCTTCTCTTCTTCCCCATACATATTCAATGTGCATAGCTTACGCACTAGCTAAACAATGAGAGCAAGGGGGAGAGTGTGTTTGTCTGTGTCCTAACCTAACCATTAGAGGATAAAATGCAAAACTGACCATGGGTCAGTCTGGGTAAACTACATTTGAACCCTTGAGGCTTCAACCCCAACTAACCTCAACTCCAAGCCTGTGGTTGTGTGCAGTTCATTCTAACCCTATCCTCTCCCCTCCTTCTAGTCCCCTGGTATGCCCTGTCTCCTCCGGCAGCCCAGCACCTCACCATGAATGCTAGCGGGAATGTCTCTACTGCGGGAAACGCCACAGCTGCGTGGGACGCTGGTGGGGGCCCGGTGGTGCTGGAGTCAGTGTTCATCGTCACCATTGCCCTCCTGGCCTGCCTGGGCAACTTCCTCATCGTGGCCACTCTGTACCGCAGGCCCTACCTCCTCACACCCAGCAACAAGTTTGTGTTCAGCCTGACCCTGTCCAACCTGCTGCTGTCAGTGCTGGTGTTGCCCTTTGTGGCGGTGAGCTCAGTACGGCGGGAGTGGGTGTTTGGTGTGGTGTGGTGCAACTTTACCGCCCTGATCTACCTGCTCATCAGCTCGGCCAGTATGCTCACCCTGGGGGCCATCGCCATTGACAGGTCAGTGATAGTACCCCTACACTGGGATGGCTGCTTGCAAGGTACAATATGTTTGTTGGGGATGTTGTGCTGGAGGTGTTCACTGGTCCAAAAAGTTGGATCCGTTCCGAAATGAACCTGTGGTTTTCCCACCCGGATCCGATATTTTTAAATATAGAGACCTGTTCTGTATATACCTGATCAGATCCAGACCTGGCCTGATCCAAGCCAAGTGAGGGAAGCAGCAGATAAAGCACGAGAGGAGGGAGAGGTCCTGCTCTAGCAGGTGGGGGAGGGGCCATACTGTCAGCGAGTGAGACAGGAAGGAGGGAGAGACAGCAACCATCCAACAAGCTGACTCGCACTATAGTAGACTAATAGTTGCCAAATCTACACTGAACAAAAATATAAGCGCAACATGTAAAGTGTTGGTCCTGAGCTAAAATAAAAGATCCCTGAAATTTTCCATATACACAAAAAGCTTATTTCTTTCAAATGTTGTGCACAAATGTATTTAGATTCCTGTTGGAGAGCATTTCTCCTTTACCAAAATAATCCATCCACCTGACAGGTGTGGCATATCAAGAAGCTGATTAAACACCATGATCATTACACATTGTGCTGGGGACAATAAAAGGCCACTCTAACACAGATGTCTCAAGTTTTGAGGGAGCGTGCAATTGGCATGCTGACTGCTGGAATGTCCACCAGAGCTGTTGCCAGATAATTGAATGTTAATTTCTCTACCATAAACCACCTCCAATGTCATTTTAGAGAATTTGGCAGTACTTCCAACTGGCCTCACAACCGCAGACCACGTGAATGGCGTTGTGTGGGCGAGCAGTTTGCTGATGTCAACGTTGTGAACAGTGTCCCATGGTGGCGGGGGGGTTATAGTATGGGCAGGCATAAGCTACGGACAATGAACACAATTCCATTTTACCGATTCCAATTAGAATGCACAGAGATACAGTAATGAGATCCTGCGGCCCATCGTCGTGCCATTCATCTGGCGCCATCACCTCATGTTTTAATCTGATAATGCATGGCCCAATGTCGGAAGGATCTGTACACAATACACGGAAGCTGAAAATGTCCATGGCCTGCATACTCGACAGACATGTCACTCATTGGGCAAGTTTGGGATTCTCTGGATCGAAGTGTACGACAGCATGTTCCAGTGCCCGCCAATATCCAGTAACTTCGCACAGCCATTGAAGAGGAGTGGGACAACATTCCACAGGCCACAATCAACAGCCTGATCAAATCAAATGTATTTATATAGCCCTTCGTACATCAGCTGATATCTCAAAGTGCTGTACAGAAACCCAGCCTAAAACCCCAAACAGCAAGCAATGCAGGTGTAGAAGCACGGTGGCTTGGAAAAACTCCCTAGAAAGGCCAAAACCTAGGAAGAAACCTAGAGAGGAACCAGGCTATGTGGGGTGGCCAGTCCTCTTCTGGCTGTGCCGGGTGGAGATTATAACAGAACATGGCCAAGATGTTAAAATGTTCATAGATGGCCAGCATGGTCCAATAATAATCACAGGCAGAACAGTTGAAACTGGAGCAGCAGCACGGCCAGGTGGACTGGGGACAGCAAGGAGTCATCATGTCAGGTAGTCAGTCCTGAGGCATGGTCCTAGGGCTCAGGTCCTCCGAGAGAGAGAAAGAAAGAGAATTAGAGAGAGCACACTTAAATTCACACAGGACACCGAATAGGGCAGGAGAAGTACTCCAGATATAACAAACTGACCCTAGCCCCCCGACTCTCTGCGAGAGATGTCGTGCTGCATGAGGCAAATGGTGATCACACCAGATTCTTATCCATGCCCCTACCTTTTTTTGTAAGTTATCTGTGACCAACAGATTCGTATCTGAATTCGTAGTCATGAAATTGTTGCATGTTGCTTTTATATTTTTGTTCAGTATAGGTTATTTAACATCCAATATGTAGTACCGGTCTTGACTGCATCAAACCAGGAGGAGCTAGTTAATATTAGCTTGCAGGGCTAGTTGAGGCTGCAGTCTTGCGCTTTCTCATCGTAACAACGACATTCAGAAAATTATGTAGAGGCCTACCTGTTGGCTCTTGGTTGTTGTAGTCCATCTTTCCCCTTTAATGTTTAATTCTATTTTAATTCCATCTTCCATTAAGCATCTCCTAACTTTTGCCAGACACGGAGGCTCTGTGACCGTAGCCTAAAAATCCCTGTCACTTCCTGCCTGGTTGGTTGTTATGCTGCTCATCCCCGGAACATACTTTCTTGGTGGAATTTCCTTGCACGTTAAAATGTATGTAGGATTCCCGAACTGCGATGTTTTTTTCTCTCCATTGCTTCACAATCTATCATATTGTGCCCAATCATTTTTTGATATTTTTTACACTGATAGAGTGTATGGATTTGATAATGACATTATCATTGTGCCCACAGGTACTATGCTGTACTGTACCCCATGATCTACCCCATGAAGATCACAGGCAACCGGGCGGTGGTGGCAATCGTCTATGTGTGGGTGCACTCCCTGGTGGGCTGCCTGCCACCCCTCTTCGGCTGGTCCTCCTTCGAGTTCGACCGCTTCAAGTGGACATGCGTGGCGGCCTGGCACCGCACCCCTGCCTACACCGCCTTCTGGGTCACCTGGTGCAGCCTGCCGCCACTGCTCGCCATGTTGGCCTGCTACGGCGTAATCTTCCGCGTGGCACGCCTCAAGGCCCGCAAGGTGCATTGTGGGACGACGGTGGTCGCGTCTTCAGAAGAAACGTCATCGGGTGCTCAGAGGAACGACCAGCGTAAAAACTCATCTACGTCCACGTCGTCCAATGGAAGCCGGTGGAGTTTAGTGTATGCTGGGAGCCAGTGCAAGGCTTTCGTCACCATTATGGTGGTGATCGGGACCTTCCTGGTGACCTGGGGCCCCTACGTGGGGGTGGTGTGTACAGAGGCCCTGTGGGGTCAGGGCAGCGTGTCCCAGGGCCTGGAGACCCTGGTGGCTTGGCTGTCCTTCTGCAGCGCCGTCTGCCACCCGCTCATCTACGGCCTGTGGAACAAGACTGTGCGAAAGGAACTGCTGGGCATGTGCTTCGGGGATCGCTACTACCGCGTGGAGTCGTTCGCCACACGCCACCGCACGTCACGCCTCTTCAGCATCTCCAACCGCATCACAGGTGAGCAGGGGGAGGGTGCTGGTAGTGTTAGGTTGAGGCTGTGGATGGATGAGATTTGAACTGGCTTTGTGTGCTGAAAACCAGCACAACCTTACTGGTGCAACATAAAATCTTGTTCTGTTGTGTTCTTTGTTGTGCTGTATGGCTGACCCTGCTATTGTGTTAATAGTTAAGTTGACTGTGTTACATTGTGTTGTGGTGTGTTGTATGTAGGGCTGTGACAGTCATTACGTATGGGAATTCCCATTCAAGTCAATGATTGCATAATGGGTGGACTGGCTGCTATTGCGAGTGTACCGATAAGAGTACAGCAGGAAGTATACCCATCAATATGTGCTGTGATTTGTTGATTCAACTGGACATCATTTGAATTCACATTCTACATTACCATGGAAATTATTGCGTCACAATACCAGGCAGCCATTGCGAGGGTAAACTCCCAGTCCAATGGCCAGGGCTAGAGTTTCCAAGCCGTTCTATTCATTATATTTCTATGTGTGCTGCTGCAGGGAAGGGACATTGCCTAGGCAACATATAACTCCTTGCTTATTTCAGTAATGAGAAAAAAAAGTTGAATCACGTTGGTAAGAGTCCATGTTACCGCAGAAAGAGACACTAACGCATGAATGGGCGGCTGTCCCGACTTCAGTCAACCAATTGTGGAACAAACACCTATGACGGTTATTTTATTTTCATCACTGTCTTCATCCATAACCGTTGGTTATACGATTATACATAATTGTGCCAGCCCTAATTGTATGGCGTTGTATATTTGACCCGGCTGTTGTGTTTCTTCCTGCAGACCTGGGCATGTCCCCTCACCTGACGGCCATGTTGGTGGGAGGAGGGCAGCTCCTGGCCCCCGGCAGCAGCACTGGAGACACCGGCTTCAGTTTCACTCAGGACTCATGTGAGTGGCGCACACAGAAAGCTGGCAAAGACACGACACTGTTTCCATAAGACGATTCAAACAAGGCCTTTAAGTCCTAGTCGAAATGCAGTGTCTGAATGTACTGAACAGTACAGATATAGCTGGGGTATAGTCATTGTGGAAACTGTTTACTGTTTAAGAACAAAACAGGGTCCCTCCCTTTTTCATTTGCTTCCGTTGAATAAATGTTTTGCAACATAATGAATACGCCCCTGGTCTTCCAGTACCTTTTAAAACTGCTCCCTTAGGGCTTTATTGCTGACAAATATTGTTTAGCCTAGTTCTCTGTTGTATCATCATCATCCCTCAGCTGTGTTCTGATCAGCCCAGATTCCTGGTTTGTGGCTCATGTCTTGGCAGATGGTAGTGTGTGTACTGTATTATCATGTGTAATCATCTGTCATGTGTGTGTGATGCTCCTCATTGGTGCAGCATCACAGGCGTCATCACAGGCATTATCACAGGCGTCATCACAGGCGTCATCACAGGCGTCATCACAGGCGTCATCACAGGCGTCATCACAGGCGTCATCACAGGCGTCATCACAGGCGTCATCACAGGCGTCATCACAGGCGTCATCACATGCATCATCACATGCATCATCACAGGCATCATCACAGGCATCATCACAGGCATCATCACAGGCATCATCACAGACATCATCACAGGCATTATCACAGACATAATCACAGACATTATCACAGGTATTATCACAGGCATCATCACAGACATTATCACAGGCATCATCACAGGCATCATCACAGACATCATCACAGGCATCATCACAGGCATCATCACAGGCATTCACACACTTTTTTTCACATTTACTTTTTTTGTCATTTAGCAGACGCTCTTATTATTTTCATACTTTTTTTTGTCATACTGGTCCCCCGTGGGAATCGAACCCACAACCCTGGCATTTCAAGCGCCATGCTCTATCAACTGAGTTACCTGATTTAATACTATTTTGAGTCTTTCGGATTCGTTTAGAGAAGACACACATTGTAAGTACAATAGGATTTATTTTCTTTAGTGTCTGTCTGCTATGCATCTTTTGGTTCCTTAATCTCTACTGAAATACTGCACTACAAATACACTACAAAATACTGAAGGTCATGAATCCCCCCCTTTCCCCATACAGGTACAGATGTGATGCTGCTTGACAACTTCTCCACAGATGGCTCCTCCCACATTGGAAGCGTGGCCGTAAAGAGGCGGAGCTCGGTCACCTTTGAAGACGAGCAACAGCAGAATTCCAAAGGTACCTGTCCGTTCTCACTCGAGAATGAAACGTTTGGGGGGCTGCTGCAGTTCGAACAATGTTATGCTTATTTCCCTCGCGGCAGTCAAGCAATTGTATTCCGTCAAGAGTCAAAGTAGTCCGGTGGCGGTCGCATCTAGACCTCGCTTCAAAGCTATCAATAAATCATTTTATTTGTATGCCAAGCAATCGCAACTGTACATTGTTTGAAGCACACTTTTTATTAAGTCTCTAAGGGTGTTTTCACATATAGTCCTCTTTTAAACAAACCGATCTTAGTCTTCTTTAAAGTGACCTCTGGGGTAAAAAATATATAAAAGAACTCAGTTCTCTTTGCCTTTGAATGAGGACTCAACTTTTTTTCCAGTGCACTTCAACTGTTTTGTGGGCCGAGTCCTCTTTACATTCACATTGCTATGTTTTTCCAAGATGCACTCTACGTTTTTACAAAGATCAGGACAAGCCATTCAATCAGAATGTGTTATTGAACAGCTAGATATACCTACTTACATTTTGGAAGCTAATAGATTGCATTTAGTCAAAGTATGAGCCATAATAATTGTAATTAGAAGATACTATTAACATGAAAATGTGATTGGTAACAGAACAAATAGCAAAATAATGACTTTTGAATAAATACTGCTGTAATTGAAAATTGTACACCCAAGGTAGGCTACTGCCCCTTTAAGAACTAGAGATTTTGTACCCTTTTTATGATTCTCAGCAAATATGTTGTCTTCTCACCCTATTCAAAACCCACAATCAATAAACAATTTATGAAGCTCTCTTAGCCTATAGATCACATATTGCAAACAAATTATCTAAACTAAAAACTCAATGTGAGGGGTTATGGCAGGGGAAACGGTGTTGCAGTAGTCTAGTGTGAGGGGTTATGGCAGGGGAAACGGTGTTGCAGTAGTCTAGTGTGAGGGGTTATGGCAGTAGTCTAGTGTGAGGGGTTATGGCAGGGGAAACGGTGTTGCAGTAGTCTAGTGTGAGGGGTTATGGCAGGGGAAACGGTGTTGCAGTAGTCTAGTGTGGTGCGGGAATAATGACAAGGGAACCTTGAGCTTTGCGTTCGCATTGTCCTAAAAAAGGGACCGCCTGAGACCACCTCTCTAGATGTTGTCAGTTCGATTCGCTTTGGGGGCTCTTTTGAGGGGTCTGAGTTCCTTTGGAGTGTTCACACTGCACAAAAAATTAAGCGTACCTCAGCTCCAATAAGGCCCCTATGGTGAACGAGAGGCTTGTAGAATCATGATTCTTTCAAGTTTTTAGGTCGCCGGTAGGGGGTCCTGTGTGCTTTGGGCATTACTGAATCAATATTTTTATTTTTTTATTTCATCTTTATTTAACCAGGTAGGCCAGTTGAGAACAAGTTCTCATTTACAATTGTGACCTGGCCAAGACAGAGCAAAGCAGTGCGAAACAAACAACAGAGTTACACATGGGTTACACATGGGATAAACAAATGTACAGTCAATAACACAATAGAAAAATCTATATACAGTGTGTGCAAATGTAGTAAGATTAGGGAGGTAAGGCAATAAATAGGCCATAGTGGCGAAATAATTACAATTTAGCAATTAAACACTGGAGTGATAGATATGCAGAAGATGAATGTGCAAGTAGAGATACTGGGGTGCAAAGGAGCAAAAAATAAATAACAATATGGGGATGAGGTAGTTGGGTGGGCTATTTACAGATGGGCTATGTACAGGTGCAAATATCTGTCAGCTGCTCTGACAGCTGATGCTTAAAGTTAGTGAGGGAGACATTAGTCTCCAGCTTCAGTGATTTTTGCAATTCATTCCAGTCATTGGCAGCAGAGAACTGTAAGGAAAGGCGGCCAAAGGAGGAGTTGGCTTTGGGGGTGACCAGTGAAATATACCCGCAGGAGCATGTGCTACGGGTGGGTGCTGTTATGGTGACCAGTGAGCTAAGATAAGGCGGGGCTTTACCTAGCAAAGACTTATAGATGACCTGGAGTCAGTGGGTTTGGCGACGAATATGAAGCGAGGGCCAGCCAACGAGAGCATACAGGTCGCAGTGGTGGGTAGTATATGGGGCTATGGTGACAAAACGAATGGCACTGTGATAGACTATATCCAATTTGCTGAGTAGAGTGTTGAAGGCTATTTTGTAAATGACATCGCCGAAGTCAAGGATCGGTAGGATAGTCAGTTTTACGAGGGTATGTTTGGCAGCATGAGTGAAGGATGCTTTGTTGCAAAATAGGAAGCCGATTCTAGATTTAATTTTGGATTGGAGATGCTTAATGTGTGTCTGGAAGGAGAGTTTACAGTCTAACCAGACGCCTAAGTATTTGTAGTTGTCCACATATTCTAACTCAGAACCGTCCAGAGTAGTGTTGCTAGACGGGAGGGTGCGGGCAGCGATCGGTTGAAGAGCATGCATTTAGTTTGCTTGCATTTAAGAGCAGTTGGAGGCTACGGAAGGAGTGTTGTATGGCATTGAAGCTTGTCTGGAGGTTAGTTAACACAGTGTCCAAAGAAGGGCCAGAAGTATACAGAATGGTGTCGTCTGCGTAGAGGTAGATCAGAGAATCACCAGCAGCAAGAGCGACATCATTGATGTACAGAGAAGAGTCGGCCCGAGAATTGAACCCTGTGGCACCTCCATAGAGACTGTTCGAAGTCTAGACAACAGGCCCTCCGATTTGACACACTGAACTCTATCTGAGAAGTAGTTGGTGAACCAGGCGAGGCAGTCATTTGAGAAACCAAGGCTGTTGAGTCTGCCGATAAGAATGCGGTGATTGACAGCCTTGGCCAGGTCGATGAATACGGCTGCACAGTATTGTCTTTTATCGATGGCGGTTATGATATTGTTTAGGATCTTGAGCGTGGCTGAGGTGCACCCACGACCAGCTCGGAAACCAGATTGCATAGCGGAAAAGGTACGGTAGGATTCGAAATGGTCGGTGATCTGTTTGTTAATTTGGCTTTCGAAGACCTTAGAAAGGCAGGGTAGGATAGATTTGGGTCTAGAGTGTTTCCCCCTTTGAAGGGATGACCGCAGCAGCCTTCCAATCTTTAGGGATCTCAGATGATACAAAAGAGAGGTTGAACAGGCTAGTAATAGAGGTTGGAACAATTGCAGGGGATAATTTTAGAAAGAGAGGGTCCAGATTGTTTAGCCCAGCTGATTTGTAGGGGTCCATATTTTGCAGCTCTTTTAGGACATCAGCTGTCTGGATTTGGGTGAAGGAGAAATGGGGGAGGCTTGGGCAAGTTGCTGTGGGGGGTGCAGAACTGTTGACTGGGATAAGGGTAGCCAGGTGTAAAGCATGGCTAGCCGTAGAAAAATGCTTATTGAAATTCTCGATTATCGTAGATTTATCGGTGGTGACAGTGTTTCCCAGCCTCAGTGCAGTGGGCAGCTGGGAGGAGGTGCTCTTATTCTCCATGGACTTTACTGTGTCCCAGAACTTTTTGGAGTTTGTGCTGCAGGATACAAATTTATGTTAGGAAAGCAAAGACTAGCTTTTTCAAACTGCCTGTGTATTTTGGTTCCTAACTTCCCTGAAAAGTTGCATATCGCGGGGGCTATTCGATGCTAATGTAGTACGCCACAGGATGTTTTTGTGCTGGTCTGGAGTGAACTAAGGGCTATATCTGTTCTTAGTTAAAAAAAAAATGGAATGGGGCATGCTTATTTAAGATGGCGAGGAAAGCACTTTTAAAGAACAACTAGGCATCCTCAACTGACGGAATGAGGTCAGTATCCTTCCAGGATACCCGGGCCAGGTCGGTTAGAAAGGCCTGCTCGCTGAAGTGTTTTAGGGAGCGTTTGACAGTGATGAGGGGTGGTTGTTTGACCGCGGACCCATTACGGACGCAGGCAGTGAAGCAGTGATGGCTGAGATCCTGGTTGAAGACAGCAGAGGTGTATTTAGAGGGCAGGTTGGTCACGATGATATCTATGAGGGTGCCTGTGTTTACGGATTTAGGGTTTTACCTGGTAGGTTCCATGATAATTTGTGTGAGATTGGGGGCATCTATCTTAGATTGTAGGATGGCCGGGGTGTTAAACATATCCCAGTTTAGGTTACCTAACAGTACTCTGAAGATAAATGGGGGGCAATTAGTTCACATATGGTGTCCAGGGCGCAGCTGGGGGCTGAGGGAGGTCTATAGCAAGCAGCACCAGTGAGACTTATTTCTGGAAAGGTGGATTTTTAAAAGTAGAAGCTCGAACTGTTTGGGCACAGAACTGGATAGCATGACAAAACTCTGCAGGCTATCTCTGCAGTAGATTGCAACTTTGGCCCCCTTTGGCAGTTCTATCTTGGAGGAAAATGTTGTAGTTAGGGATGGAATTTTCAGAATTTTTGGTGACCTTCCTAAGCCAGGATTCAGACTCGGCTAGGACATCAGGGTTGCTGGAGTGTGCTAAAGCAGGGAATAAAACTAACTTAGGGAGGAGGCTTCTGATGTTAACATGCATGAAACCAAGACTTTTACGGTTACAGAATTAATTAAATGAAAAATTATGAAAATTAATTAATGAAATGAGTCGAAAGATTTGTTCTTTTGACTGAATGAGTTGAAAAGATTTGAGCCAGTAAAAAGACAACTTCCCGTCACTAGTACATTCGTTCCACTTAGGCATTTGAGCAATCAGACTTCTGTGTAAATGTGTTCAATATTTATTTGAGCAATTTCGCATCAGGTCTTCATTACCATTCATTGTAATAGTGCTGCAAGGATGACCCGAATTTCTGTTCCCTTTCCTCTCAGCTGCAGAGAGCACCACCATCCCTTCTACGGTCCAGGTCCAAGTAGAGATACACAAATCTCTGGACACCTTCGCCTCCTGCCTGGCCAGGGCCATCGAAAGCGACGCTAAGCTCACCCTCTTTGGCGAGGACACACCCCTATCTGGGGTGTTGTTTGCGGCTGCGGCGAGGGGGGCACAGAGGCCCCGTTACCTTGACGGTCAGAGACTGAGGCTGGAGAGCATCGATGAAGGTATCGTCAAAGACGACAGAGAAGACCAAGAGAGGGAGAATGCATAGAACAAATATCCCTTTTCTTCTTTAAGGTACCTAAGAGTTTATGGTACATTGGGCATTGCATACTTTATAATCTTTGAACTCAGTACGCACAGTGTATATATTTAAAATAGACATTTATAACAATGCAAGGCTTCTGCCAGTTACAGTACATGCCTCTGTTTCTATTCTCATGTGAATAGATACTTCACATTTACAAGTGGGCCCAATGACCAATTTTCATACATTGAAATCTAAAATAGCAATACAAACTAAGGACATTTTTGGACCAAATGCGTGCCATATATTGAGTGCCTTGCTAGTTGTACTATATATACACCTCTGTTAAATAGGAAGCCTTAACTACTGTATCTTGACGGTTCAATGTTTGTATTTTCATTGGAAATATTTTGTTTATGCCTATGGTAATGTCTTAAGCCACTTATTCCTTATTTTCTTTCCATGCTTAAAGACTGCCTCTTGCTGTTGTGAACAGATAAGTCTGTTGTGGAGTTTTAGATGGGGGGAGGGGGGGTGCGTTCAGCCGGGAACAACGTTGTGGAACGTTCATATAGAAATGTTTTATGTAGAACGAACATGCAGCAGCATACCACCCTGCATACCACTGCTGGCTTGCTTCTGAAGCTAAGCAGGGTTGGTCCTGGTCAGTCCCTGGATGGGAGACCAGATGCTGCTGGAAGTGGTGTTGGAGGGCCAGTAAGAGGCACTCTTTCCTCTGGTCTAAAAAATATCCCAATGCCCCCGGGCAGTGATTGGGGACACTGCCCTGTGTGGGGTGCCATCTTTCGGATGGGACGTTAAACGGGTGTCCTGACTCTCTGAGGTCATTAAAGATCCCATGGCACTTATCGTAAGAGTAGGGGTGTTAACCCCGGTGTCCTGGCTCAATTCTGGCCCTCAAACGATCACGGTCACCTAATAATCCCCATTTTACAATTGGCTCATTCATCCCCCTCCTTTACCCTGTAACTATTCCCCAGGTCGTTGCTGTAAATGAGAACGTGTTCTTAGTCAACTTACCTGGTAAAATAACGGATATAATACATGCCTCAATGACATGTCAAGTAAGGGATCATGTCAGTTCTATTCATGACATTTCTATCTGCAACCTTTCACAACATTTGCCAACTGAACGTGGCCAGGTATTCCCGGGAGGAGAACTTCCTCGTTCTCAGTAGCTGTAATGCTTTTGGAGCATAGGACCAACTTGCTGTATACTTCAACATTTCACAGTACGGCATGTGAAAACATGCCCTATAAGATAATGTACATTTGAATGCACTTGAATAATGCAGTACCCAGAGTATGAATCCGTCCCCTTCTGATTTGTATGTTGTTTTGGAAAGCCGTGACTTATCAAGTACACTATATATATACAAAAGTATGTGGACACCCCTTCAAATTAGTGAATTAGTCTATTTCAGCCAAACCTGTTGCTGACAGGTGTATAAAATCGAGCATACAACTGTGCAATCTCCATAGACAAACATTGGCAGTTGAATGGCCTTACTGAAGAGCTCAGTGACTTTCAACGTGGCTCCGTCATAGGATGCCAGGAGAACGCTACCTGCCCCAATGTGTAGTGCCAACTGTAAAGTTTGGCGGAGGAGGAATAATGGTCTTGGGCTGTTTTTCATGGTTCGGGTTAGGCCCCTTAGTTCCAGTGAAGGGAAATCTTAACGCTACAGCATACAATGACATTCTAGACGATTCTGTGCTTCCAACTGTTTGGGGAAGGCCCTTGCCTGTTTCAGCATGACAATGCCCCCGTGCACAAAGCGAGGTCCACACAGAAATGGTTTGTCAAGATCGGTGTGGAAGAACTTGACTAGTCTGCACAGAGCCCTGACCTCAACCGCATCAAACACCTTTGGGATGTATTGGAATGCTGTCTGCGAGCCAGGCCTAATCGCCCAACATCAGTGCCCGACCTCACTAATGCTCTTGTGGCTGATTGGAAGCAAGTCCCAGCAGCAATTTTCCAATGTTTAGTGGAAAGCCTTCCCAGATCATGGGAGGCTGTTGTAGCAACAAAGGGGGGACCAACTCCATTTTAATCGCCATGATTTTGGAATGAGATTTTTGACGAGCAGGTGACCACATACTTTTGATCTGTGGTGTATCTCTCCTGTCAGTATTACTCTACAATGGTCCTAGTGTGGGTGAGCTGCAGGCTTTGCAGGACTGTGGTATTTTATCAGACTGACGAAGTCAAGCACATAGTAGGACACCATAAAGCCACTTACAGTATTACTGTATTTTTCAAAATGTTTACTCTGTTGGTTAGGATTTCTGGTCATGTGGGCTCTCTATGTCCCTGTAGCGAGGGACACCTAGCCTGATCCCAGATCTGTAAGTGCTGCTTCAGTAAACGCCTCTGACTGTGCTTTCAAGCACATACTGATCTGAAGCCAGGCTAAGGTTATCACATATCTAACACGTTATACATTCTGAATCACTTCACTAGAGCACCATTTCTCACCCTGAGAGAATCACTGTCGATCTTATTAGCAATTTGGGGTGTTTACCTCAGAACTGAGTGTTCCACTCAGCGGCCAGTTTATTAGGTGTACTCGTCTAGTACCGGGTCGGGATCCACCTTTTGCTTCCAGAACAGCCTGAATTCTTTGGGGTATAGAAACATTGCTCAATTGGTATCAAGGGATCTAACGTTGGCCAGGAAATAAATCCCCACACCATTACACCACCACCAACAGCCTGTACCGTTGACACCGGGCAGGATGGAGCCATGCACTCATGCTGCTGACACCAAATCCTGACTCTGCCATCGGCATGACTCAACAGGAACCGGGATTCGTCGGACCAGGCAACGTTTTTTCCATTCAATTGACCAGTGTTGATCGCGTTCCCACAGGAGCTGCCTTTTTTTGTTTTTAGCTGAAAGGAGTGGAACCCGGTGTGGTCATATTCTTCAATATCCGTGACAAGAACCAACGAGTTGTGCGTTCCAAGATGCCGTTCTGCACACCGCTGTTGTACTGCGCCGTCATTTGCCTGTTTGTGGCCCACCTGTTAGCTTGCATGATTCTTGCCATTCGACCTCATCATAGAGCTGTTTTCTCCCACAGGACTGCTGCTGACTGAATTTGGTTGTTGTTGGGTCGCACCATTCTAGGTAGACCCTAGACACTGTCGTGCGTGGAAAAACCCAGAAGGCCGGCCATTTCTGAGATTCTGGAACCGGCGCCCGTGTCACCGACGATCATACCACGCTCAGTCGCTTAGGTCACTTGTTTTGCCCATTTGAACGTTCGATCAAACAGTAACTGCATTTCTCAATGCCTGTCTGTCTGCTTTATAGAGCAAGCCACGGACACGTGACTCACTGTCAGCAGAAGAAAACCATTTATGAAAAGGGTGTTGTACCTAATAAACTGGCCCTCGTGTATATCTGTATTTATCTGTGTGTCACTGTCCCAGTATGGTACTGCATTGTTAGAGCAATACTCCAGAACGTAAGGTATTATACACTTTTGATTTCCACTAAGGGCTGGATTCATTCTGTATCGCATTAGATTTGCATTTATAGTGTGATTTAAAGGCAGTGTTCCCGCATTCGCAGAGATTGCATACACGGTAAACGATGCATATGTTAGCTCAATCGGAAATTACCTTTACATTTTAAAGCGGATCTTCCATGATTTGGACTGAATCCAGCCCTAAGATATTTTGTACTGTTGTATTAAAGTTTTTTTATACATAGCAGAAGCTTTCTGTGTTTTAGTTGGCTGGGTAACAATATTTCAAGATTTCTATCATTTTGCTCACTGCCATGACTCCTAGATTGTTTTAATCTTGCCAATGTCTTGCAATACTATACTCTGTAACCGAACACATTTAATCACAAAGTCCTTTTTATGCACGCTTAGACAAAAACAGAGCCCTGCATGAGGGTCAAATCTGGAGGACTAGGTGATCTCTCTCTGATGCTGACGTAAGGTTTTTAAACAGGTCAACACTCGTAAGGCCGCAGGCCCAGACGCTATTCCAGGGAGTCTTCAGGGCATGCGTAGACCAGCTGGCAGGCTGGCAGACATTTTCAACCTCCCCTTGTTCCAGTCTGTAATCCCCACATTTTGAGCTGATTACCATCATTCCTGTCCCCAAAAACTCTTAAGGCATCCTGCACTGTTGAAAGGCTGGTCATGGCACACAACTCCATCATCCAAGACACCCTGGACCCACTCCAATGTGCATACCACCCCAATAGATCTACAGATGACGCAATCTTAATTCTTAACTCTGCCCTCTCCCACCTAGACTGTGAGGATGCTAATCGACTACAGCTCAGCATTAAACACCATAGGATCCTGAACATCTTGACTGGCCAACCCCAGGTGGTAATAGTAGACAACACCTCCTGCCACACTGACCCTCAACAAGGAGGCCCCCCAGGGGTGTGCGCTTAGCCCCCTCCTGTACTCCCTGTTCACCCACAACTGTGTGGCCATGCACGACTCCAACTCAAAAGTTTTCTGATGTCACGACGACGGTCGGCTTGATCACCAATGGCGATGAGACAGCCTACAGAGGTCGTCAAGCACCAGTATGGTGCCAGGACAACCTCTCCCTCAACGTCAGCAAGACCAATGAGTTGATTGCGGACTTCAGGAAACAGGAGCGGGTGCACACCCCCATCAACATCGGGGCTGCAGTGGAGTGTCGAGCTTCAAGTTCCTTGGTGTCCACATCACTGATGACTGGTCCTCTCACTCCAGCACAGTCATGAAGAAGGCACAGCAGTGCCTCTTCTCCCTCAGGAGGCTGAAACGATTTAGATCCTTAGGAACTTTCACAGCTGCTCTATTGAGAGCATCCTGACTGGTTGTATCCCCATCTGGTATGGCACCTGCAACGCCCCTCGACCAGAAGGCCCTACAGAGGGTCGTGCGGACGGCCCAGCGTAATTCTGAGGGTGAGCGCCCAACCATCCAGGACGTACATGCCAGGTAGTCTTAGAGAGTCCCGGAAAATGTCCAAAGTCTCCAGCCACCTGAGACATGGACTGTTCTCCATGTAGGTAGTCTTAGAGAGGCAAGGAAAATGTCAAGTCTCCAGCCACCTGAGACATGGACTGTTCTCCATGCTCTCAGACGGTACCAGTGCATCAAGGCTTAGACCAACAGACTCAACAGCTTCCATCCCCTGGCCATCCCCCTCACGCCTATACTGATTATTGATTAGATGTATTACTACCACTACACTGCTTTTCATTGATTGCCATTAGTGCTATCCTATTCATGATATCCTGCTTCTGATTCCTATTACTCCTGTTCACCTGTATATATTAATATCCATCTGTTATCCTGCTACCGGCACTTCTATTTTCATGAATATAGTGTACAAAACATTAAGAACACCTCTTTCCATGACAGACTGACCAGGTGAAAGCTATGATCCCTTATTGATGTTACCTGTTAAATCCACTTCAAATCAGTGTAGATGAAGGGGAGGAGACAGGTTAAATAAGTATTAAGCCTTGAGACATGGATTGTGTATCTGTGCCATTCAGAGGGTGAATTGGCAAGAGAAAATATTTAAGTGCCTTTGAATGGGGTATGGTAGAAGGTGCCAGGCGCACCGGTTTGAGTGTCAATAACTGCAACACTGCTGGGGTTTTCCACGCTTAACAGTTTCCCGTGTATCAATAATGATCCACCACCCAAAGGACATCCAACCAAATTGACACAACTGTGGGAAGCATTGGAGTCAACATGGGCCAGCATCCCTATGGAACACTTTCGACACCTTGTAGGCCATGCCAACGAATTAAAGCTGTCCTGAGGGCAAGCGGGGTGCAACTCAATATTAGGAAGGTGTTCCTAATGTTTTGTACACTGTATATTACCATAAGTATTTCTATATTCCTGCTACCAGTCACTTTTCAGCCTTGTTTGCACGATTATTAATCCTGCTACCAGTCACTTTCTCTATTCCAGTATATAGAGTCCTCTCTTTTAAAACTAATTATACATTATGGAGTAAACGGGCCATACTGTGTTCGTGCTTCAGCCAACAGCTACACAAGCCATCTGTCCTGTAACCTGGGCGACATTCAGGATCCCTAAACTGTTGTGTGGATCCTTCAACAACGCCGAGAGGAGAGTTCAGTTGTCCTGTGTAATAACTGTTACAGGACAGAAAGACATACTTATACCTTTGAGACAGGCATACGTAGACATTTTTCAACAACAACATGGTTTATTTAAAGCATAATTCTTATGTTTACATGCACAACTGCAAATACGGTATATAAACATGAGTTCTCAGCCTTGCACTACAAATAAGAAATGTCACATCGTAACACTGATCAAAGCTCATTTGCTCCTGACAAAAATAATATTGCACTTTAAACATCCTCACGCACCAGTCATCTAAATAATATTCCCCTCTTTATATATATATATTGCCTGGCTTTGCGCTTGCATTCACACAGTTATTTTTCTCGATGCAGTTCTCATACAGACACACCAGTAAGAAAGTCATCTTAAAAAAAGAAGAGGGCTACAAACGTAACTAATGCTCAGAAAAGGAAATATTCTACATAATACTTGTACAAATCTCAAGATCTTCAAGTGCTTTTTAGAGCAAAAGAAAAGTGTTTTTGATTTATTTTTCAAATAAAATGGCATCTGAGCAGCTACTGCTCATCCTCGTTCTCCTGTCCAGAACCTTCTGAGCGGTCGCCCTCCAAGCGATCTGAGGAAAGGAATGAAAAACAAAGTGTGTAATAAACCCCTGGGTTATGTTCATTAAGGCACACGGAAAACAAAAATGTCCAGGTAATTCTACCCTACTTCAGACGGTTTTCTTCCATTTTGTGTCTAATGAACGCAGCCTAAATCCCATTTCCTACTGTACCTAGCTTGTGGGGTCTGTAGTGGAAGCGTCATAACTGGGTGCTGGTAATTGAGTGAATGAACCAGTTAATCTCCCGGTGGTAAGCGGTTTACTCAGCCCAGGCTCAAGGGTCCCAAAGTACATCGATAAGAACATAAATACTTCCACATGCACTTTCTATTGGATCATTGGCCAACTGCTTTTCAAAGCACCATTTTAACCAATTCGCAAAAGCCACAAAATATAGTTAATATCACTAAACTACGAGCAAAATATAACTGAGTGAATGAGCATGTGTACCCGTTCTTATGTGATTAAGGGAGGCCAGCATTCGCAGCATGAAGGATGCTGGGACTGTGATGGTGTTCCTGGTTTCCTCTAGCATCAACTCGTTACGCGTGATCACCTACAGAGAGAATAAGTGTGAGAGAAAGAGAGAGGGTGAAAGAAAGTGAAATATACCAGTGAACCTTGTAGTTGATCTCTGAATTCATCATCTCGGTTGTCAGAAGCATCAAAGAGAATGTGGTTTCTATCACTGACGAGTTGGGAGTGGGACGGGTGAGAGGGAGAAGGGGTGACGAAGGAGAAAGAAGAGGGCATGGGGGGGAGGAGGAGGGAGGATAGAGAGAAGAGAACAGAGAAGGATAGGTAAGCCTCCTGGGGCAAGGCGTCCCCAGTCAGCTGTTGTGACAGCTCATGGAGAAGAGGGGAAGTCCCACACAGTAGGGAATCCACTCCCTCTACTGGATGACAGAAGTGCACCCCAGTCTACTTGCTCGTCTGCCATTAAGATTGAATAAATAATTTACCAAACATACCTCGTCAGCTAGGACTCTGTTAAACGATGGAGACACCTCCAGAGGTGACCAGACCTTGATGTCGTAGTCGATCCCTGACGAGGCAAGAACTGGAACAGACAGGAGACGCAAATGATTGGCAATAGGGTATGATACAGTTAAAGGGGGATACCTAGTCAGTTGTACAACTGAAATGTGTCTTCCGCATTTACCCCAACCCCTCTGAATCAGGTAGGGTGTTATTGGCTCTCTACACAAGGCTGAATATGTAGCTAAAAAAACTCACTGGGATCGTAGGGGTGTGGGTATAGTGGTGAGACAAGGGTAGGTGTGTGTGTTACTGGGGTCGCAGGGGTGTGGTTGAGGTGTATCTGTAAGACTAGATGTAGGGATAAGACTAGGGTAGGTGTGTGTTACTCACACCGTTATTGCAATGCGTATGCCTAAGAGTGGTTGGATAGGCTGAGATTTAGGACAGGGTGGACACCACCAGAGCTTGCGGACAGGCTGTGTGAAGGAAAGGCTGCCTTAAGACTGGCAAGGGGTAGAGTTGAACAGAGGCAGCTGCTGTAAGTGTGTGTTGCACGCTTTCTCCAAGTTGTAAAAACAAGCAGAGCAGAAACTGGCTACTCTTTAGTTGACTGATGTAACTGGCAAAGTAACTACTGTAACTGGCAAAGTAACTACTGTAACTGGCAAAGTAACTGACTTAACAGAAGAGGAAAAAAAACAACTAGTGTTTATTCCCAGTGCTGAGCTAGTAGTAACAGATGTAACGTTAGCTAATGTTTCACTCCTTCTCGACTGAAGTGAATGAATTAGCTAGCTAGTAGCTAACACAGGCAGTTCAGCTCTAGCCTCTAGCTAGCTCTCAAACTCTAGGTGGCATTCTGCCTTCTCCCTACAGTTTTAAGCAATTTGCATCGCCCACGACTACCTCAAATCAAATTTTATTGGTCACATACACATGGTTAGCAGATGTCAATGCGAGTGTAGCAAAATGCTTGTGCTTCTAGTTCCGACCGTGCAGTAATATTTAACAAGTAATCTAACAATTACACAACAACTACCTTATACACACACAAGTATGAAGGAATGAATACGAATATGTACATATAAATATATGGATGAGCGATGGCCGTGCGGCATAGGCAAGATGCCGTAAATGGTATAGAGTACAGTATATACATATGAGATGAGTAACGTAGGGTATGTAAACATTATATAAAGTGGCATTGTTTAAATTGACTAGTGATACATTTATTACATCCAATGTTTAATTATTAAAGTGGCCAGAGGTTGAGTCAGTATGTTGGCAGCAGCCACTCAATGTTAGTGACGGCTGTTTAACAGTCTGATGGCCTTGAGATAAAAGCTGTTTTTCAGTCTCTCGGTCCCAACTTTGATGCACCTGTACTGACCTCGCCTTCTGGATGATAGCGGGGTGAACAGGCAGTGGCTCGGGTGGTTGTTGTCCTTGATGATCTTTTTGGCCTTCCTGTGACATCGGGTGGTGTAGGTGTCCTGGAGGGCAGGTAGTTTGCCCCCGGTGATGCGTTGTGCAGACCTCACTACCCTCTGGAGAGCCTTACGGTTGTGGGTGGAGCAGTTGCTGTACCAGGCGGTGATACAGCCCGACAGGATGCTCTCGATTGTGCATCTGTAAAAGTTTGAGTGTTTTCGGTGACAAGCCACATTTTTTCAGCCTCCTGAGGTTGAAGTGGCACTGTTGCGTCTTCTTCATCACGCTGTCTGTGTGGGTGGACCATTTCAGATTGTCCATGATGTGTACGCCGAGGATAGGGGGGTGCTCCCTCTGCTGTTTCCTGAAGTACACAATCATCTCCTTTGTTTTGTTGACGTTGAGTGTGAGGTTATTTTCCTGACACCACACTCCGAGGGCCCTCACCTCCTCCCTGTAGGCCGCCTCATCGTTGTTGGTAATCAAGCCTACCACTGTAGTGTCGTCTGCAAACTTGATGATTGAGTTGGAGACGTGCACGCAGTCATGGGTGAACAGGGAGTACAGGAGAGGGCTGAGAACGCACCATTGTTGAGGATCAGCGGGGTGGAGTTGTTGTTTCCTACCCTCACCACCTGGGGGCAGCCCATCAGAAAGTCCAGGACCCAGTTGCACAGGGCGGAGTCGAGACCCAGGGTCTCGAGCTTAATGACGGGTTTGGAGGGTACTATGATGTTAAATGCTGACCTGTAATCGATGAACAGCATTCTTACATAGGTATTTATCTTGTCCAGATGGGTTAGGGCAGTATGCAGTGTGATTACGATTGTGTCGTCTGTGGACCTATTGGGCGGTAAGCAAATTGGAGTGGGTCTAGGGTGTCAGGTAGGGTGGAGGTGACATGATCCTTGACTAGTCTCTCAAAGCACTTCATGATGATAGTTGTTTAGCTCAGTTACCTTAGCTTTCTTGGGAACAGGAACAATGGTGGCCCTTTTGAAGCATGTGGGAACAGCAGACTGGGATAGGGATTGATTGAACATGTCCGTAAACACACCAGCCAGCTGGTCCTGCGCATGCTCTGAGGACGCGGCTAGGGATGCCGTTTGGGCCTGCAACCTTGCGAGGGTTAACACGTTTAAATGTTTTACTCACGCTGGCTGCAGTTAAGGAGAGCCTGCAGGTTTTGGTAGCGGGCCGTGTCAGTGGCACTGTATTGTCCTCAAAGTGAGCAAGGAAGTTGTTTAATTTGTCTGGGAGCAAGACGTGACGGGGCTGGTTTTCTTTTTGTAATCTGTGATTGACTGTAGACCCTACCACATACGTCTTGTGTTTGAGCCGTTGAATTGCAACTCTACTTTGTCTCTATACTGATGCTTAGCTTGTTTGATTGGCTTGTGGAGGGAATAGCTACACTGTTTGTTTCCGGTCACCTTGCCATGACTAAAAATTGTGGTTCGCGCTTTCAGTTTTGCGCAAATGCTGCCATCAATCCATGTTTCTGGTTAGGGAAGGTTTTAATAGTCACCGTGGGTACAACATCACCGATGCACTTGCTATACAGAAACATACAGTGGTGCAAAAAAGTATTTAGTCAGCCACCAATTGTGCAAGTTCTCCCACTTAAAAAGATGAGAGAGGCCTGTAATTTTCATCATAGGTACACTTAAACTATGACAGACAAAATTAGAAAAAAATAGTATTTGGTCAATAACAAAAGTTTATCTCAATACTTTGTTATATACCCTTTGTTGGCAATGACAGAGGTCAAATGTTTTCTGTAAGTCTTCACAAGGTTTTCACACACTGTTGCTGGTATTTTGGCCCATTCCTCCATGCAGATCTCTTCTAGAGCAGTGATGTTTGGGGGCTGTTGCTGGGCAACACGGACTTTCAACTCCCTCCAAAGATGTTCTATGGGGTTGAGATCTGGAGACTGGCTAGGCCACTCCAGGACCTTGAAATGCTTCTTACGAAGCCACTCCTTCGTTGCCCGGGCGGTGTGTTTGGGATCATTGTCATGCTGAAAGACCCAACCACGTTTCATATTCAATGCCCTTGCTGATGGAAGGAGGTTTTCACTCAAAATCTCACGATACATGGCCCCATTCATTCTTTCCTTTACACGGATCAGTCATCCTGGTCCCTTTGCAGAAAAACAGCCCCAAAGCATGATGTTTCCACCCCCATGCTTCAAAGTAGGTATGGTGTTGTTTGGATGCAACTCAGCATTCTTTGTCCTCCAAACACGACGAGTTGAGTTTTTACCAAAAAGTTATATTTTGGTTTCATCTGACCATATGACATTCTCCCAATCTTCTTCTGGATCATCCAAATGCTCTCTAGAAAACTTCAGACGGGCCTGGACATGTACTGGCTTAAGCAGGGGGACACGTCTGGCACTGCAGGATTTGAGTCCCTGGCGGCGTAGTGTGTTACTGATGGTAGGCTTTGTTACTTTGGTCCCAGCTCTCTGCAGGTCATTCACTAGGTCCCCCCGTGTGGTTCTGGGATTTTTGCTCACCGTTCTTGTGATCATTTTGACCCCACGGGGTGAGATCTTGCGTGGAGCCCCAGATCGAGGGAGATTATCAGTGGTCTTGTATGTCTTCCATTTCCTAATAATTTCTCCCACAGTTGATTTCTTCAAACCAAGCTGCTTACCTATTGCAGATTCAGTCTTCCCAGCCTGGTGCAGGCCTACAATTTTGTTTCTGGTGTCCTTTGACAGCTCTTTGGTCTTGGCCATAATGGAGTTTGGAGTGTGACTCTGAGGTTGTGGACAGGTGTCTTTTATACTGATAACAAGTTTAAACAGGTGCCATTAATACAGGTAATGAGTGGAGGACAGAGGAGCCTCTTAAAGGAGAAGTTACAGGTCTGTGAGAGACAGAAATCTTGCTTGTTTGTAGGTGACCAAATACTTATTTTCCACTATAATTTGCAAATAAATTCATAAAAAATCCTACAATGTTATTTTCTGGATTTTTTCTCTCATTTTGTCATAGTTGAAGTGTACCTATGATGAAAATTACAGGCCTCCCTCATCTTTTTAAGTGGGAGAACTTGCACAATTGGTGGCTGACTAAATACATTTTTGCCCCACTGTATGTGTCTCTAATATGGTTATACATTTCAAAGGAGGTCAGGATTGAATTCTTTTAAAATATATTGATATAGGTCTACTGATTTTAATCAAAGTGTTGACAACGGAGTAGTCAATGGCTACTTTCTGTGTAAGTCCATGTTTAACACCTGCTTCATTCTTCAATCATACCTGTATTGCAGATAGCTGACAAAATACCTCTTTAAGGAAGCCTGAAGCCTGTGGAAGTCAGCAGACTCTTAAAGGATTATTTAAGTGCCGAGTGCAGTCAAAATTACATTTATCCTGTGTTTTATATCATATTGTACAACAGCTGATAAAACTAACACTGTAAAAGTGTTAACAATTTAATCAGTGTCATTCTCTGGTAGTAGCAGTTTGAAAATACATTATAGCATTGGTATGTACCAGAGGCCACCAAAATAAGAGTTTGTTCGGCATTCATTTCTTAACAAGGGCCCTGGAAGCATGGTTGGCAACTTTTACTAATTGGCTAGCTACTCCAACTGGTTGTGGAAATCACTGAGAATGTGTTTGTTTCTTATGATTCTATGCTTGATTTGATGTTTTTATAAAAAAACATTTGCATGCTTATACATTGTGTATGTTAACTATTATTCCTACTATGTTTTGTTACTTTCCCTGGGCCATTGCTGTAAATAAGAAAGTATTCTCAGTCAACGGAGCTGGTAAAATAAGGAATACAAAATAAATACAACTCACTGGGGTCGTAGGGGTGTGGCTGGAGGCAGTTTACTACGTGATTGTCAGCCTCCAGCAGCATCAGGTGCTCCCCCGTGTGTCTGTCCCAGATGAAGATGTGTCCGCAGTCTGAACCGCTCATCACAAAGTTGTTTCCCCAGAAACACGACTCCTTAATCTACAGAAAACACACAAATCATTGGCGTAGATAAATGAACGTTAAATGCATTCAGAAAGTATTCAGACCCCTTCCCCTTTTTCCACATTTTGTTAAGTTACAGCCTTATTCTAAAATTGATTAAAAAAAAAAAAATTCTATCAGGTTGGATGGGGAGTGTCGCTGCACAGCTATTTTCAGGTTTCTCCAGAGATGTTCGAAAGGGTTCAAGTCCAGGCTCTGGCTGGGCCACTCAAGGACAATCAGAGACTTGGCAAACTCCAAGCAGACTGTCATGTGCATTTTACTGAAGAGTGGCTGCAGAGGTGGTTGTCCTTCTGGGAGTTTCTCCCATCTCCACAGAGGAACTCTGGAGCTCTGTCAGAATGACCATTAGGTTCTTAGTCACCTCCCTGATCGAGGCCCTTCTCTCCCGATTGCTCAGTTTGACCGGGCGGCCAGCTCTAGGAAGAGTCTTGGTGGTTCCAAACTTCTTCCATTCAAGAATGATGGAGGCCACTGTGTTCTTGGGGACCTTCAATGCTGCATAAATGTTTGCACGCCCAATTTTTCAGTTTTTGATTTGTTAAAAAAGTTTGAAATATCCAATAAATGTCATTCCACTTCATGATTGTGTCCCACTTGTTGTTGATTCTTCACAAAAAAATACAGTTTTATATCTTTATGTTTGAAGCCTGAAATGTGGCAAAAGGTCGCAAAGTTCAAGGGGTCTGAATACTTTCTGAATGCTCATATATATATATATATATATATATATATATATATATATATATATATATATATATATATATATATACACATACATACATACAGTACCAGTCATTCAAGGGTTTCCTTATTTTTACAATTTTCTACATTGTTGAATAATACTGAACACATCAACACTATGAAATAACACATATGGAATAATGTAGTAACCAAAAAAAGTGTTAAACAAATCAAAATATATTTGAGATTTTTCAAAGTAGCCACCCTATGCCTTGAGGACAGCTTTGCACACTCTTGGCATTCTCTCAATCAGCATCATGAGGTAGTCACCTGGAATGCATTTCAATTAACAGGTGTGCCTGATACTCAACTAGTCTAAAGAAGGCCAGTTTTATTGCATCTTTAATCAGAACAACAGTTTTCAGCTGTCTAACATAATTGCAAAAGGGTTTTCTAATGATCAATTAGCCTTTTAAAATTATAAACTTGGATTTAGCTAACACAACATGCCATTGGAACACAGGTGTGATGGTTGCTGATAATGAGCCTCTGTACGCCTATGTAGATATTCCATAAAAAAATCTGCCGTTTCCGACTACAATAGTCATTTACAACGTCTACACTGTATTTCTGATCAATTTAATGTTATTTTAATGGCCATAAAAAATGTGGTTTTCTTTCAAAAACAAGGACATTTCTAAGTGACCCCACACTTTTGAACTGTACTGTATATCTTTCTTACTCTATTAAACCAGGACGAGAGTTCACTCAGCAACAATTGTCACAGTTCTTCAGAGAGTCCTAATAGAATCTTTCTCTCTATCTGGCCCATGATGAGTTTGTTGCTCTTCGCATGATGTTTTCAGTAGGGGCTCAGGTAGAAGTGAGCTGATCTAGAATCAGCTGTAAAAGAGGGACCAGAAGTAACCGAAGTCGGGAAGTGAAGATTAGCGTACCATAGTCCTGGAGTTGCGGTGTCCCTTGTAGACCATTTTGACTGAAGGTCTCCTGATATTCTGGGTCTCGCTCTCCTCCATCTCTCTCCTCTCCTTCCTCCGACGAAACAACTCCTGGATACGGGCCGCAGCAGAGCGTCTGACACACGCCGACAGACGCAGCGACACAAAGAGAGACACACAAGTTATATACAGTATTGACAGTTAATATCTTTCACTCTATATCTGCAGAGGGGGAAGTGAATACTAAGCATCTATCTATCTATCTATCTATCTATCTATCTATCTATCTATCTATCTATCTATCCACTGTACAAAACATTAAGAACACCTTCCTAGTATTGAGTTGCACTCCCACCACCCTTTTTGCCCCCAGAACAGACTCAATTCGTCAGGGCATGCACTCACAAAGTGTTGAAAGGGTTCTACAGTTGTGTCAAGTTGGCTGGATGTCCTTTGGGCGGTGGACCATTCTTGATACACACAGAAAACTGTTGAGGGTGAAAAACACTGCTGCATTGCAGTTCTTGACACAAACTGGTGCGCCTGGCACCTACTACCATACTCCGTTCAAGGGCACTTAAATATTTTGTCTTGCCCATTCACCCTCTGAATGGCACACATACACAATCCATGTCTCAAGGCTAAAAAATCATTCTTTAACTGGTCTCCTACCCTTCACCTACACTGATTGAAGTGGATTTAACAAGTGGCATCAATAAGGAATTGTATCATTCAGCTGGTCAGTTTATGTAATGGAAGGAACAGGTGTTCTTGTTGTTTTGTACAGTGCATTCAGAAAGTATTCAGACCCCTTGACTTTTTCCACATTTTGTTATGTTACAGCCTTATTTTAAAATGTATTAAATATTTTTTTCCCCCTCATCTACACACATATTGACAAAGTAAAAACAGGTTTTTAGAAATATTTGCAAATTAATTAAAAATGTAAAACTAAATACAGATTTGAAATTGAGCTCATGCGTCCTGTTTCCATTGATCATCCTTGAGATTTTTCTAGAACTTGATTGGAGTCCACTTGTGGTAAATTCAATTGATTGGACATGATTTGGAAAGACACACACCTGTCTACATAAGGTCCCACAGTTAACAGTGCATATCAGAGCAAAAACCAAGCCATGAGGTCAAAGAAAGTGTAACGTCTGGAGGAAACATGGCACCATCCCTATGGTGAAGCATGGTGGTGGCAGTAACATGCTGTGGGGATGTTTTTTCAGAGGCAGTGACTGGGAGACTAGTCAGGATCGAAGGAAAGATGAACAGAGAAAAGTAGAGAGAAATCCTTGATAAAAACCTGCTCCAGAGCGCTCAGGACCTCAGACTGGGGCGAAAGTTTATACATTTGCAAAACATTTTGCTTCGTCATTATGGGGTATTGTGTGTAGATTGAGGGGGGAAAAATAGTTCATCAATTTAGAATAAGGCTGTAACGTAATAAGTGTGGAAAAAGTCAAGGGGTCTGAATAGTTTCCGAATGCACTGTATATACAGTATGTACACATCTTTATCCTATCAATCTTGTTGTGTGCAAACAATGAGTAAGCTAAGTACTACACTTAGTCTAAGCTGGCTATATTACCATAGGCATTATCTACATTTTCTCCAGGGATTGTAGGGCTTCATTCATTCATTCATATGGCTGTTGCATCACTGGTGTTGCTTGTTACCCTGGTGATATCGCTAGGTAACCTGCCAGGGATGATGAAGCTAATAGCTCTCCTCTTAGCAAATTGTGGTGGTGATACTCACATGCATATGCATGCTCACACGATTAGTGTTTCGCAACAGTGCCCACACACAAGGCTTAATAATGCTGGTGAAAACTACAAGCTCCACGCTTTCTAGGTATAGACATACAGTAGTCTCAGGGGGTTGCTTGGACTCATGGTAGCAGTAGTTTTGGAAGTTACACGTTTTCTATGAGCACTGCACTCCTTGCAGGTTAGATGTTTAAGTTGTCAACACACAGATGTTACCTGATCATCCTATCGCCTACCGCTGATCCTCTGAAATTTGATCTATGTGTATAGCAGAATCATCATCGTAATAAACCACACAGAAGAAGAGAAAAGGAGTCCTCACAACATGGAGAAAATATACATCAAAATAGTGTGTGTGTGTGTGTATATGAACTGTCGTGTTGTAGTCGTACCTCTGTCCCTGTCCTCCTCTGTACCTCGCTGAGGGGATAAGAATTGGGTCGTCATCACTGTCGTCTGAATCCTGGTTGCTACGGGAGGGTTGGCTCTGCCCACCCGGTCCCATTGGAACCCCCTGCCCCCCTGGTCCTGTTGGACCCCCATACCCCCCCTCCCCAGCAGGCTGCTCTCTCCTGCAGCCCCCAGAGGTGTCCTCCGCACCCACACCCTGGCTCCTCTCCAGGGGCGAGACAGTCAAACTCTCCCCTACAGAGGAGACTTGTGCTGGGGCCTGGGTGGGCATGTATCCCTGGGTGCTGGAAGAGGCGGCGGAGACACCCCCAGCCTCACACACTGGGTCGGTGTGGGGAGCAGCAACCCTGCTCTGGCTTGAGGGCTCTAAACCAGCCGCAGCTGCTGGTATTGAAGGAGGAGAGAAAAAGCGAGAGAGATGTGGTCATTATGAGGCTCAATAACTGAACAGTTGTCTACGTCAGGGCAATGTCAGAAACTAAGTGGACCTAATGGTTTTTCGTGTGACCCACTGAATAAAACCATCCAATGTTTGAAGTCATGCCCACCAGATCAGTGCTACACATGGTATCCCATAGAGTGCAGTAACAATCATGGCCACTAGGCCGCTCTAGTCCTCACCCTGCGCTGAGGCAGAGCTCTCTGCCGAGGGTCCCTCTCTGGTCTGGACGGCCCCTGCTGCCTCTGACTGTTTGGGCCCTCCACTGCCCCTGGAACTGGAGGCTCTGCTGCTCCTAAAGTGTGTGTGTGTGTGTGGGGGGGGGGGGGGGGGAGTCTTTCTTAAAGAACACCTGAGAAACATGGTCACCAAAATGAGATTGTGGATTTATTTGATGAGAAAAAATGAGAACATCAAGGGTCAGTTTCCCTCGATATTTAGTATGTTCCGTATTTCATTAAGAATTTTTTATATAAAAAATGTAAAATAATAATTGTAATTAATCAAATAAATAAAGTGTAATTTAGTCCTAGTTGGGCAATGGGACGTACCAATGTAATCATAAGTCATATTATATAAATACAGACACACACAACAAAAATATAAAACGCAACATGTAAAGTGTTGTTCCCATGTTTCATCAGCTGAAATAAAAGATCCCCGAAAATGTCCATACACACAAGAAGCTTATTTCTCTTTTTGTGCACAAATTTGTTTACATTCCTGTTAATGAGCATTTATCCCTTGCCAGGATAATCCATCCACCTGACAGGTGTGGCATATCAAGAAGCTGATTAAACAGTATGATCATTACACAGGTGCACCTTGTGCTGGGGACAACAAAAGGCAACTAAAATGTGCAATTTTGTCACACAACACAATGTCACAGATGTCTCATGTTTTAAGGGGGCGAGTAATTGGCATGCTGACTGCAGGACTGTCCAACAGAACGGTTACCAGAGAATTGTTAATTGTTCATTTTAATTTCTCTACCATAAGCCGCATCCGTCGTTTTAGAGAATTTGGAAGTACTTCCAACCGGCTTCACAATGGCAGACCATGTGCAACCACACCAGCCCAGGACCTCCACATCCGGCTTCTTCACCTGCGGGATCATCTGAGACCAGACACTTGGCCAGCTGATGAAACTGTGAGTTTGCACAACCAAAGAATTTCTGCAAAAACTGTCAGCAACCGTCTCAAGGAAGCTCATCTGCGTGTTCGTCGTCTACACCAGGTGCTTGACCTGACTGCAGTGGGAAAATGCTCACCTTCCCAGTCAAGTGAAATCAATAGATTAGGGCCTAATTAATTTACTTCAAATGACTAATTTCCTTATATGAATTTTAACTCAGTCAAATATTTTTAATTGTTTCATATTTTTGTTCAGTGTATATTTATTACATATAGTTATGTAGGAGAGAGATGAATTTTTTTAAATAAAAAATATATTAAAATTATATATATATATTTGCATATACTCCAGAATGTTATGAAGAGTGATCAGATGAATTGCAATTAATTGCAAAGTCCCTCTTTGCCATGCAAATGAACTGAATCCCCCAAAACATTTCCACTGCATTTCAGCCCTGCCAGCTGACATGTCAGTGATTCTCTCGTTAACACAGGTGTAAGTATTGACGAGGACAAGGCTGGAGATCACTCTGTCATGCTGATTGAGTTCGAATAACAGACTGGAAGCTTCAAAAGAAGGGTGGTGCTTGGGATAATTGTTCTTCCTCTGTCAACCATGGTTATCTGCAAGGAAACGTGCCGTCATCATTGCTTTGCACAAAAAGGGCTTCACAGGCAAGGATATAGCTGCCAGTAAGATTGCACCTAAATCAACCATTTATCAGATCATCAAGAACTTCAAGAAGAGTGGTTCAGTTGTTGTGAAGAAGGCTTCAGGACGCCCAAGAAAGTCCAGCAAGCGCCAGGACCGTCTCCTAAAGTTGATTCAGCTGCGGGATCGGGGCACCACCAGTACAGAGCCTGCTCAGGAATGGAAGCAGGCAGGTGTGAGTGCATCTGCACGCACAGGGAGGCGAAGACTTTTGGAGGATGGCCTGGTGTCAAGAAGGGCAGCAAAGAAGCCACTTCTCTCCAGGAAACACAATTGGTGGCTGACTAAATACTTTTTTGCCCCACTGTAGATTGGTGGAGATCAACATGTGATATCATTGTACGCAGATGACATTTAACTTTATTCCTCTGAACATTCTCTGTCATTTCTTTCACTACCATTGGACACATATGGTTCTGTATACAGATTCAAAGGGAATTGGGGGAAAACTAAAATAATGCCCATTTCTAATCATGACTTCTCAAGCTTAGAAAGTACATTTAAGGGGAAATGGACAAAGAAACATGAAATACCTGTGTGTACTGATACCAAGCAATCTGGAGGAGGCATACAAAATCAATTGTTTTAACAGATTGGATTCCATGTTCAGATCTCTCCCTATATATTATTATTATTATTTTTTTAATTGTACATTTATTTAACGAGGCAAGTCAGTTAATAATAAATTCTTATTTACAATGACGGCCTACCCCGGCCAAACCTGGACGACGGTGAGCCAATTGTGCTTCTCCCTATTGGACTCCCAATCACAGCCGGATGTGAAACAGCCTGGATTCGAACCAGGGAATGTAGTGACGCCTCTTGCACTGAGATGCAGTGCCTTAGACCGCTGCGCCACTCGGGTTAGGGTCAACATAATCAAAAGGAATATATTACCAAGCTTGACATATTTATTCCAGGCCCTGACAGTTTCTATTCCATCCAACTTTTTAAATAAAATAAAATGGGCTGCTCTCCAACTATATTTGTCATTGTTGATCAGTCTCATGTCGCTGTGGAGGAATTTTGGCCCTCTCTTCCATGCAGAACTGCTGTAAGTCATCGACATTTGTGGGTTTTCAAGTATGAACTGCTTGTTTCAAGTCTTGTCACAACATCTCAATTGGGATTAGAGCTGGACTTTGACTAGCGCAGACCTAGAGTGGGCCAAATTTCTTCCACAGCGATATGAGAGACGTATCAACAACTACAGGAAGCGTTTGGTTGGAGTCATTGCAGGTAAAGGTGGCACAATATGTTATTGAGTGTAAGGGGGCAATTACTTTTTCACTTGGGCATTGGTGTTGCATAAATTTGTTTATAAAATACATTGAACTACATTGAAATACATTGAACTCAGGTTTGTAGGCCTCCTTGCTCGCACACGCTTTTTCAGTTCTGCCCACAAATTTCCTATAGGATTGAGGTCAGAGCTTTGTGATGGCCACTCCAATACCTTGACTTTGTTGTCCTTTAGCCATTTTGACACAACTTCGGAAGTATGCTTGGTGTCATTGTCCATTTGGAAGACCCATTTGCGACCAAGATTTAACTTAACTGATGTCTTGAGATGCTGCTTCAATATATCCACATAATTTTCCTACCTCATGATGCAATCTATTTTGTGAAGTGCACCAGTCCCTCCTGCAGCAAAGCACCAACACAACATGATGCTGCCACCCCCGTGCCTCACGGTTGGGATGGTGATCTTCGGCTTGCAAGCCTCCCCCTTTTTCCTCCAAACATACGATGGTCATTATGGCCAAACCTTTCTATTTTTGATTTATCAGAGCAGAGGACATTTCTCCAAAAAGTACGATCTTTGTCCCCATGTGCAGTTGCAAACCGTAGTCTGGCTTTTTTATGGCGGTTTTGGAGCAATGGCTTCTTCCTTGCTGAGCGGCCTTTCAGGTTATGTAGATATAAGACTTGTTTTACTGTGGATATAGATACTTTTGTGCCTGTTTCCTCCAGCATCCTCACAAGGTCCCTTGCTGTTGTTCTGGGATTGATTGCCCTTTTTGCAATCTCTAGGAGACAGAACCCATCTCCTTCCTGAGCGGTATGACGGCTGCGTGGTCCCATGGTGTTTATACTTGCGTACTATTGTTTGTACAGATGAACGTGGTACCTTCAGGTGTTTGGAAATTGCTTCTAAGGATGAACCAGACTTGTGGAGGTCTACAATTGTTTTACTGAGGTCTTGGCTGATTTATTTTGATGTTCCCATGATGTCAAGCAAAGAGGCACTGAGTTTGTTGGTAATCCTTGAAATATATCCACAGGTACACCTCCAATTGACTCTAATTATGTAAATTAGCCTACCAGAAGCTTCTAAAGCCATGACATAATTTTCTGGAATTTTCCAAGCTGTTTAAAGGCACAACTTAGTGTATGTAAACTTCTGACCCACTGGAATACAGTGATACAGTGAATTATGAGTGAAATAATCTGTCTGTAAATATTTGTTGGAAAAATGACTTGTGTCAGGCACAAAGTAGATGTCCTAACCGAGTTTCCAAAACTCTAGTTTGTTAACAAGAAACTTGTGGAGTGGTTGAAAAACTAGTTTTAATAACTCCAACCTAAATGTATGTAAACTTCCGACTTCAACTGTACTGGATCACTAGTTAATACTTTAATAATGACACTTTAATAATGTTTACATATCTTGCATTACTCATCTCATATGTATATACTGTATTTCATATCATCTATTTATTCTTGTCTATGCCGCTCGGTCATCGCTCATCCATATATCTACAGTGTATGTATATATTCTTATTCCATTCCTGTTAAGATATTAATTGATTGATATTGCTGTACTGTCAGAATTAGAAGCACAAGCATTTCGCTACACTCGCAATAACATCTGCTAGATCGGTGTGTTAGAACTTGACCGGCCTGCACAGAGCCCTGACCTCAACCCCATCAAACACCTTTGGGATGAATTGTACACCAAACTGTGAGCCAGACCTAATCGTCCAACATCAGTGCCCAACCTCACTAATGCTCTTGTAGCTGAATGGAAGCAAGTCCCCACAGCAATGTTCCAACATCTAGTGGAAAGCCTTCCCAGAAGAGTGGAGGCTGTTATAGCAGCAAAGGGGGGACCAACTCCATATTAACGCCCATGATTTTGGAATGACATGTTTGATGAGCATGTGTCCACATACATTTGGCCATGTAGTGTATGTTGTTCACTTTAAAGAATGTTTGGTATAGTGGCCATTTTGTTTGTTTGTTTTTGTGTTTGTTTTTAAGGTCTTATAAAATGATAATAATAAAACAAAGTCACAAGTTTTCATTCCAGCAGTAGGCTTAACCTGGGTCTGTGAAATCAGCTCAAATCAGCTCATCCTTTTAAGCTGTGGAGTCAGAAAGTCGCTTGCTCACCACTCATCAGTGAAGTCCAGTTTGATGGTGCTGGTAGTGGTTCCCTCAGTGCTGTAGTGTAAACTCAGGACTGGTTCTGCTGTGCTGGCTCGACTACCTCCTGGTCCAGTACTGCTACTGGGTGCCCCGGGCGAGGTTCCAGCTACACTGGCAGATACAGACTGGGTTTTCACCTTGATTGAACTCGCTCCAGCACTTCGCTCCACACTCACAGCTTCTGATGCTCCTGAGAGACAGAGACAGAGAGAGCAAGAAAGGGAAGTAGAAAAAGATAGATTATTTAATAAAGTGGAATATATTAGCTTTATATTTGACAATAGTTTAGTCTTTGAGTGGCTCCTGCTTACCAAAGTAAAAATCCCTACTAGCCTCCATACATTTTCAACCCAGTTATTCATCGTAAGGCATTGGGTACAGTTGAGACTTTGTGATAAAACAATGAACTAGTGTGTAGACTAAAAATATTCTAGCAAACAGATTCCATTTCAGTGTTAGCTCTTTGCAGAATGTAGTCTGTAGTTGTGTTGGTTAAAAACATGTCAACTAGATTATATTTGATGTTTTTTACTATATAGGACAATATAATATGATGATGCACATGCAGCATTGTTATTTGAGGTAGATCAATGGCAAATTTGCTGGTGTTAAAATCTTGGTGTTGAGGTAAAAAAAAAAGAAAGTGTTGCGAGTGTTATATCGGAGTGTTGTTCAAGTGGGGTTAACCTATGGGATTGAAATTGACGCCACATGCGGTGAATAAATGAAGTGTTATTTGAATCCCAGTGGAATCGTTACTCTACCGCGTCAACTCTGAATGAAAAAGACGTGGTGAGGGCCCCTATGATCATATCTCCCAGGATGCTTTGTTGCAGGTTGCTTTTTAGAATAGTTTGTTTAATATCTATGTTTCTGCATGCACGTTGATTCATTGATCTTATAATACACAAAGATAAATAACCCATTTTACTTCACTAATTCAATCCGTAAGTGGTTGGACTAATTTCACCCATTATTGAGATGGTTGTTCCAGTTTAGATGGTTTAAGTAGTCTAATTTATCCATCTTCCCCACCTTGACAGACATTCTAACTGCAGATTGCGGGTGATTAAAAGTTCCATCTGTTTAATATCCTAGATCTGAGTGGATTCCAATAGGAATTATACAACACAAGCCAGCATAATGTGACTTGCCAATGTTGCCTGCAAACCAAAAGTTTCAGACCACTGTGTTAGGGTAAAACAAGGCTGTCAAAGTATTGCCTTATGATGAAAGTAATGTACTGTCATTAAGAATTGTATTTTTATGATATAATATTCACTTAGGCATTCACTTGCTGAAGACTACAAGACAATGCCATCGAATGCAACAATCATGTCTCTGTCAATAGCAAACACAGACATGGGTGGTACTGGTAACCTAAACATTTCCTCAAAAGGCACCCTGTGAAATAAATATGTGAATAAGGTTTTACACCCCACAGTCTCATATCACAAAAACACAATAGTTACGGTAACACCACAGGTGTTAATGCCCTAACACTAAGGAAGTTTAACAGCATCTGCCCTAATAAAGTGTTCAATTAAGTCCAAATTCATAACACCCATAGGAGACCCAATGTTAGGAGACCCAACACTCTTGGGGTGTTAGTTTATCAACACTTTGAAAAGTGTTAGTTTAACACTATTTCGGCGGGTCATATACAGTGCATTCGGAACATATTCAGACCCCTAGACTTTTTCCACATTTTCTTACGCTACAGCCTTATTCTAAAATTGATTACATTTGTTTTCTTCCTCATCAATCTACACACAATACCCCATAATGACAAACCAAAAACAGGTTTTTAGAAATGTTAGCACATTTATTAAAGACTTTAAAACTGAAATATCACATTTACATAAGTATTCTGACCCTTTACACAGTACTTTGTTGAAGCACCTTTGCCAGCAATCACAGCCTCAAGCCTTCTTGGGTATGATGCTACAAGCTTGGCACAACTGTATTTTGGGAGTTTCTCCCATTCTTCTCTGCAGATCCTCTCAAGCTTTATCAGGTTGGATGGGGAGCATCGCGGCACAGCTATTTCCGTCTTTCCAGAGATGTTCGATCGGGTTCAAGTCCGGGCTCTGGCCGGGCCACTCAAGGACATTCAGAGACTTGTCCCGAAGCCACTGCTGCGTTGTCTTGGCTGTGTGCTTAGGGTCATTGTCCGGTTGCAAGGTGAACCTTTGCTTCAGTCTGAGGTCCTGAGCAGGTTTTCATCAAGGATCCCTCGGGCCTCCCGAGTGGCCCTGTGGTCTAAGGCACTGCATCACAGTGCTAGCTGTGCCACTAGAGATTCTAGGTACGAGTCCAGGCGGCCGCAACCGGGAGACCCTTGGGGCGGCGCACAATTGAACCAGCGTCGTCCGGGTTAGGGGAGGGATTGGCCGGCAAGGATATCCTTGTCCCATCGCACACTAGCGACTCATGTGGCGGGCCAGGCACAGTGCATGGTGACACGGTCACCAGGTGTACAGTGTTTCCTCCGACACATTGGTGCGGCTGGCTTCCGGGTTTAGTGGGCAGTGTGTCAAGAAGCAGTGCGGCTTTGTTGGGTTGTGTTTCGGAGGACACACGGCTCTCGACCTTCGCCTCTCCCGAGTCCGTACGGAAGTTGCAGCGATGAGACAAGAGTAACTACCAATTTGATACCACGAAACTGGGGAGAAAAAGGGCAACGCACAAAAAAAGTACAATAAAAAGGATTGCTCTGTACTTAGCTCCATTTATCTTTCCCTTGATCCTGACTAGTCTCCCAGTCCCTGAAAAACATCCCCACAGCATGATGCTGCCACCCCCATGCTTCAACATAGGGATGGTGCCAGGTTTCCTCCAGACGTAACGCTTGGCATTCAGGCCAGAGAGTTCAATATTGGGTTCATCTGACCAAAGAATCCTTTAGGTGCCTTTTGTCAAACTCCAAGCCGGCTGTCATGTGCATTTTACTGAGGAGTGGCTCCTGTCTGGCCACTTTACCATAAAGGCCTGATTGGTGGAGTGCTGCACAGATGGTAATCCTTCTGGAAGTTTTTGGAAGGCACTTCTCCCCCGATTGCTCAGTTAGGCCGGGTGGCCAGCTCTAGGAAGAGTCTTAGTGGTTCCAAACTACTTCCATTTAAGAATGATGGAAGCCACTCTGATCTTAGGGACCTTCAATGCTGCAGAAATGTTTTGGTACCCTTCCCCAGGTCTATGTCTCAACTCAATCCTGTGTTGGAGCTCTACGGACAATTCCTTTGACCTCATGGCTTGGTTTTTGCTCTGACATGCACTGTCAACTGTGGGACCTTATATAGATAGGTGTGTTCCTTTCCAAATCATGTCCAATCATTGAATTTACCACAGGTGAACTCCAATCAAGTTGTAGAAACATCTCAAGGATGATCAATGGAAACAGGATGCACCTGAGCTCAATTTCAAGTCTCATAGCAAAGGGTCTGAATACGAATATAAATAAGGTATTTCTGTTTTATAATGTTTTATAATGTTACATATATATGTTTTATATATGTTTTAGAATGTTTTTTAATAAATAAACAATTATAAAAAGCAGTTGTGCTTTGTCATTGTGGGGTATTGTGTGTAGATTGATGAATAAGGCTGTACTGTATCAAAATATGGAAAAGGGAAAGGGTCTGAATACTTTCCAAATGCACTGTATATTCAAAGAGCTTCTATATGGTCCTTGAGTTGCCTTTCCTCCCACAGACACGTTTCCATAAAATCCCCGTCCGCTTTGTCATTATGGGTTATTGTGTGTAGATGGATGAGGAAAATGTTTAATTCATCCATTTTAGAATAAGGCTGTAAAATGTAACAACATTTGGAAAAATTCAAGGGGTCAAGTGAAGGGGTATAGGAATGCATTTACAGATGCACAATCGAGAGCATCCAGTCGGGCTGTATCACAGCCTGGTATGGCAACTGCACCCCCGTCAGCCGCAAGGCTCTCCGGAGGGTAGTGAGGTCTGCACAACGCATCACTGGGGGAAAACTACCTGCCCTCCATGACACCTACACCCCGCGATGTCACAGGTCAGTACAGGTGCAGGTGCAGCAAAGAGACTGATAGACAGCTTCTATCTCAAGGCCATCAGACTGCTAAACAGCAATCACTGCTGCCTACATGGAGAACCAATCACTGGCCATTTCAATAAATGGATCACTAGTCACTTTATACAATGCCACTTTAATAATGTTGACATATCTTACATTACTCATCACATGTATATACTGTATTCTATACCATCTATTGCACCTTGACGATGCCGCTCGGTCATCGCTCATCCATATATTTACATGTACATATTCTCATTCAGCCCTTTAGATGTGTGTGTATTAGGTAGCTGTTAGAGAATTGTTAGATTACATGTTAGACATTACTGCACTGTTGGAACTAGAAGCACAAGCATTTCGCTACACTCGCATTAACATCAACTAACCATTTGTATGTGACCAATAACATTTGATTGTATACACACTAAGAAAGTGCTGAATTTAACACTGTGTTAAAATTCTGATCTCAAATATGCTGTGCATACTCAGTCCTCTGTGCTGCATTGTACGCTCACCTCCTAGTGACTGTCTTGTTACACAATAACATTTTCGTGTAGGTCTACTACACACAGTTCACACTGACAGTGTGCAAGGCATTCCTTACACAGAGGAAGAGTGAAATGGTTTCAATCGTCCCAAACCACAGCAGCAATACATACAATGTATCATATACTTTCAAAAACGTGAGGTGCACTTGATTTAACTTGCCCATCACAACGGTACCAATAGAACCAATAGGACAGCGACCACCCTGCACGCCGGTGAAGCTAAATCAAGTGGACCTCAAGCATTTGCCAGTGTTTGACCCAGATCTGAACCAAAACATCACACAGGTGAGTAGGAAACAACACAAATATACAGGGGTCAAACGCAAGCCTCTCAAACTACCACCACACACAATAGTTCCCCATCACAAAATGGGGCTTGGAATGTCATTGTATCCTAGGGTATATTGTGTTAATGTTCTGTGAAATAAGCCAATACAGGGACGATTGTTAATGGTCTGAGCGTGAGATGATTTACAGCCCGGCTGTGACTGAGTGAAAAGGCAGAAGAAGAGGAGCAAGATTGTGTTATGAGTCCAACATAAAAACAATACTTTATTTTAATTTTATTTAACTAGGAAAGTCAGTTAAGAACAAATTCTTATTTCACAGTGACGGCCTACCCCGGCCAAACCCTAACCCAGACGATGCTGAGCCAATTGTGCGCCGCCCTATGGGACTCCCAATCACAGTTGGTTGTGATACAGCCCGGGATCGAACCAGGGTCTGTAGTGACGCCTCTAGCACTGAGATGCAGTGCCTTAGACCGGGAGCCCAAGGGCTGGCGAATGACCAAACATGATCTCAAGCTATAGGTTCAACAAGAGAGCTTTGGATAAGATATCCAACACCAGCCTTCGCCCTGGGGACTGGGTTAGCCAAATGTGACTAGAATGCATGCCTAGTGAAAATGCTCTCAGGTAAAGATGGTGGAGGGACAAGGTGCACACCGGAAGTCTCATGCAAATACATTTTTTTAAATGCCACACAGACGAGACAGAAAGCACAGAGGAAAACAGAGATACAAAAGAAGGAGAGAAAGAGAGGAAGAAACTACAGGGATACAGGGAAAGAAGGAGAGTTTAGGAGGGAGGGAGAGAGAGAGCGACAGCGAGAGAAAGATAGAATGGAGGAAAAGAGAGGAGAGGAGACGCACCCTGCTGCTCATCCAGAGTCATGGATCCCAGCTGTTTGTTAACCACAGATGAGGGAGAATCTGGAACACAAATAAGACTCACTAAACAACGGGCATAGAGGTCGGAGGTCACACCAGAGGTCATATGGTCACGCTCGGGTCAAAGTTCAAACGCTGCTTAAATTGGACCAAGGCCAAGCAGGAAGAAGAGTTACATGAACAGACAGTGTTCTTTGTTGCAACGCTGGGAAACGCTAGGAAGGACAAGTTGATATTGATATGGGTATAGAACAGCAGCAATTGCCCTAGACACAGCTTGTGGGAGATTGAACACAGACTGTAGAGTGCCACACGTGCAGAGCTGAAAAATATATCACACGCGCGATTCAAGGTTTGATGTCAATGGAAGATTTACACAGTAGTTTAACTTATTCACTCAAGTTACTCTCACAGGGCCGAGTGAGACCTAAGTCATGGTCTGATGGACCTCACAGTAATACCAACATCCACTCACTCCATGCCTGTTAAGCGGATACCAGTGGCAAACCACACTGACCAAAACCCATGTCATGCCCAAACACCTCTCACCTTACGTGAGCAGTAGTCAGTCATCTCAAAAAGGGCATCATGCAGAGATTCATCATTGGTCAACCTTTTACTCCACCTCAATTTAGATTGATAGACTTCACCAAAAAAGGTGTTACCGGTACATATTGATTGATTCCCACCCCAATGTCACATGGTCTGATGACAGTGCATTCCACTGCAATTCAAGCTACGTACGTACACATTACAGCGTTGCGTTAGGCACATCGTAGAGGATTGAGGATGAACATTGTTATTTCACCTTAATATGAAAATACCAATTGGTGTGCACAAAGTAGCTTCCTCAGTGTCTACAGTCAACCCAGATATTTCACAGCACCGACGAGGCCTTTCGCCATTACTGAAGCTCAAATGTTCACGTCCAAATATGGACATATTTAGCTTAAGTACAAAGAAAACTAAATCATTGTTGCCACTTACATTATATACTGTATGTATTCTCATATTTCAACACTGTAAGAATTCTACAATGGGGTTAAGTGAGTTGGAAAGTGATGTGTACCAGACGGAGTGAAGACGCTTAGTACAACATGACATTAATAGACCATGGGGGTGTATGCGTCAATCGTTACATCAGCTCCGAGAAGATCTGATACAAAGGCTGTAGAGAGATCAGATCTTAATCTTAACCATCCACAGTCGTAGTCAATGTTCCCTCGCCATTTTTCGGCACTGGTGTCAGGTCTGCTGAGCACAAACTTGAACGTTGTGAAAATTCTGTGCAACTTCTGGCACGTTTATTGTGAACACAGGCTGTACCCGCTTTGAGTTCCAGTTATAACAGTGTCCAAGAAGGCCACTGTGGCTATCTGATCATAATGTAGGCCAATCAGAGTGGCCTACCATCAAACACAATGGAGAAAACGCATCCCATAACATTTTTACATTGAAATAGCTGTTCTATCATTCAGTCTACAGTAGCAGCCAATGGGTGGTGTTCAATATAGGCCTACATTCCATTAGACTTTTGGAAAAAATATGCAGGGCTTGACATTAACCTGTTTACTCACTTGTCCTTCAGACAAGGAGGTGAATGAATTGCCAGAAACCACTTTACAAAATAAAATTAGCTTAAAAAACTAGCTTACTCAAGCCTGTCTCAAAATATAACACTGTCCCCCCTTAAGACGGAAAAAAATGCTCTTTACCGGACTTGCTTTTCAAAGATGTCAAGAATTGCACACATTTTGTAGGAAGCAACCACTCCCCCATTACCGACTAGAACTGAGCTATAACTGGGCTAATAACCCACTAGCAAAGAATATGAACAAATGTACACGTGACTCTAGCTTTGATCTCAAAACAAGCGCAACTACTATCGACCACTCATGCTGTAAACACAGTCCGGTTCAAAGTGAACTGCACAGATCCATATATGACAATGGTCTATTTGCATATAGGGATACTGCAGCTCTGATTGGTTGTACCGCACCGGCAATATTCACCTGCAATAACATCTGCTGAACACGTGTACGTGACCAATAAAATATGATTTGTTAAAGAGAAAAACTAGAAAGTTGAGTGAAGTTCAATCTCGTGCTTCTCTGCGCGAGCTGATATTTATTCTGCATGGTAGTCCAGAGGGAACTGCGTGCCAACCACTTCATATTGCTTTTGATGCCAAGGGGGTGAAGAAGCAGTGTTCCACAGCCAGAGGGTGCCAAATGCCACACCGTACAGGGGAGCTACAGGCGGGACTACCCAAGCAGCAAAGGGGGGGTTGTGCATGTTTGGTGGGAAGGGGTTTGGGTGAGGTGTATATGAGAATTAGGAAAGGGAATTTGGGTAGAGGGGGTGGTGAGTTAGGGAGAAGAGAGAAAAGGGTGTATGGGTGTGAGGATTGGAGTAGGATGAAGACGACCCCTAGACAGATATAAGGTCAGATTCACTAGGGTAAGATGATCCTGGATCTGTACGGGCAACGTTTGACCGAAAGTATGGGAATATTAAGTGGAAAGCAGGAAGTAGAGGGGTTGGGGTGGCAAGTAACCTGCAGGGGGGGGCGTCTCGGTGGAAGCACCAACAGCAGCAGCCCCCCTTGATTGGATCTCAGTGGCTGCGGTGGAGGAAGGGGTTTGGCTCTGTCCTGGGGGGTCGGCCAACAGGAGCAACCGCTGCAAACGCCTACACACTAGACTTACCGGCAGCCGGTTAGGGCCGTACTCTGACAGAGAGATAGAGAGATGAGAGGGATAGAGTGAATGGAGGCAGAAGACAAGAGAAGGAGGAGAGGTAAACAAAGGGAGACAAAGGGAAATAAAAGGAAATAATATGGTTGAAAAAGGAGAGGGTAAGGCTGCTGCTTGAGTGGCACGGCTCCCACACACCAATAGACGGTACACACACACTCACACACACACGTGTTTTGGTCTGCTTGTGGGAGTCTACTATGAGTCACCGGTTAGCTCCCCTCAAATCAAATATGATGACTCGCCCCTCTTATGGGAGTACTCAGTGTGTGTGTGTTCTCTCCACGCAATTCTTACCAGACAGTGCAATCTCTGTGGTGGGTGTGGGTGTTGGCGTGGGGGTCAATGGCATGTCTGCCTGACTCCTCTGTTCTGAGTCTAGGGAGGAGGTGAGGGAGGAGGGGAGCACTGAGCCCTCCATGGACGAGCAGGTTGACGCAGGAGGTGCTGTAACTGTTGACGATGACTCTGAGGTGGACTTGGGGAGGGGTACCGGTACAGAGGCAACGGCTGGGGCCTGTGTTTCCATGGAGCCCTCTAGGGATCTGGCTTGTTGTGAAGGGGGTATTGTAGGGAGCGTTGGGATGGTGGGTGTTGTAAGAGCCCCCTCTATACGGGGAAGAGTGCCTGGAGGAGACAAATGGAACAGATGTTTTGGAACAGGGTTTTTTTCTGAAGCATGTCTTTTCAGTGTTACTTCAAGGAGAATTTCTATCTTCAGACAGTTCTATTATATTGTATTCTATTTCAGTATTTTGTATTCAATTATTTCCAACTTTTAACGTTTGTCCCTTTTAACGTTTGTCCCAAACGAACAACTAAGGTCTGATCTTAGATCTGTGGCAACGGGCCAACACTAAGTACCATTTAAGCTGGCCGCCAACCACTACCGTCCCAGTGTCTCACCTCTTGGGCGTGTTTGAGAGCGCGTGGTCCCCCGGCTGCTCTGGGCCTCGCTGGCCTCCTCGAACCAGCGAGACAACATGTCTGACATCCTCTGCATCAGCGATACGTTCTGGCTCTGTTCTCCTGGGGGGGGGGGGGGTTCAAAGGTCAGAGATCGAGTTGGCATGGGACATGACTAGTCGGCATTTCTCAGCACAACATTTCCTTGAAAACCTACAAAGTTATTGTTGTTGTTGCCCCCTTTACCACCGGTCCAGAGAATCCTCGTATCAGGGTATAGCTTGTACTATAATGCATAAGTCCCTCAATAGCCAACAGCGGAGTACCAATCCACTGCATCATCCAGACATTGACTAATTGGGGAAAAAAGTTTGCTTCTCCTTCATCTACAATACCCTAAGATCTATAAAAGTCTGTGATAGCGAGAGGCAGCTTTATCACAGTCCCAGCTGGGCTCGTAATAAGTTGTGAGTCAGTGAAAGCTAAAGCTAACGAGATCCCCATAGACAGAGATAGGCCCTGTTAGCCTCATTAGCAATGAGAGGTAGAGGCTCTGGGTGAGAGATTAGAGCTCAGGGTCTCAGAGGAGATGGAAGAGACGTAGAGAGTAATCAGGCTGTGTGTGTGTGTGTGTGTCAGGGAGACCGAGAGAGCGAGAGAGAGAGAGAGAGAGAGAGAGAGAGAGTAGAATGTGTGTCTGTGTTCAGTCATACCAATTGTGTTCAGTCATACCAAATGAAGAATAATGGAGAGACTGAGGAGGCAATAGAGAAGAGAGAGAGGGAGACTGTGTGTTTGTTGTGAGAGTGATTGTGCACTCTTACCGTCCCGCTCTCTTTCGCTCTCAGGGCGAGCACGGGGTCCAGTGTCAGACCAGTCACCTCGTAGACGAAGACGCTTCACTGGGGGTTGCCGCAGCTGTGAACAGACACACAAAACATTAAGCATAGTTAAAAATAGCCATGGCACAGTCCCAGTCACTCCCCCACACAGGAAAACAGGCCTAGAGCCAGGGACCTGGTCACACAACACTGGTGCCTTAACTCCTCCCATGGGGACAGCTAGAGAGAGGGACAGCCAACTTCAGGAGAGAGAGATGAAGAGAGAGCGAGAACGTGGGAGAGACAGAATCACAACTGTGTGGAGAGATAAATAAATAGAGCGAGAGGGAGGGGGTGAGAGAAGGTAAAGAGCTGAGGGGAGCTGAGGAGAGAGGAGAAAAAGACAGGCGAGATAGTGAGAGGGCTGAAGGTGTGACAAAGAGTTGCACAAGTAGGGTTGCAGGAGTAAGATTATGGGTGGAGGAAGAGAACATTAGAGAGAGGTAAAAAGATTCCTTGGCAGGCCCTACAGTCCCCGTTCTGGTCTATTTCGGTGGGGTGAGTGGTGGAACATTGCCTGCGTCGGTAGCTGTATTTAGAAAGGCATGTGGGAGCAGAGCCGGGTGACAGTTGAGACAGCTGAGGAGACTGGCACCGTGATCTAGCACATCCAGAAAAACTGGTTCCCCCCAAGCCCTTACTCTTAACTTGGCCCACGTCCTTACAGAGGCTGTGTTTGTTTGCGGGAGTGTGTGTGTGTGTGTGTGTGTGTGTGTGTGTACCACTGAGTTTATGAGCAGAATCTTTTCTTGTCTTCCTTCCCCTGGAATCTAGTGTGTGATCCTTCACTCATCTCCTTTTAATTTTATTCTCCCTCTTAATCCTCCTGTTCCCTCTCTTTCTTCCTTCCTTCCCCTCTTCCTCGCTCTTTATGTCCTTCCTCAGACCTGTCAGGGTTGTTTGTTCCTCTCACTGCACCAGCTGCCACCGCACAACACATTAACAGGAGATGCCCTGAGAGCACTTCAGTCACTCAACACAAAGCCAGCTATGTCTGTTTACAATCAACATCCCCTTGGTTTGAGAGTGGAGGGGGAGCTAACATTCAGGGTTGGGTAGGTTACTTTCTAAATGTAATCCATTACAGTTACTAGTTACCTGTTGAAAATGTTCATTAGTAACTTAACTTTTGGATTACCAAAATCCAGTAACATAATCTGATTATATTCCATTACTTTTAGATTACTTTCCCCTTAACAGGCATTAGAAGACACAAATGTATGCTACCGACTGAACGACATCTATTGCAGGATGAATCAATGTGAAAGTTTACATAGCTGGCCATATATGGATGGTAATGTTTACTTTATGGGTTGGTTATGTAGGCTTCTTCTAACCCATCACGTTCTACTACGTAGAACAATATGATTCAATTATACCTTTACATTAAAAACCAAGGTCTATAAGAATTCTAGTCGTTCCAATAAATGTTATACCCCTTGATCTTCAAGAATAAGACTTGGAGATATGGAAATACAGATTAGCCAATTTGTTTTACCTGAGCATAACCCCAAAACGAATGATTTATTAGCCAGCCCTACTCTGTTGTTTATTTTGTTGTCACGGAGGACTGATTGGGCTCATTGAATCGAGTGGAAAAATAAATGCTGCGCTCATGGAATGGCGTGCTTTGAGCACTACTGAAAAGTGCTATTTACGTGTGAAAAAGGAATGCCATATGCTGCATTTGCTATAGGCCTATTGTTTACCTTTTTGTTGGTGACACTTTGATATCTTGATAATATGCAGCTGTTTAAAGAGAAAATCCACAGAGGAACCAATAACAAAACCTGTTTTGGTAAAAAGCTGAGGGATGGGCCTGGAGAAATAACCAACTCAGATTAATAGACAGAGCTATGGATGCAAGGACTGACCCTCCATGATATAGAAACGATTGTTTGAACCATATTATGAGGTGATACAGTGTTTGTTTACATTTCCGATGTTTACAAACATTTGGGAAATACAAGCTTATATCTTGGGTTCTCATGGAGTGTGACAGTTGAACTAAGCTCATAAGTTATATTCTTTAAGAATCAAGGGATATATATATGAATCCAAAAATGGATATAGCAACTGCAGATTTCCACTTTAAGTCTATCAAAAGTGTGCAAGGTTGAGCATGTGTATAGCGTTTTAGATTGAGCAATAAAAGCCTCACTTGTATTCCATAGGTTGGGATCCGCACTTTGCAGCTGTTGCAAGAGTGCATTTTTCACTGGCTGTCCACTGGTCACAAAAACAATGATTGATAGGCAGCTTAAACGTCTTCAATTCAACCATTATGGGGTTAAAATACACATTTAGATCTGTGAACAGCCATCCACAACAACCACAATCCGTAAGGCGCAAATAGCTAAATGAGAGAGCAGCATGGTGATTCACATCAATGCGCTATGTAGATATCAATAATAATAATATCCGTATCGCCGTAGACTACAACACTGATGTCATCCTTACCTCCGAGCGTTTATTCAAGTTGGATAATCTTTGAATGCTGACAGCAGTCACACCATTGGAAGGCATAGGTTGGACTGGAGCCTACAAAGCCTATTCCTGCTCTTTTCCCACAATCAATCCAACACATTTGGTGTGTCATCATAATGGTCTCTGACTTGTGGTCAGACTCGCTCAGGTGGAACAAACTTAAACTTGCGCCTTTTTTAATGCTGATTTCAATGTTGTGCCAAAGTTTTCCCCCCGCAAACGTTCTTTCTGAATTTAAAGTAATCCTCAAGGTAATCATCTAGTTTTTCAAAGGTATCTGTAATCTCATTACAATATTTTTGCTGGTAACGTAACGGATTACATTTAACAATGTTTTTGTAATATCTTACATGTAATCCATTACTCCCCAACCCTGCTTACATTAGAAGCCTATGTCTTGTCTGGCCATGTGTGTGTTTATGCTCCCAGCAAAGTCCCATATGGACAATAAACAACATGGTACCATGATAAAATCCCCCACTGACTCATGTAATTGCTCTTGAATGTTTTTAACACACAGAAGGAGAGTGTAAAAATACTGAAGTACATATACCCACTTTCACAGAGGGGCAAACACAGTGTGTGTGTATCCTAGCCTGGCTGTGCATAGAGAAGTATACACCTTTCATATTTAACAAACTAAAATGGTGGCGTCTCTTCCCTCCTCTCCTCACCTCCTCCCTCCTCTCCTCGGATGGGCCCTTCAGCTCTCGGGCCTGGTCATTTTTGGGGTCAAACAGGTAGATATAGTCTGAAGAATAGCTGACCAGCACCTCCTGTCCGTCTCCGCTGTAGCAGAGCGACGTCACGCGACATAACTTGTTGGACAGGTGGGCGGGGACGAAGCGCACACACATGCCCGTCGTTCCACGGCCCATGTAGTTACCTGAGGGAGGGGGGCAGAGAATTTAGTGAGACAGTCAGAGGCAAGTAGGGGGGGACGACATGGGGCAGAGTTAAACTAAACGAAGTCAGTAGTAACATAACTCCAAATGTTTCTATTATTTAACCTCTATTTTAACAGGAAAGACATATTGAGATCTCTTTTACAAATGTGCCCTGTATATACACATTAGAACCTATCTATCTATCTATCTATCTATCTATCTATCTATCTATCTATCTATCTATCTATCTATCTATACACATTAAACCCTATCTATCTATCTATCTATCTATCTATACACATTAAACCCTATCTATCTATCTATCTATACACATTAAAATACAAAATCACAGTCATGGGAACTACAAATTAAATATCACAAATCACCCAGAAAACAGTCCCCAATCAATAATTTAATTTGCCCGAACATCAAGATGAAATGTATTTTGAATTTTGTTCCAGCAATACGGTGCATTAAAACTAAAAGCAGATTCACCTCGCTCGGTGGAGACCGTACGAACCTCAAGAGTTAACCAATCCTGTGAACGGATTAGGCAACTCCGGTATCTATACTTCAACAGCAAAGTTAGATAAGACGGAGAGACGGACGTTTATGAAGTAGGGGCATGTAAACAATTAGGGAGTAATGTAGAGATCTACGGGTCTTTAGTGAAGTCCAGCCTATCTTTTGATACAGGATGCAGTGATGAGTATCAAAACTGGCACTTGTAACAAAACGAAGGGCACTATGGTAGAAGGCATCCAAAGGTTTAAGAGTAGTAGCAGCTGCACTTTGATAAATAATATCACCATAATCAAGAACAGACCAAAAGGTTGACTGAGTAATCTGCATCGTACTGCTAAGAGAAAGGCACAATCTGTTTCTGTAGAAGAAGCCAACATTAAATCTTAACTTCTTAACCAGCTCATCTATGTTTTTTAAACGTCAAATCCATGTCAATCCTAATGCCTAAGTATTTATATGCAAGAACACCTTCGGTTGGAGAACCGAGAGTTTGAAAACAACATGCATTTCACTCGTTCGATGACGTTGGCTCCAATGGTTAAGGTTAGATCCTAGATTCTGTCTGTCTTCCACAATGACAGAGCATTCAGAGACGCATCCCAAAGGATGCCAGACCGACACAGCCCAGCCATCTAGACTAGAGTGCGCTCAATGGAACAGACATTCATCTTTCTCTAGGCCACAGGGCGATGGCAGCACTGAGACAGGCACAGACAGACAAGACAGCCTCTAGAGCATTGCCCTTATCTGTCAACCCAAAGACCTGGCTGCCACAGTGTACTGCTGCACTCTGGAATAAATGAAAAGCATTAGCAGGTGGAGGGATGGTGTCTCTATGGTCCAGTAGTATGGGTGATTGCACTGTCCCAACAGCAGAGTGGACAGGAGTATATGATATATCCATAGATACACCGATAGAATAATACAATATGACAGGGGATTGTTGACTAACTGATCTTCCACAGTCCATGAAATATCTATTGATAAAAATTCAGACAGACAGATGTACAACAAAGACAGACAGACATACGCAGAACGAGAGAGATACATTTGGATAGAACTAAATGAGAGGACGGAGTTGTTTGTTACCCGTAGCCCTGGTGCCCAGCATGCGTCTGTCGTAGATGCGTACTGAACTATCGGAGCAGCCCACCGCCAGGTAATAGGGCACTAGCGGACAGATGGAGATAGACGTCGCCGCCCGCCGACAGTTTATCAAGATGTCCTGGTGAGAGGAAGAGAACGTAAACAACAACAGACTAGTTGGCTAAAATCAGCCAAGCCGGCAAGGTGTGATATAATATACAAATAAGAAGATAAAATAAGAAGGATATGCTGACAAATACAAGAGGCAAAATAATAGACCAATAAAGACAAACAAAAAGGAATGAGAGATAAGTGCCGATCGTTGGTGTTCTTGGTTTGTTTTTTCACGTTCAAAAATATATGAAAATCCCTTCCTTACGTCTTTGCAGTCCTCTTTAGTGCAGCTGGTCTTCGTGCGCAAGTCGAACCAGCGCACGGTGCCGTCCTCCCCACACGACAGGAACGTGTAGGGGTCGTTGGGTACCGTCATAATCTAACAGCAGAACAGGAGGAGAGAGCGCAGCAAGAGGTGGAGGGAAAGAGAGAGAGAGAAAGGTGGGAGGACATGTGAAAAAATAAACAATGTTTGCATAGCTCCCTCAACATATTTTAAATTAGCCACACACACAAAAAAATCCTTGTGTACAGTACCTCATAGGCTGTGCCGTAGTGGCAGGTGAACTGGCACTGCCTGTTGATGTCGGGGCTCTTCTCTGTGTGGGTGTAGTAGATGATACCATCCCCAGAGCACGAGATGATCTGCTGGTCACTGGTCTGGGGCATGAACTTAGCACTGAAGATGTTTGCCCGGTGACCCGACCGTATGGTTGCTTTAACCTGAGGAGAGTTTCAGAGAGGAGAGCGTGTAGCAAGTTGCAGTGGTGTGTGTGGTTGGCTCTGTTGTATACATAGGAAATGAAGGATATATGAAATCGGTGTTACGCATTTTTAAGTTAAATTGACTCTACTGGGAGGTATCTTAACACTCAAGAGAGTTAATAAACTGCCTGGAGTTGATAACTGGAGTGCATTGGGACGGAGAACTTTTAACTCCATTAAGAGTAACCAGAGCCAGAGTTAAATCTATGGAGTTATTCACAGATGTGGGAGAGGCCTCTGTCATATTTCCCAGCATGCTCCGTTGCAGGTAGATTTTTATTAATTGTTTGTTTCAAAATCGGTGTTTTCGCATGTACATAGATTTTTAAAAAATCTTATGCTACACAAAGATAAGACAAATACATTTTTCAAAACTTATCCAATCTGTAATTGGTTGGATTTATAGCAACCGTTAGTGAGATAGTGAGTATACGTAGTCTTGATGTACACTTCCTGACCAAAGGTATGTGGACAACTACTTGTCAAACATCTCATTACAAAATCATGGGCATTAATATGGAGTTGGTCCCCTTCGCTGCTATAACAGCCTCCACTCTTCTGGAAAGGCTTTCCAATAGATGTGGAACATTGCTGTAGGGACTTGCTTCCATTCAGCCACAAGAGCATTAGTGAAGTCGGGCACTGATATTGGGAGATTAGGCCTGGCTTGCAGTCGGCATCCTAATTCATCCCAAAGGTGTTAGATGGGGTTAAAGTCAGGGCTCTATGCAGGCCAGACAAGTTCTTCCACACGGATCTCGACAAACCATTTCTGTATGGGCCTTGCTTTGTAATGCTGAAACAGAAAAGGGCCTTCCCCAAACTGTTGCCAAAGTTGGAAGCACAGAATCGTCTAGAATGTCATTGTATGCTGTAGCGTTAAGATTTCCCTTCACTGGAACTAAGGGGCCTAGCCCGAACCATGAAAAACAGCCCCAGACCATTATTCCTCCTCCACCAAACTTTACAAACTTGGCACTATGCATTGGGTATCTCTCCTGGTATCCGTCAAAATGTGATTCGAAGCGTGATTCATCACTCCAGAGAACGCGTTTCCACTGCTCCAGAGTCCAATGGCGGCGAGCTTTACACCACTCCAGCTGATGCTTGGCATTGTGCATGGTGATCTTAGGCTTGTGTGCGGCTGCTCGGCCATGGAAACCCATTTCATGAAGCTCCCGAAGAACAGTTCTTGTGCTGACGTTGCTTCCAGAAGCAGTTTGGAACTTGGTAGTCAGTGTTGCAACCGCTTCAGCACTCGGAGATCCAGTTCTGTGAGCTTGTGTGGCCTACCACTTTGCGGCTGAGCCGTTGTTGCTCCTAGACATTTCCACTTCACAATAACAGCACTTACAATTGACCAGGGCAGCTCTAGAAGGTCAGAAATCTGAAGAACTGACTTGTTGTAAAGGTGGCATCCTATGATGGTGCCACGTTGAAAGTCACTAAGCTCTTCAATAAGGCCATTCTACTGCCAATGTTTGTCTATACACCTGTCAGCAACGGGTGTGGTTGAAGTAGCCAAATCTAATAAGTTTGAAAGGGTGTCCACTAGAGGTCGACCGATTAATTGGAATGGCCGATTAATTAGGGCCGATTTCAATTTTTCATAAGAATCGGTAATCAGCATTTTTGGACACCGATTATGACCGATTACATTGCACTCCATGAGGAGACTGCATGGCAGGCTGACAACCTGTTATGCGAGTGCAGCAAGGAGCCAAGGTAAGGTGCTAGCTAGCATTAAACATATCTTATAAAAAACAATCAATCTTAACATAATCACTAGTTAACTACACATGGTTGGTGATATTACTAGTTTATCTAGCTTGTCCTGTGTTGCATATAAACGATGCGGTGCCTGTTAATTTATCATTGAATCACAGCCTACTTCGCCAAATGGGTGATTTAACAAGCGCTTTCACGAAAAAGCACTGTTTGTTGTTGTGTCACTTCTCTTGCGTTCATTGCACGCAGAGTCAGGGTATATGCAACAGTTTGGGCCGCTTGGCTCGTTGCGAACTAATTTGCCAGAATTTTACGTAATTATGACATAACATTGACGGTTGTGCAATGTAACAGCATTATTTATGATTTGATAGAGCGGTCTGACTGAGCGGTGGTAGGCAGCAGCAGGCTCGTAAGCATTCATTCAAACCACACTTTACTGCGTTTGCCAGCAGCTCTTTGCTGTGCTGTTTATGACTTCAAGCCTATCAACTCCCAATATTAGGCTGGCAATACTAAAGTACCTATTAGAACATCCAATAGTCAAAGGTATATGAAATACAAATGGTATAGAGAGAAATAGTCCTATAATAACTACAACATAAAACTTCTTACCTGGGAATATTGAAGACTCATGTTAAAAGGAACCACCAGCTTTCATATGTTCTCATGTTCTGAGCAAGGAACTTAAACGTTAGCTTTTTTACATGGCACATATTGCACTTTTACTTTCTTCTCCAACACCTTGTTTTTGCATTATTTAAACCAAATTGAACATGTTTCATTATTTATTTGAGACTAAATTGATTTTATTGATGTATTATATTAAGTTAAAATAAAAAGTGTTCATTGTTCATTCAGTATTGTTGTAATTGTCATTATTACAAATATATATATATATATATTTTAAAATCGACCGATTAATCAGTATCGGCTTTTTTTGGTCCTCCAATAATCGGTATTGGCGTTGAAAAATCATAATCGGTCGACCTCTGGTGTCCACATACTTTTGTACATATAGTGCATTGTATTTTCTTCCCTACTATGACAAGCATTCTGAATGCAAGTTGTGAATGATATCTTCCTGCAAGTTGACTTCCACAGAAATGTGATATCACATCGCAAACCACCATAATGTGACACATTAAGAAATATTCAAATAAGGCTTTACACTCTTATAACTCAAAGGAAATAAGCTGGAGAAATGCACTCTGCTGTAGATTATTGTTAGTTAAAAACAACACAGAAATGTGCAAAATGGCAAGGGACTTGATTAAAAACAACACTGAAAAGAGTAAAATGTCAATTGGGAGTTAAATTCTGAGAATTGGATATTTACTCCATTTAGTGTAATTTTTAACTCCAGAAATATCCACACAATGACCAGAGTAGTGGGGGTGGGACCATATAACACCCAAAATAGTGTTACATTTGGTCTCCATGGGAGTTTAATTAACTCTTGCAATTTTACTGTGTATGAGCGTCTCAAAAGTGGCTCCCTCTCCTGGTGTCCTCTTCATCTCCATTGAAGACCACTGGGATGAGTTGCTCCCTATGTCTTCTGACTCAAAGGCAAACCTTGATGATATCTCTCCCATACTTCATCAACTGAAGTCAACTCAATCACGCAAAAAACATTCTGGTCAGTTGAATTGTGCTCGACTAAGATGCTAATAAAATGTAAAGCTTTAAGATGTAACTTTTTGTGAGGGGCGACCAAGTTCAAATCAAAATGTGTCATTCTACTTGAAAGCAAGTCTAAGAAGCGGTAGATCTGTTCTATGCGCGCTATTTCTATGCTTCTGGTTCTTAAGTTTTTGCATCTTTTACTTTTGGTTTTGTACACCAGCTTCAAACAGCTGAAAATACTATATTTTGGGTTATTGAAAAGGTATTTCACAGCAGTGCAGATGGTACAATGATTCTCTACAATTAATTATCAGGTAGAACAGAAACCCAGCAAGCTCCGGACCTCATAGGGTAAGAGCTGTATACCCATGCTCCACACTATATTTGCTTGCTTTGTCGCATAAACTGACAAAATGGCGGAGAGATATCTGCATATTGCACCTTTAAGTGATTGTATAATAATTGTAAAATATAAGAGGGCTGAAAAGGTTTACTTAATGCACGGCCAGGCACTGAAAAAAATCAGGCCAGCGCTTAATTGACCTAGGTCCTCAAGTTTCATATCAACACAAGAGACAGACATTGCTGATTTTGATGTTTAAGAATCCCTCCACAGCCAATTTATTTGACTGTTGATTAGGGTGATAGGAGGTTTTTGACATCTAACCACTGTCTGCTTTTTTCTTTGTCCGTATTTATCGGCAATACAGATCTTTCAGCAGGCATATTTAAAAATATATATATGTTTATTTAACTAGGCAAAAAATTCTCATTTTCAATCACAGCCTAGGAACAGGGGCAGAACGACAGATTTTTACCTTGTCAGCTCGAGGATTCGATCTTACAACCTTTCAGTTACTAGTCCAACGCTCTAACCACTAGGCTACCTGTCACCACAATATAATGAGCACCAATAAAGCACTCTCTCTATAAATCCATTATCATTTAACCCAGGACGATCCTGTTGTTATAACACAGTTAGCTACATGATGTTGGTGATTGTAAGGTCATCAGGTTCATCTGTATACAACAGAACTGGGTTCAAATACTATTTCAAAATACACTTTTTGAACCCAGGTCTGGTATACAGAACATCAGACTCTAGCTCTCCTTACCTTTCTGTTGTATGGGTTTGTGATGACCAGGTTGGTATCGTCTGACCCTGACAGGATGTACTCCCCTGTATCGTTCCAGGATATGGTATTGACCTGATTGGGACAAAATACAGTGTGTGAGTTCACTCCCTGCACGCGTAACAAATATTGTTACAACGTCTACAACCGTGGATGTTCCTAAACCAATCTAAGGTGTAACATCTGAATGTGTCACTGTCCCTCAAATCAAATAGGTAACCAGGCGAACGTTCACCAAATTAGAAACATGGAACTAGAATGGAACTAAAGGCGGTTAAAGGCCTTCTCTATGCGTGTCTTTGCCTAGATCATTATTTCACACCTCCTCCCCATCCACCCCCCAAATAGTATTTCTGGGTGACTTAATCCCCTGTCGTGTTTTATTTTCCCTTCCTTGTCGAGCAGATTTAAAACACTTTAAATAGTATTGCATTTTCACAGAACGGCTGTAATTTCGGAGAAACTGCTCACATCACTGTCTGATAAAACACATTATCTTAATAAGAGTGGTGTGTTATGTGCTAAAATAACACACGTCTGCTGTAACTAGATATATGGTTGATGGTTTAGATTAGAAAGAGACACACACAACACTATACAGACATTCAGACACAAAAGGGAGCTCATTCTAAATGTGGGGGACGATGTCATGCATGCATTGGAAACAGACAGATTATCTTTCACTGATAAAGAACGCGAATGTCTCTCCAAAGGGGGTAAGAATGTTTTCCTGTTGTCATCACTCTGCTAACACCGTATGTCAGTGGTGGCCAAGAAACAATACAGCCACGCTATTAAATACTACACTGCTGTGAAATGGTATCAACCTAGAAAAGTACAACATTTTATGTTACAGAAAAGTATTGTCCAAATGTAGGCCTAGATTGTGTAATAAATAGGCTTTTCATTGAAAACTGTTTTCAAATCGAGAACTGGTTAATTTAAAAAAAAAAAATAATAATAATAATAATAATAATAATAATAATAAAATATATATATATATATATATAGTGCCTTGCGAAAGTATTCGGCCCCCTTGAACTTTGCGACCTTTTGCCACATTTCAGGCTTCAAACATAAAGATATAAAACTGTATTTTTTGTGAAGAATCAACAACAAGTGGGACACAATCATGAAGTGGAACGACATTTATTGGATATTTCAAACTTTTTTAACAAATCAAAAACTGAAAAATTGGGCGTGCAAAATTATTCAGACCCTTTACTTTCAGTGCAGCAAACTCTGTCCAGAAGTTCAGTGAGGATCTCTGAATGATCCAGTGTTGACCTAAATGACTAATGATGATAAATACAATCCACCTGTGTGTAATCAAGTCTCCGTATAAATGCACCTGCACTGTGATAGTCTCAGAGGTCCGTTAAAAGCGCAGAGAGCATCATGAAGAACAAGGAACACACCAGGCAGGTCCGAGATACTGTTGTGAAGAAGTTTAAAGCCGGATTTGGATACAAAAATATTTCCCAAGCTTTAAACATCCCAAGGAGCACTGTGCAAGCGATAATATTGAAATGGAAGGAGTATCAGACCACTGCAAATCTACCAAGACCTGGCCGTCCCTCTAATCTTTCAGCACATACAAGGAGAAGACTGATCAGAGATGCAGCCAAGAGGCCCATGATCACTCTGGATGAACTGCAGAGATCTACAGCTGAAGTGGGAGACTCTGTCCATAGGACAACAATCAGTCGTATATTGCACAAATCTGGCCTTTATGGAAGAGTGGCAAGAAGAAAGCCATTTCTTAAAGATATCCATAAAAAGTGTCGTTTAAAGTTTGCCACAAGCCACCTGGGAGACACACCAAACATGTGGAAGAAGGTAAGATGCACCAGATGAAACCAAAATTGAACTTTTTGGCAACAATGCAAAACGTTATGTTTGGCGTAAAAGCAACACAGCTCATCACCCTGAACACACCATCCCCACTGTCAAACATGGTGGTGGCAGCATCATGGTTTGGGCCTGCTTTTCTTCAGCAGGGACAGGGAAGATGGTTAAAATTGATGGGAAGATGGATGGAGCCAAATACAGGACCATTCTGGAAGAAAACCTGATGGAGTCGGCAAAAGACCTGAGACTGGGACGAAGATTTGTCTTCCAACAAGACAATGATCCAAAACATAAAGCAAAATCTACAATGGAATGGTTCAAAAATAAACATATCCAGGTGTTAGAATGGCCAAGTCAAAGTCCAGACCTGAATCCAATCGAGAATCTGTGGAAAGAACTGAAAACTGCTGTTCACAAATGCTCTCCATCCAACCTCACTGAGCTCGAGCTGTTTTGCAAGGAGGAATGGGGAAAAATTTCAGTCTCTCGATGTGCAAAACTGATAGAGACATACCCCAAGCGACTTACAGCTGTAATCGCAGCAAAAGGTGGCGCTACAAAGTATTAACGTAAGGGGGCTGAATAATTTTGCACGCCCAATTTTTCAGTTTTTGATTTGTTAAAAAAGTTTGAAATATCCAATAAATGTCGTTCCACTTCATGATTGTGTCCCACTTGTTGTTGATTCTTCACAAAAAAATACAGTTTTATATCTTTATGTTTGAAGCCTGAAATGTGGCAAAAGGTCGCAAAGTTCAAGGGGGCCGAATACTTTCGCAAGGCACTGTATATTCCTAATGTAAAGTAGCTTCAGAAAGTATTCGTGCCCCTGCTGTGGTACAGCCTGAATTCAAAATAGATTCAATATATTTTTTTCACACCCATCTACACACACACAAGTACCCCATAACAACATGTTTTTGCACATTTATTTAAAATTAAAGGCAGAAATATTGAATTTTATAAATATTCACACTCCTGGGTCATACATGTTAGAATCCCCTTTGACAGTGATTACAGCTGTGAGTCTTTCTGGGTAAGTCTCTTAAGATCTTTGCACACCTGGACTGAACAATATTTAAACAATATTATTTAAAAAGCTCTGTCAAGTTGGTTGTTCATCACTGCTAGACAGCCATTCCTTGCAATAGATTTAAGCCGGTTTAAGTCAAAACTAACTAGGCCACTCAGGAACATTCCATATTATCTTGGTAAGCAACTCCAGTGTAGATTTGGCCTTGTGTTTTAGGTTACTTTCCTGCTAAAAAGTGAATTAATCTCCCAGTGTCCGTTGGAAAGCAAACTGAAGCTGGTTTTACTCTAGGATTTTGCCTGTGCTTAGCTCTATTGCATTTATTGTTATACTAAAAAAACTCCCTAGTCCTTACCGATGACAAGCATACCCATTACATGATGCAGCCACCAACCTTGCTTGAAAATATGAAGACTGGTACTCAGTGATGTGGTGTCTTGGATTTGTATTCAGGACATAAAGTTAATTTCTTCTTCACATTTTTTGCAGTTTTACTTTAGTGCAATGTTGTTGATCCATCCTCAGTTTCTCCTACCACAGACATTAAACTCTGTAACTGATTTAAAGTCACCATTGGCCTCATGGTGAAATACCAGGGGTTTCCTTCCTCTCCGGCAACTGTTGGGAAGGACACCTGTATCTTTGTAGTGACTGGGTGTACTGATATAACATACACAGTGTTATTAATAACTGCACCATGCGCAAAGGGATAATCAATGTCTGCTTTAAAAAAAAATCCATCTACCAACAGGTGCCCTTCTTTTTGAAAGGCATTGGAAAATGACCCTGGTCTTTGTACTTGAACCTGCTTGAAATTCACTGGTCGACCTTACAGATAATTTTATGTGTAGGGTACAGAGATGAGGTAGTCATAAAAAAATCATGTTAAATAACCTCACACTCAACGTCAACAAAACTAAGGAGATGATTGTGGACTTCAGGAAACAGCAGAGGGAACACCCCCCTATCCACATCGATGGAACAGTAGTGGAGAGGGTAGCAAGTTTTAAGTTCCTCGGCATACACATCACAGACAAACTGAATTGGTCCACTCACACAGACAGCATTGTGAAGAAGGCGCAGCAGCGCCTCTTCAACCTCAGGAGGCTGAAGAAATTTGGCTTGTCACCAAAAGCACTCACAAACTTCTACAGATGCACAATCGAGAGCATCCTGGCGGGCTGTATCACCGCCTGGTACGGCAACTGCTCCGCCCTCAACCGTAAGGCTCTCCAGAGGGTGGTGAGGTCTGCACAACGCATCACCGGGGGCAAACTACCTGCCCTCCAGGACACCTACACCACCCGATGTCACAGGAAGGCCATAAAGATCATCAAGGACATCAACCACCCGAGCCACTGCCTGTTCACCCCGCTATCATCCAGAAGGCGAGGTCAGTACAGGTGCATCAAAGCTGGGACCGAGAGACTGAAAAACAGCTTCTATCTCAAGGCCATCAGACTGTTAAACAGCCACCACTAACATTGAGTGGCTGCTGCCAACACACTGACACTGACTCAACTCCAGCCACTTTAATAATGGGAATTGATGGGAAATGATGTAAATATATCACTAGCCACTTTAAACAATGCTACCTTATATAATGTTACTTACCCTACATTATTCATCTCATATGCATACGTATATACTGTACTCTATCATCGACTGTATCCTTATGTAATACATGTATCACTAGCCACTTTAACTATGCCACTTTGTTTACATACTCATCTCATTTGTACATACTGTACTCGATACCATCTACTGTATCTTGCCTATGCTGCTCTGTACCATCACTCATTCATATATCCTTATGTACATATTCTTTATCCCCTTACACTGTGTACAAGACAGTAGTTTTGGAATTGTTAGTTAGATTACTTGTTGGTTATTACTGCATTGTCGGAACTAGAAGCACAAGCATTTCGCTACACTCGCATTAACATCTGCTAACCATGTGTATGTGACAAATAAAATTTGATTTGATTTATTGCACACAGAGTGAGTCCATGCATCTTATTATGTGACTTGTTAAGCACGTTTTTACACCTGAACATTTTTAGGCTTTCCATAACAAAGGGGTTGAATACTTACTGACTGAAGACATTTCAGCTTTTCATTTTTTATTAAATTTGTAAACATTTCTAAAAATATCATTCCACTTTGACATTATGGGATATTGTGTGTCGGCCAGTGACACAAAATCTCAATTTAATCCATTTTAAATAACAACAAAATGTGGAAAAAGTCAATGGGCGTGAATCATTTCTGAAGGCACTGTAATTCTGTAAAGTTCTAATGCTAGGAATAGCCTAAACACATTCCAATTCACGTCATGTAATGATGTTCAGTGCTTCAAGCCAAGCACTCGTCATGTCCACCCCTCTCTCTTGCTCTCCCCACACCCGTGAAATTTCAGTGCCATCTCGGCCCTGCACTTATCTGACCAATCAAACATGTAAAGGACGATCTTACCAGTTCCACAGCAAGCTGCTCTATCGGCGCTAATTGGGGGAGTAAATGAATGAGCTAAATATAAAAACGATGTTGATTTCACTGGTTAAAAAAGGAACAAAACAATAACTATATGAACTGTAACTTTTCTTTGGTTAGAACCAGCTCAGAACTTCATTTTCTTGTCAAAACGGAGCAAAAAATGAATAGAGTTCTGCTCACAATGGAAAAATAATTCTGGTTCCAACCCCTGCCACAACAGCCATCTTTTTTGTTGAAGCAGACTGTAGCTTGACCTTAATAAAGGCCTATCCTATCACTTGCATTAAACTTCTGCATGTTGTGTTGTATACGGATACTACTTGATTGAACTCTGTAGGAATTCTGTGTGTCTGTCAGCCCTGACCACTCAGCGTGCCACCTTCTGCTGTCCAGATGCCCCTAGCTGCCCAGGTCCCTACCTCCCTCCACTCCCCAGCCTCAACCCGACTCAAACAGAGGGTTATACTACAAAGTAGGATCAATGAATTAGCCAAATAACTTGCCTAAATATTCTGAAATTACTTTTTTATTTTTTAGAAAGATAAACTTGAAATAGCCATGGTCTAACTGACTCAACAACCAAAAACACAAAGTTTAGCTTTCTTAAATGAACCAGAAAACCAATAGTTATTTTTGGTTATTTATCCAAGTTAAATGGCTAATGCATTGATCCTGCTTTACAGTATACCCCTCTGGTCCTTCAGTCAGACTAGTCTAATTCTGAATCAGTCTGAAACCAAACCCTACAGTGGTTTCTTCTCCTAGCCTCAGTACCTTCTATGTTGTAGATCTATAGGAAGAAGAAAGTTGTGAGGAGTAGGAACAAGGAGTAGGAACAAGGAGTAGGAACAAGGGCAAGGGGCTGTTTAAGAAATTGGTATTTTAGTCAAATAAGTGTAATAATAGCCCACATGACAATACAGTATGTATTAGTCTATTTCTGATATCCAATACTTGTGTACAGTATGTTATCTACAGAGTAGATCTAAATGTATCTCTTCCGTCATACTTTTTCAACATCTGGCAATACAGGTTGTGTTGGGATTTGAGAAACTGAAAAGTGATGGCCCCCAGCACCAAACACAACATCACTCGTACGGGCACAATAGGGGTTGTGAGTTAGAATGACACAAGTGACATGTTGGAGGGCACTTCCTCCTCAATTACTTCCACGACTTCAGGTCTCCAAAATGAGAGAGAGGACATTAGTGACAGACAGGACCTCGGGGAGAGAGACAGGGGCTGGTGATACAGGAAGCGGAGCAACATTTAAAAATGGCTTCCTTTCGTCTTCTTGTCGCTGTGCATCTTTCATATGAGAAAGACTGAGTAGGTGGGTGTGATATGCCATACACTCCAAGCTACTGGTTTGAGAGAATAGAGCTAACGAAATTAGACAGCCGTCGCTAGGGCAATTATGTGTATGTACGTAGCCTACAATCTAGGAATATTGCAGTAAATTGTATCAAAACAAATCTAATTTGTCACAGACACATGGTTAGCAGATGTTAATGCGACTGTAGCGAAATGCTTGTGCTGCTGGTTCCGACCATGCAGTAATATCTAACAAGTAATCTAACAATTTCACAACACCTACCTCTTACACACACAAGTGTAAAGGAATGAATAAGAATATGTACATAAAAATATATATGGATGAGCGATGGCCGAACGCCATAGGCAAGATGCAGTAGATCAGGGGTGTCAAACTCAAATACCCAGTGGGCCAAAATGTAAAACCTGAACAAAGTCACGGGCCAACATTGAACAAATTAACCTTTTAATATGGACCCAAACAAGTTTTGCTTTAACATTGAATATGGAACAAGCATCGCTTATTACCATACAATATATAATTTAATAGTGGAGACATGCAAAATCGAATTTCAAATGAAAAAACACATCAATGGCATTCATTTATTAAATAAATAAAATTTAAATAAAAATTGTATGCCTCTTTTCTATTTGCACCCTTCTGATTTAAATACCAAAATAAACTTTTTCCACTGGCTAATAATTTTACAAATAAAATGATAATAAATCAATCAACCATTCAAGCCCATGCCTTGTAGCAAGAAAAAGTGCATAAAGAAAACGTTAATTATTGCACACTGGTCTAATCTGATGTGCCCAAGCCAGATACCTGGCATCTCTTCTTGGATGCTAGTTCATCAATGTCTGGGCTCAAGCTCTGAGCTGAAGAAATCCTCAGTATCGAGCGAAGATGTTCATCAGTCAGACGTCTCCTGTGAGTTGTTTTGGTCATCTTCATCGAGGAGAAAAGTTGCTCGCATAGATAAGTGCTGCCGAACATGGAGAGCATCTGAGCAGCTTGGGTGCGGAGCTGAGGCATTGTGTCAGGGATGAACCGTGGAAACTGTGCGGCGCCCACAGCATCATACTTTGACTTCAGCGTGTCGTTGCACTGGAGTTCAATCAGCTCCATTTGGATGTTGGTTGGTGCATTTTCCACATCAACTGCGAAGGGATTACTAAGCAGTTCAAACTTGCATTTCTGGGCATCGAAGTCGGCAAATCGCCGGCTAAACTCAGCGGCGAGAACACTGAGTTTTTCAGCAAACTGTGCGCATGGGAACACGGCGGTAGAGATCTGCGCTTTTATGGATTGGCAGCAGGGAAAATGGCAAGGGTTTCCTTGCAGCATCTGATTCTCCCACAGGCACAGTTTAGTTTTGAAGGCCCTCACTGCAGCGTACATGTCTGTGATGATGCGCCCCCGCCCCTGAAGCTGCAGGTTCAGCGCATCGAGATGGCTCGAGATGTCACAGAAAAAGGCCAGCTCACACAGGAACTTTTGCTCCCGGAGCTCTGCTGTATCCTTCCCTTTGGTTTCCAGGAATTTACATATTTCCTCACGCAGCTCGAAACATCTGTTCAGTACTTTTCCTCTGCTTAGCCATCTCACCTCTGCGTATTCCGAACCACACTCCTCCAGAAAAGATTTAAACTGGCGGTGATTTAGACCTTTGGCTCTTATAAAGTTAACTACCTGTGTTACTGTGGTCATAACATGTTCCATCTTTAGGGCTTTGGCACACAGTGCTTCCTGATGTATGATGCAGTGGTAAACAGTTAGCTCACCTGCACAGTTCTCTTCCCGCATCTTCTCCCGAACCATGCCCACCAGTCCACTCTTTTTACCGCACATCGCTGGTGCACCATCTGTCGTTAATCCAACGAGTTTATCCCACGGCAGCTTTATTTCAGTTACACATTTGGAAACCTCCTCAAAGATTTCCTTTCCTGTGGTTGTGCCATGCATTGATTTGAATCCTAATAGCTCCTCCGTAACACACAGATTTGAGTCCACTCCACGGATGAAGACTGACAGCTGAGCAGTATCAGATGCGTCGCAGCTCTCATCCACAGCGAGGGAGAACGCAACAAAATCTTTTCCCTTTTCCATCAGCTGGTCATACAGATTGGTGGCAAGATCACATGTGCGATCAGCTACTGTGTTCCTGCTCAGGCTCACGTTTGAAAATGCTTGTTTTTTCTCTGGGCATACGAGGTCACAAACCTTCATCATGCACTTTTTCATGAACTCTCCCTCATTAAAGGGCCGGGCTGATTTTGCGATCTCTGCTGCCACTATATAACTAGCCTTTACAGCAGCCTCGCTTTGTGATGTGGCTTTTTTAAACATATTCTGTTGTGAAACCAAACTTCTTTTCATCTCCTCTACTTTCTGGCTCCTTTGAGTCATGTCCAGGTCCTTGTATTTGTCATGGTGTTTTGTTTCATAGTGTCGTCTAATGTTGTACTCCTTACTTACAGCCACGTTGACTCCACAAACAAGACAAACAGGTTTGTCTTTTACATATGTAAACAGATATTCTGCCTCCCACTTGTCCAGAAAGCTCCTGTTTTCTGCCTTTCTTTTCGCCATTTTTGGGAAGGGTTAGCTCGCTGACAGTTGTAGCGTCTATGTTGCTATGACTACTGTCACAGAGGAGAGAGCATTTCTGGGTCCTGTCCTGATTGGCGCGCGAAAACAGCAGAGCATTATGGGATTCGTAGTATTAGTGGTGAATGCGCTGTATAATACCGGCGGGCCAGCTCTAGTAGTAATTTGGTATTGTCTCGCGGGCCAAATATAATTACCCCGCGGGCCAAATTTGGCCCACGGGCCAGAGTTTGACACCCATGCAGTAGATGGTATAGAGTACAGTATATACATTTGAAATGAGTAGTGTAGGGTATATAAACATTATATAAAGTGGCACAGTTTAAAGTGACTAGTGATACATTTATTACATCCCATTTTTAATTATTAAAGTGGCCAGAGGTTGAGTCAGTATGTTGGCAGCAGCCACTCAATGTTAGTGGTGGCTGTTTAACAGTCTGATGGCCTTGAGATAGAAGCTGTTTTTTCAGTCTCTCGGTCCAGCATTGATGCACCTGTACTGACCTCGCCTTCTGGATAATAGTGGGGTGAACAGGCAGTGGCTCGGGTGGTTGTTGTCCTTGATTATCTTTTTGGCCTTCCTGTGACATCGGGTGGTGTAGGTGTCCTGGAGAGAAGGTAGTTTGCCCCCAGTGATGCGTTGTGCAGACCTCACTACTCTCTGGAGAGCCTTACGGTTGTAGGCAGAGCAGTTGCCATACCAGGCGGTGATACAGCCCGACAGGATGCTCTCAATTGTGCATCTGTAAAAGTTTGTGAGTGTTTTCTGTGACAAGCTGTTGCGCCTTCACCACGCTGTCTGTGTGGGTGGACCATTTCAGTTTGTCCGTGATGTGTACGGCGAGGAACTTAAAATGTCCACCTTCTCCACTACTGTCCCGTCGATGTGGATAGGGGGGTGCAACCTCTGCTGTTTCCTGAAGTCCACGATCATCTCCTTTGTTTTGTTGATGTTGAGTGTGAGGTTATTTTCCTGACACCACACTCCGAGGACCCACACCTCCGCTCTGTAGGCCGTCTCGTCGTTGTTGGTAATCAAGCCTACCACTGTAGTGTCGTCTGCAAACTTGATGATTGAGTTGGAGGCATGCATGGCCACGCAGTCATGGGTGAACAGGGAGTACAGGAGAGGGCTGAGAACGCACCCCAGTGTTGAGGATCAGTGTGGTGGAGATGTTGTTTCCTACCCTCACCACCTGGGGTGGCCCGTCAGGAAGTCCAGGACTCAGTTTCACAGGGCGGGGTCGAGACCCAGGGTCTCGAGCTTAATGACGAGTTTGGAAGGTACTTTGGTGTTAAATGCTGAGCTGTAGTCGATAAACAGCATTCTTACATAGATATTCCTCTTGTCCAGGTGGTTAGGGCAGTGTGCAGTTTGATTGCGTCGTCTGTGGACCTATTGGGGCGGTAAGCAAATTGGAGTTGGTCTAGGGTGTCGGGTAGGGTGGAGGTGATATGATCCTTGACTAGTCTCTCAAAGCACTTCATGATGACGGAGGTGAGTGCTAAGGGGCGATAGTCATTTAGCTCAGTTACCTTAGCTTTCTTGGAAACAGGAACAATGGTGGCCCTCTTGAAGCATGTGGGAACAGCAGACTGGGATAAGGATTGATTGAATATGTCCGTAAACACACCAGCCAGCTGGTCTGCACATGCTCTGAGGACGCGGCTAGGGATGCCGTCTGGGCCGGCAGCCTTGTCGAGGGTTAACACGTTTAAATGCTTTACTCGTGTTGGCTGCGGTGAAGGAGAGCCCGCAGGTTTTGGTAGCGGGCCATGTCGTTGGCACTGTATTGACCTCAAAGCAAGCAAAGAAGTTGTTTAGTTTGTCTGGGAGCAGGAGATCGTGGTCCGCGACAGGGCTGGTTTTCTTTTTGTAGTCCGTGATTGACTGTAGACCCTGCCACATACATCTCATGTCTGAGCCGTTGAATTGAGACTCTACTCTGTCTCTATACTGACGCTTAGCTTGTTTGATTGCCTTGCGGAGGGAATAGCTACACTGTTTGTATTCGGTCATGTTATTGTTTGCCTTGCCCTGATTAAAATCTGTGGTTTGCGCTTTCAGTTTTGCACGAATGCTGCCATCAATCCACGGTTTCTGGTTGGGGAAGGTTTTAATAGTTGCTGTGGGTACAACATCACCGATGCACTTGCTAATAAACTCGCACACCGAATCAGCGTATTCATCCAAGTTGTTGTCGGACACTATGCAGAACATATCCCAGTCCACGTGATCGGAGAAATCTTGAAGCGTGAAATAAGATTGTTCGGACCAGCGTTGAACAGACCTGAGCATGGGCGTTTCCTGTTTTAGTTTCTGTCTATAGGCTGGGAGCAACAAAATGGAGTCGTGGTCAGATTTTCCGAAAGGAGGGCGGGGCAGGGCTTTGTATGTGTCGTGGAAGTTTGAGTAACAATGGTCCAGGATTTTTTCCGCCCAGGTAGCGCATTCGATATGCTGATAAAATTTAGGGAGTCTTGTTTTCGGATTAGCCTTGTTAAAATCGCCAGCTACAATGAATGCAGCCTCAGGATCTGTGGTTTCCAGTTTACATAGAGTCCAATGAAGTTCATTTAAGGCCATCTATGTGTCTGCTTGGGGGGGATATATACGGCTGTGATTATAATCGAAGAGAATTCTCTAGGTAGATAATGCGGTCGACATTTGATTGTAAGGAATTCTAGGTCAGGTGAGCCAAAGGACTTGAGTTCCTGTATGTTGTTATGATCACACCACATCTCGTTAAATATAAGGCATACCCCCCGCTCTTCCTCTTACCAGAGAGATGTTTGTTTCTGTCGGCGCGATGCGTGAAGAAACCAGGTGGCTGTACCGACTCCGATAGCGTGTCTCAAGTGAGCCCTGTTTCCCTGAAACAGAGAACGTTACAGTCTCTGATGTCTCTCTGGAAGGCAACCCTTGCTGGGATTTCATCTACCTTGTTGTCAAGAGACTGGACGTTGGTGAGTGGTGAGCGATGTGCCCGTCTACGGCGCCTGACCAGAAGACCGCTTCTTCTGCCCCTCCTGCGGCGTCGTTGTTTTGGGTCGCCGGCTGGGATCCGATCCATTGTCCTGGGTGGTGGTCCAAACAGAGGATCCGCTTCGGGAAAGCCGTATTCCTGGTCGTAATGTTGGTAAGTTGACGTTGCTCTTATATCCAATAGTTCCTCCCGGCTGTATGTGATAAAACTTAAGACTTCCTGGGGTAATAATGTAAGAAATAATACATAAAAAACGAAATACTGCATAGTTTCCCAAGAACGCGAAGCGAGGCGGCCAACTCTTTTTGTTTGTACTAAGCAGCAGTTTCATCAATTATTTATCTCTTTATTTTTCAAACAGAAGACTCCAACCAACTGAATGGACAGGATTAGAATGACAGGATCCTTGGCCCAAGCCAGCATCAGGCTGTTTAGAGGGAGTGGTAGAGGGAGTGACTGGCAGGCTCACAGTGTGACAGTGTGTGTGACTGGCCATAAGGCTGCCTCGGGTTTCAAAAAGATATCAGCAGACTGGTCAGAGCTCAACACTCACAGCCACGCTATTAAATACTACACTGCTGTTAACTGGTATCAACATAGAAAAGCACAACCTTTGATGTTACAGAAAATGTGTGTACAAATGTAGGTTGAGATTGTGCAATAAATAGGCTATACACAGAAAACTTATTTTCAAATCTTGAGAACTGGTTATTTTAAAAAATACGTACAGTTGAAGTCGGAAGTTTACATACACCACAGCCAAATACATTTAAACTCTGTTTTTCACAATTCCTGACATTTCATCCAGTAAAAATTCCCTGTCTTAGGTCAGTTAGGATCACCACTTTTTTTAAGAATGTGAAATGTCAGAATAATAGTAGAGAGAATTATTTATTTAATCTTTTATTTCTTTCATCACATTCCCAGTGGGTCAGAAGTTTACATATACTAATTGAGTGTTTGGTAGCATTGCCTTTACATTGTTTAACTTGGGTCAAACGTTTCAGGTTGCCTTCCACAAACTTCCCACAATAGGTTGGGTGAATTGTGGCCCATTCCTCCTGACAGAGCTGGTGTAACTGAGTCTGGTTTGTAGGCCTCCTTGCTTGCACACGCTTTCTCAGTTCTGCCCACAACTGTTCTATAGGACTGAGGTCAGGGCTTTGTGATGGCCACTCCAATACCTTGACTTTGTTGTCCTTAAGCCATTTTGCCACAACTTTGGAAGTATGCTTGGGGTCATTGTCCATTTGGAAGGCCCATTTGCGACCAAGCTTTTACTTCCTGACTGATGTCTTGAGATGTTGCTTCAATATATCCACATCATTTTCCATCCTCATGATGCCATCTATTTTGTGAAGTGCACCAGTCCCTCCTGCAGCAAAGCACCCCAACAACATGATGCTGCCACCCCTGTGCTTCACGGTTGGGATGGTGTTCTTCAGCTTGCAATCCTCCCCCTTTTCCCTCCAAACATAACGCTGGTCATTTTGACAGAACAGTTCTATTTTTGTTTCATCAGAGCAGAGGACTTTTCTCCAAAAAGTACGATCTTTGTCCCCATGTGCAGTTGCAAACCGTAGTCTGGCTTTTTTATGGCGGTTTTGGAGCAGTGCTTTTTCCTTGCTGAGCGGCCTTTCAGGTTATGTCGATATAGGACTCGCTTTACTGTGGATACAGACACTTTTGTACTGGTTTCCTCCAGCATCTTCACAAGGTCCTTTGCTGTTGTTCTGGGATTGATTTCCACTTTTCGCACCAAAGTACATTCATCTCTAGGAGACAGAACGCGTCTCCTTCCTGAGCGGTATGACAGCTGCATGGTCCCACGGTGTTTATACTTGCGTACTATTGTTTGTACAGATGAATGTGGTACCTTCAGGCGTTTGGAAATTGCTCCCAAGGATGAACCAGACTTGTGGAGGTCTACAATTGTTTTTCTGAGGTCTTGACTGACTTCTTTTGATTTTCCCATGATGTCAAGCAAAGAGGCACTGAGTTTTAAGGTAGGCCTTGAAATACATCCACAGGTACACCTCCAGTTGACTCAAATTATGTCAATTAGCCTATCAGAAGCCATGACATCATTTTCTGGAATTTTTCAAGCTGTTTAAAGGCAGGCACAGTCAACTTAGTGTAGGTAAACTTCTGACCCACTGGAATTGTGATAGTGAATTATAAGCAATTGTTGTAAAAATGACTTGTGTCATGCAAAGTAGATGTCCTAACCGACTTGCCAAAACTAGAGTTCGTTAACAATACATGTGTGGAGTGGTTGAAATAATATGACTCCAACCTGAGTGTTTGTAAACTTCCAACTTCAACTGTATATATATTCCTAATGTAAAGTAGCTTAAGAAAGTATGCATACCCCTTGACTTATCTGTTGTGGTACAGCCTGAATTCAAAATGTATTCAATCATTTTTTTCACACCCATCTACACACACATACCCCATAACGACAATTGTTTTTGCACATTTATTGAAAATTAAATACAGAAATATTGAATTTATGTAAATATTCACACCCCTGAGTCAATACATATTACAATCACCTTTGACAGTGATTACAGCTGTGAGTCTTTCTGGGTAAGTCTCTAAGAGCTTTGCACACCTGGATTGTACAGTAGGTCTGTCCGTCACTCCCTGTATGTATGTCCTCCATCAGTCCCTGTATGTCCGTCTGTCTGTCAGTCCCCGCCTGTCTGTCTGTTTGTCCGTCGGTCCCCCTCCGACCGTCCGTCAGTCCCCATCGGTCCGTCAGTCCCCGTATGTCCAGAGGTAAGTCCAAGTCTGTCCGCCCGTCAGTCCCCGTATGTCTGTCCGTCAGTCCCCGTCCGTCCGTCAGTCCCCCTATGTCCGTCCGTCCACATCCGTCAGTCCCTCCCATCCCCGTTTGTCCCAGTCTATCCGTCCGTCCATCAGTCCCCGTCCGTCTGTCTGTCCGTCCGTCAGTCCCCGTCCGCCTGTCTGTCCGTCAGTCCACGTCTGTCTCTCTGTCCGTCCGTCAGTCCACGTCTGTCTGTCTCTCTGTCCGTCCGTCAGTCCACGTCTGTCTGTCCGTCAGTCCCCGTCCGCCTGTCTGTCCACGTCTGTCTCTCTGTCCATCCATCAGTCCACGTCTGTCTGTCTGTCTGTTCGTCAGTCTCCGTCTATCCGCCCGTCTGCCCGTCCATCCGTCCCTCTGTCAGTCCCTGTCCATCCGTCAGTCCCCGTCCGTCCGTCCATCAGTCCCCGCCCGTCTGTCTGTCCGTCAGTCTCCGTCCGTCTGTCTGTCTGTTCGTCAGTCCATGTCCGTCTGTCTGTTTGTCCATCAGTCCACGTCTCTCTGTCTGTCCGTCAGTCCACGTCTGTCTGTCTGTCTGTTCGTCAGTCTCCGTCTATCCGCCCGTCTGCCCGTCCATCTGTCAGTCCCTGTCCATCCGTCAGTCCCCGTCCGTCCGTCCATCAGTCCCCGCCCGTCTGTCTGTCCGTCAGTCCACGTCTGTCTGTCTGTCTGTCTGTCTGTCAGTCAACGTCTGTCTGACTGTCAGTCCAGGTCTGTCTGTCCGTTCATCAGTCCCCATCTGTCTGTCTGTCCGTCAGTCCCCGTCTGTCTGTCCGTCTGTCCCCGTCTGTCTGTCCGTCAATCAGTCCCCGTCTGTCTGTCTGTCCGTCAGTCCCCGTCTGTCTGTCTGTCCGTCAGTCCCCATCTGTCTGTCTGTCTGTCCGTCAGTCAGTCCCCGTCTGTCTGTCCGTCCGTCAGTCCCCGTCCGCCTGTCTGTCCGTCAGTCCACGTCTGTCTCTCTGTCCGTCCGTCAGTCCACGTCTGTCTGTCTCTCTGTCCGTCCGTCAGTCCACGTCTGTCTGTCCGTCAGTCCCCGTCCGCCTGTCTGTCCACGTCTGTCTCTCTGTCCATCCATCAGTCCACGTCTGTCTGTCTGTCTGTTCGTCAGTCTCCGTCTATCCGCCCGTCTGCCCGTCCATCCGTCCCTCTGTCAGTCCCTGTCCATCCGTCAGTCCCCGTCCGTCCGTCCATCAGTCCCCGCCCGTCTGTCTGTCCGTCAGTCTCCGTCCGTCTGTCTGTCTGTTCGTCAGTCCATGTCCGTCTGTCTGTTTGTCCATCAGTCCACGTCTCTCTGTCTGTCCGTCAGTCCACGTCTGTCTGTCTGTCTGTTCGTCAGTCTCCGTCTATCCGCCCGTCTGCCCGTCCATCTGTCAGTCCCTGTCCATCCGTCAGTCCCCGTCCGTCCGTCCATCAGTCCCCGCCCGTCTGTCTGTCCGTCAGTCCACGTCTGTCTGTCTGTCTGTCTGTCTGTCAGTCAACGTCTGTCTGACTGTCAGTCCAGGTCTGTCTGTCCGTTCATCAGTCCCCATCTGTCTGTCTGTCCGTCAGTCCCCGTCTGTCTGTCCGTCTGTCCCCGTCTGTCTGTCCGTCAATCAGTCCCCGTCTGTCTGTCTGTCCGTCAGTCCCCGTCTGTCTGTCTGTCCGTCAGTCCCCATCTGTCTGTCTGTCTGTCCGTCAGTCAGTCCCCGTCTGTCTGTCCGTCAGTCAGTCCCCGTCTGTCTGTCCGTCAGTCAGTCCCCGTCTGTCTGTCCGTCAGTCAGTCCCCGTCTGTCTGTCCGTCAGTCAGTCCCCGTCTGTCTGTCCGTCAGTCAGTCCCCGTCTGTCTGTCCGTCAGTCAGTCCCCGTCTGTCTGTCCGTCAGTCAGTCCCCGTCTGTCTGTCCGTCAGTCAGTCCCCGTCTGTCCGTCAGTCAGTCCCCGTCTGTCCGTCAGTCAGTCCCCGTCTGTCTGTCCGTCAGTCAGTCCCCGTCTGTCTGTCCGTCAGTCAGTCCCCGTCTGTCTGTCCGTCAGTCAGTCCCCGTCTGTCTGTCCGTCAGTCAGTCCCCGTCTGTCTGTCCGTCAGTCAGTCCCCGTCTGTCTGTCCGTCAGTCAGTCCCCGTCTGTCTGTCCGTCAGTCAGTCCCCGTCTGTCTGTCCGTCAGTCAGTCCCCGTCTGTGTCTGTCCGTCACTCAGTCCCCGTCTGTGTCTGTCCATCACTCAGTCGGTCAGACTCAAGGTTTCACACACTGACAGACAGACAGACAGACAGACAGACAGACAGACAGACAGACGAACAGCGGGGGAGGGTGAATGGTGAAGTGCTCTAAAGATGAAAGGAGGGACAGATGTGCCCAGTATACACCACAGACACAAACACACACAAGGATGGGTAATGTGTACTTACACAGCCATCGTGGACATTGAGTGTCGCTTCGAGTTTCAGCCGCTGGACAAATTCTCTTCTGCCTGTGCAAAAACAGAAGAAAGACATTCTTATCAAGTCACAATTGTTTAGCCATGACTTGTTACTTTCATTTATTTTTGCACTAATTCAGTCAGCATAAAAAAATAACTGATGAATTCAAGTCATCGACTAGGGTAGATGGCCATCATCGACTTGGGTCGATGACAAAGCAATGGCCATACCCTATATCAGAAGTGTTGGAACCCATTTGTAAGGCTCCGTTTTCTTTTGCCATGGTTTGTTTTCATGCCTCAGCTCTCAGTATTTACAGAGGGAGCAGGAAGATGAATAACGTGTCACATTGATTGCAATGATTCTGTCTTTCTGTGGCTTATAATGTATTATTCATCTTGAGGAAGCCTCCCTCGCATCTGCTGTCACCATCACAGGGAGAGAGGAAGAACCAAATGAGCAGGCTGCCTATCCTGTCGTGAAATAGACTTATTTCAATGTAGAAAGGTTCAGGTTTGGCAGTATTTTATGAATGAACTTGCTTCTAAACTTACACTGTATTAGGCTAAAAGATCCAGGTTTTACAATAAAAATCACCTCAAATTATTCAACTTGCCTTAGAATAGTGAGAAGAAAAAAAAACATTGGGCGAGAATTCATGCCATCAGGTAAAGCGATGACAGACTAGAATCTAAAAACCATTCCTTGTATACTGCAATCGTAGTAGGCATGGAAAGGATGGCCTTAGTTCCATAATCCACTATGACAGACTCTACTGTGCATTGACAGTACACAGCCAATGTCAAAGGCAATCAAGTAGAATTACAGCAGACAGTCATTAACACTATGGCCTGCCTTTGTGACCTTGCGTGCCTCGTGCCAGTCCTGTAATGCTCATATAAAACAAACTAACACTGACGCTTCTTATATTGTGTCGCCTAGCCAGATGAAATTTGAAGGTCCTGTTCAATAACAGAGAGGCAAAGGTAAATAGGTCATGTGATAAATAAGTGGGGCAGATTTTGTCCTACAGCTTGGTTCTAGTTCATTGCTGCTGCATTGCTGTTCAAATCAAACAGTAACAATAGTGTTGTCTCCATTTTCTCCAAATCCCCTCCTTTGTCTTTCAACCTTCAGATATTTAAAGTCAAATGCCCAAAAAGACAATGAGACCCAGATAAACATGTCCCAACCCCTTTTCAATTTGCTGATGGGCATTGATGTCATGGGAAAGTAACGTGATGATAGATTTAGCTGAAACCATGGAGGCTACTTTGATCTTGCTAAATCTCATGGGTGAGGAAGACCGTGCAAAATATAGCCTTAAAATGTGCTATGATTAGCCTAGGCCTAACTATCCCTTGAAGTATCTTTCTAGCTTTTTGTTGGGATTTAGACCCCACAAATGCTATGCTAGCCCCCCTTGGCGGCCGCCCTTTTACAGTGCCAAATTTTGCCTCCAACTGGTATGATTACCTGTCCATTGACAATGACAGCTCTAGCAACACAGCCAGCCTAGTCAAGCTAAATGCAGCGCTAGGCAAATCCATACCCCACCTGCCCCACCCCTGGGCCTGCTAATCATCACTCAAACGCCACTCAGTACAATCACAGGTTAGCTTGGTCCCAGATAGAAAATACACATTTAGCATACAGGTAGCTCCAGACAGCATAGCCACATATAGCATCATGCTATACAAGCTAACGTGACACCAGTGTCACCAAACCCTAGAGGAGTGAATTGACAATGTCCCAAGATGTCTGATTCTGCTTGAAGGAGCCATAGAAATAGGAAACCACTGATATGGATGGAGATGTGTGTCAACATTTGCAATCCATCCGTGACTGAAACTGTCTGGGCTTCTGATTGAAGATGGTTGATATCCTGAATGGCCTGGTTAACACAGTGTCTGGCAAGTCCATAAAGTTTGAGAGCAGAGGTGTTTTTGACTCAATATCACATAGGATACCATGATCATAGCTATGTTGCTAAACACTGTGCATGGTGGTTGATTCTGTAGATTTGCAAGCATGTTGTAATTGTTATTCATCTTTGGGAAACAGAGAATGTGAGACATGCAGAAGATCACATCTCTCAAAGCCACTTCCTCACCACTGATTCACTGAAGTCATACATACATTACACACACACACACACACACACAAAAAGCTTGCCCTAAAGTAAATTGCCAAAATGATATAGCCTAATGATATAGCCTAATTAGCCTACTCCAATAAATAACATAAAAATAGGCTACTACACCAGAAAGCATGATTTGGCTACAGAGGATCGTTAGCTTATTTTTAAAAAACGAAGCTGTGGATTGCTTTAAATCGCATCATCTACAGTTGGAAGGGCCCGCAGTTTGGGCAGCGCGAGCAACAAATGCTAAGCAGATGATTGTTGAGTTGAGACTGTCAGTGAAAAGTAGAGGCCCAGCCAGGCATATCGCAATATTTTAAAATACAATCGCGGGAAAACAGTTTGGAAAGCAAATAGTTATTGCTGTAAAGAGAAGACAAGATTCTAATATGTCTTTAAGTTATCAAAATTCTCGACTGAACTGAGCGAACAGTATTCCCTAGGCCTGCCTATTTGGCACCAGCGGAGAGCATCGGCCATATCCCTGGTGAGTGCTCATATTCACTCTTTATCATTGTTGGGTCAGTGCCACTTGAAAATGTGTTTTTGGCCAATCATTTCCTCCTCCAGGTTACAAGGACATCATATTGTATGAGTCTTCCCTTCTCTTAGGCCTTTTATGTTGCTCCCAAGTGGCCTAAGACACTGCATCTCAATACAAGATGTGTCACTACAGTCCCTGGTTCGAATCCAGGCTGTATCACATCCGGCCGTGATTGGGAGTCCCATAGGTGTAATTTGTGTCAAAAAATAAATAAAACTGTTTCACCTAATGTCTCCAGTCATAAAGTGTAGAATTTCATGAAATGTATTTATAAAAAGGGGACATTTTGTCCCCTGCAAAAAAATGAGAAACTAATTTGATATAGCCAGCCATGAATTGAACAGTCTTTGTTTGCATACAATGATTGAGTTATATTATTAGCCTAAATTATTACTATCCTATCCACTCATCACATTAGGAATAATAGCCTACATAAGTATGCAAATGCGATGATGCATGGAATGCTTTATTATTGGCATAAAGTTGCATTTTTATCGTAACATACTAAGTCAGCTTAAGCTTTGTCTCAATAGGCAATATCAACAAATCTGTGAGCATTAGTAATTGAAGGGAGGCAGTGCATTCCTTACAGGGACAACTCCCTGATTCATCAACATGTCAGTCAACCGCAAAGGTTTGGCCAACATGACCCAACCTGAGAAATGACGTGGTACCTGGTTTTATAGCAATCAAACACAAAGGATCAAACGAACACTGTGTTTCATAATCCTCTTGATAAGTGAATAACACATAACAGTATGATTCTATGGAGCTTGAACATTATTTTTCGCCAGCAAGTGAAACATCCACACAATGAAACTAAAAAGGCACGGACGGAGTGGTAGAACATTGTTGAAATCCATGTTAGCAGAAGGCAACACAACAGATAGGAATCAAATATAAGCACAGCAAATCAAAAACATTGAATATGATTTTCTATTGAGAAAATAGCCTAGGCATATAAAAACATAAGTGTTTTCATCAGAGGGTCATCGATTTTTGTGAATGGTGCTCAAGGAAAAGCCCGGTTCAGTTTCAGGTCAGGGTCCTGACATGAGTGCACATATCCAGTACCCACACTACCAGAGAAAAACACCAGTGCTGTCCTGGTCCACCCACTTGGGATGCCAGTCAGTGTATTAGAGAGCCAAACCCAGGAAGAGTGGCTTGTAGGAGGGACAGCTGAAGGTTAGTAAACAATCACTACAGAGCTGCAGGCAGGAAATAAAGATGAGCAAGGAAGAGGGATTAAGTAAACCAATACATGTCCTCATTATAGAAACAGTAGATTGTTATGATCATTTTGACGTTGATGATTCCATAACTGTAGCCTCCTCTGTCATACGCCTACTGTTTCATCTAAGATCATGTAGTCTGGTGTAGCACACTCATAGAACTCTGTTCCTTACAGACGGTTGAAAAGGTGGTCTTTCTTCTCTAGACCAGAGACTTTAGATTAAGACCCAGGTCAGAGAGAGGCTTTCAATTCCAGTGCATTTCTCACTCAAGCAGATTCATTTCAAAGTCTGTCGGAGTTATATTATGGCTAGCCCATTCGTCCCAAATCGACTGATTCTTTCCTTGTGTGTCGAGGAAAACAAACACTAATGCCAGTGTTTTTAAACACTTACTGTACTCTGATTTTAAAGCTTTGTTTGTGAGCTTTTTTTTAATGATTCCTCCAATCTGTGCTCATGACGTGTCCCAATTAAAATTGTCCCCCATGAAAAGTAACTGAAATTAATGGAGAGCTGTGTTTGGGCGGAAGGAAGCGATGATGATGTTTGGGCTGTCGTTCTGTGAAGCCCAGCAGGGTGTCAAGGATTATGATCAATTATTCAACTCCTGGCCCCATCTCCCACGCATGCACGCACACACGCACGCACACACACACACAGACATCAGTATTACTCACAATTCGTTGTAAGGGGGCCACTTTAGGTTGAGACAATCATTCAGAGGGCCAAACAGGTCTTTACATTTGTTGTACTTTTTCTTCCAATATTATCAATTATCAATTGAGAGCAAATTCAGAGAGCACATACAAATGATTTGATGTACAGCACATCACAAATATATATATATTTGATGTGTGTAAGACCCATATTAAGGGTTACCTCAGTAGTTGGATAAGCAAAAATGTCCATTCTGCTCCTTGACTGAATTCATTCCAAATGTATAGTCTGTTGTTGCAATGCTTGTGAGGCAATCCTGGTGTCCATTGGTCAGTCTGTTTCTCTGTTTTTGTTTCACAATGTTCATTATTGAGTCTCTTCTCCTGCCCTCACATGTTTGGGGCGCCGTCAGTGCACAAAGATGCCAGATTTGACCAGTCAATATTACTATCAGCAAAAAATGTAACAAGGGCTTTCAGAATATCCTCTCCTCGTGTTTGATCCTGAAGGGGCAGTAAACATAAAAGTTCCTTTCTGAATGACTCGTTTTGAGGGAAGCGGACCCAAACACATAATTGGGCAATGTCACTAACATCAGTGCTTTCGTCAAGTGCAATACTAAAACACGGCGCCACGGATGAGTCAGTAATCAGTTGCTTACCGATGTCCTCGCCAATGTTTTCTTCTCTCTCACCCTTATTTAACCAGGAAGGCCAGTTGAGAACAAGTTCTCATTTACAACTGCGACCTGGCCAAGATAAAGAAAAGCAGTGCAACAAAAACAACAACACAGAGTTACACATAAACAAACGTACAGTCAATAACACAATAGAAAAAAATGTATCTATGTACAGTGTGTGCAAATGTAGTAAGATTAGGGAGGTAAGGCAATAAATAGGCCATATTGGCGGAATAATTACAATGTAGCAATAACACTGGAGTGATAGATGTGCAGATGATGATGTGCAAGTAGAGATACTAGGGTGCAAAAAGAGCAAAAATAAATAACAATTTGAGGAATGAGGAGGTTGGGTGGGCAATTTACAGATGGGCTGTGTGCAGGTTCAGTGATTGGTAAGCTGCTCTGACAGCTTATGCTTAAAGTTAGAGAGGGAGATATAAGACTCCAGCTTCAGTGATTTTTGCAATTCGCTCCAATCATTGGCAGCAGAGAACTGGAAGGAAAGGCAGCCAATGAGGAGTTGGCTTTGAGGATGACCAGTGAAATATACCTGCTGGAGCGCGTGCTACTGGTGTGTGTTGCAATGGTGACCAGTGAGCTGAGATATGGCGGGGCTTTACCTAGCAAAGACTTATAGATGACCTGGAGCCAGTGGTTTTGGCGACCAATATGAAGCGAGGGCCAGCCAATGAGAGCATACAGGTCGCAGTGGTGGGTAGTATACGGGGCTTTGGTGACAAAACAGATGGCACTGTGATAGACTACATATAATTTGCTGAGTAGAATGTTGGACGCAATTTTGTAAATGACATCGCCAAAGTCAAGGATTGGTAGGATAGTCAGTTTCACGAGGGTATGTTTAGCAGCATGAGTGAAGAAGGCTTTGTTGCGAAATAGGAAGCCGATTCTAGATTTAATTTTGGATTGGAGATGCTTAATGTGAGTCTGGAAGGAGAGTTTACAGTCTAACCAGACACCTAGGTACAGTTGAAGTCAGAAGATTACATACACTTAGGTTGGAGTCATTAAAACTTGTTTCTTAACCACTCCACAAATCTCTTGCTAAGAAACTATGGTTTTGGCAAGTTGGTTAGGAGATCTACTTTGTGCATGACACAAGTAATTTTTCCAACAATTGTTTACAGACAGATTATTTCACTTATAATTGACTGTATCACAATTCCAGTGGGTCAGAAGTTTACATACACAAAGGTAAATGTGCCTTTAAACAGCTTGGAAAATTCCTGAAAATGATTTCATGGCTTTAGAAGCTTCTGATAGGCTAATTGACGTCAATTGGAGGTGTACCTGTGGATGTATTTCAAGGCCTACCTTCAAACTCAGTGCCTCTTTGCTTGACATCATGGGAAAATCAAAAGAAATCAACCAAGACCTCAGAAAATAAATTGTAGACCTCCACAAGTCTGGTTCATCCTTGGGAACAATTTCCAAACGCCTGAAGGTACCACGTTCATCTGTACAAACAATAGTATGCAAGTATAAACACCATGGGACCACACAGCCGTCATACCGCTCAGGAAGAATACGAGTTATGTCTCCTAGAGATGAACGTACTTTGGTGCGAAAAGTCCAAATCAATCCCAGAACAACAGCAAAGGACCTTGTGAAAATGCTGGAGGAAACAGGTACAAAAGTATCTATATCCACAGTAAAACAAATCCAATATTGACATAACCTGAAAGGTTAAAGAACTCTGAGTGTATGTAAACTTTTGACCCACTCGGAATGTGATGAAATAAATAAAATATTAAATAAATCATTCTCTCTACTATTATTCTGACATTTCACATTCTTAAAATAAAGTGGTGATCCTAACTGACCAAAGACAGGGAATTTTTACGAGGATTAAATGTCAGGAATTGTGAAAAACTGAGTTTAAATGTATTTGGCTAAGGTGTATGTAAACTTCCGACTTCAACTGTATCTGTAGTTGTCCGCATATTCTAAGTCAGAACCGTCCAGAGTAGTGATGCTAGTTGGGCGGGCGGGCGCGGGCAGCAATCGGTTGAAGAGCATGCATTTAGTTTTACTTGTATTTAAGAGCAGTTGGAGGCCACAGAAGGAGTGTTGTACGGCATTGAAGCTTGTCTGGAGGTTTGTTAACACAGTGTCCAAAGAAGGGCCAGAAGTATACAGAATGGTGTCGTCTGCATAGAAATGGATCAGAGAATCACCAGCAGCAGGAGCGACATCATTGATGTATACAGAGAAAAGAGTTGGCCCGAGAATTGAACCCTGTGGCACCCACGTAGAGACTGCCAGAGGTCCGGAAAACAGGCCCTCCGATTTGACACACTGAACTGTCTGAGAAGTAGTTGGTGAACCAGGCGAGGCAGTAATTTGAGAAACCAAGGCTGTTGAGTCTGCCAATAAGAATGCGGTGATTGACAGAGTCGAAAGCCTTGGCCAGGTCGATGAAGAAGGCTGCACAGTACTGTCTTTTATCGATGGCAGTTATGATATTGTTTAGGAACTTGTGCGTGGCTGAGGTGCACCCATGACCAGCTCTGAAACCAGATTGCATAGAGGAGAAGGTACGGTGGGATTTGAAATGGTTGGTGATGTGTTTATTAACTTGGCTTTCGGAGACTTTAGAAAGGCAGGGCAGGATGGATATAGGTCTATAACAGTTTGGGTCTAGAGTGTCACCCCCTCTGAAGAGGGGGATGACTGCTGCACCTTTACAATCTTTTGGGATCTCAGGCGATAGGAAAGAGAGTTTGAACTGGCTAGTAATAGGGGTTGCAACAATTGCGGTGGAGAATTTTAGAAAGAGATGGTCCAGAATGTCTAGCCCAGCTGATTTGTAGGGGTCCAGAATTTGCAGCTCTTTCAGGACATCAGGGGTAGCCAGGTGGTAAGCAAAGCCAGCCGTAGAAAAATGCTTTTTGAAATTCTCGATTATCGTGGATTTATCGGTGGTGACAGTGTTTCCGAGCCTCAGTGCAGTGGGCAGCTGGGAGGAGGTGCTCTTATTCTCCATGTTCTTTACAGTGTCCCAAAACTTTGGGGAATTTGTGTTACAGGATGCAAATTTCTGTTTGAAAAAGCTAGCCTTTGCTTTCCTACCTGACTGTGTATATTGGTTCCTAACTTCCTGAAAAGTTGCATATCGCGGGGGCTATTCGATGCTAATGCAATCCACCACAGGATGTTTTGTGCTGGTTAAGGGCAGTCAAGTCTGGAGTGAACCAGGGGCTATATCTGTTCTTAGTTCTACATTTTTTTGAATGGGGCATGCTCATTTATGATGGTGAGGAAAGCACTTTTAAAGAATAACCAATCGTCTACTGATGTGATGAGGTCAAAATCCTTCCAGGATACCTGGGTCAGGTCGATTAGAAAGGCCTGCTCGCTGAAGAGTTTTAGGGAGCGTTTGACAGTGATGAGTAGTGGTCGTTTGACCGCGGACCCATTACGGACGCAGGCAATGAGGCAGTGATCGTTGAGATCCTGGTTGAAGATAGGAAAAGTGTATTTAGAGGGAAGGTTGGTCAGGGTGATATCTATGACGGTGCCCATGTTTAAGGATTTGGGGTTGTACCTGGTAGGTTCCTTGATAATTTGTGTGAGATTGAGGGCCTCTTGCTAAGATTGTAGGACGGCCGGGGTGTTTAGCATATCCCAGTTTAGGTCACCTAACAGTATGAACTTTGAAGATAAGTGAGGGCAATCAATTCGCATATGGAGTCCAGGGCACAACTGGGGGCTGAGGGGAGTCTATAGCAAGCGGCAACAGTGAGAGACTTTCTGGAAAGGTGGATTTTTAGAAGTAGAAGCTCGAACTGTTTGGGTACAGACCTGGATAGCATGACAGAACTCTGCAGGCTATCTCTGCAGTAGATTGTGACCCCGCCCCCTTTGGCAGTTCTATCTTGGCGGAAAATGTTGTAGTTGGGGATGGAAATTTCAGAATTTTTGGTGGCCTTCCTAAGCCAGGATTCAGACACGGCTAGGACATCAGGGTTGGCGGAGTGTGCTTAAGCAGTGAATAAACAAACATAGATGTCTTCTATGAGTCTTGTTATTGTCGAGTCTGAGTGTTGCAGTCCCTTAATTTGCTTCAAAATAGCTTCCTTGTTTGTTACATCAGCATACAATATTTCAGCTGAGGCCAAAATACATTACTTGACAATCTCCGCATCTTTGAAGGCCTTATTGTTTCTCGCGAGTATCCAAGCAATCTCAAATGTTGCCTCTGTCATTTTCCCTGCAACAGTGCTAGATCCTTTGAGCTGTCCTTTGAGTTGCGCTATTTTGTTGTTGAGGTTGCTTTGTGGCGGATATGTTTTGTCAACATGGGCATGGTGTGACTGGATTTCACTCTAAATTTGCTGACTTAAAACAATTGACTGCCTTCTGGCAAACAAGACAAAGTGAGCTAATCCCATTATCTCTTCTTGAATCAACCCTATCCTTCTCTTAGCCACCAGAGCCACGTTAGCTAGCTATATTTCTCCGCCGCCATCTTCCTGATCGTTTGTTCATAGCTTTCAAGTTGTTTCCAGCTCTTACCCCTCATATTCATTGTCAATAGATTTACATTTCTTTTTTACAATAAATCGATCCATGTCTACCAGACTGCAAAATTAGCTAGTATCAAACTGAAATGTGTCGGTCTCTGTAGCTGAGCAGTTGCGTTCTATTTCGGCCAACATTCTATTTCGGCCTGTCTGTTCAACAGCGGAGCTATACTGCTGTCCAGGGAACAATATATATATTCAATGAAGTGATTCAGGCCTGCATTAAACACATTGAATTGAAATTGTAATCATTGTTATGTATTATGAATGGGAAATAGGAAAATCACAGCGAGCCGCAAATTAACAGCTCGCGGCAATGAGTACCACTGCTCTACATGCAGAGAACTGATGTGTAGGAGGTAAAGTTATGTGTATGGGCAACGGTAACGGTAACAAAATGACGCCGAGACTCAGATTTCTGGCAGCATAATGCTGTGGTGATGTTATTCAGCGGCAGGGACTGGGAGACTAGTCAGGATCGAGGCAAAGAGTAACGGAGTAAAGTACAGAGAGATCCTTGATGAAAACCTGCTCCAGAGCACTGCAGACCTCCAGAGCGCTGTGAACCTGGAAGGTTCACCTTCCAACAGGACATTGACCCTAAGCACACAGCCAAGACAACACAGGAGTGGCTTTGGGACAAGTCTCTGAATGTCCTGAGTGGCCCAGCCAGAGCCTGGACTTGAACCCCATCGAACATCTCTGGAGAGACTTGAGAGGATCTGCAGAGAAGAATGGGAGAAACTCCCCAAATACAGGTGTGCCAAGCTTGAAGAATCATACCCAAGAAGATGCAATGCTATCATCTCTGCCAAAGGTGCTTCAACAAAGTACTGAGTAAAGGGTCTGAATACTCATGTAAATGTGTGATATTTCAGCCTTTTCTTTTTAATAACTTAGCTAAAATTTCTAAAAAAACTGTTTTTGCTTTGTCATTATGGGGTATTGTGATGAGTGAAACAAAACAATTTAATCAATTTTAGAATAAGGCTGTAATGTAACAAAATGTAGAAAAAGTCAAGGGGTCTGAATACTTTCCGAATACACTGTAAAATAGATTAAATTGAGATTGTGACAGTGATCTGCACACTTGTCCGACGTGTGTTTATTTTATGCCTGCTACGTAAGAGAGACAAGAATTCATGATGAGAGGAGAACAGTTGCTTCGCGAGGTAACTACCTGAAAATACATTATCTAAGTGATTGATATTTGGTATTCAGCAGTCATAAAAGTATGCCTTATTTACTTTGAAGAAGTACTAAAATAGTGTTTTTTTTTTTCAAACAGCATAGGCAGCAGCTCTTTAGAGATGAGATGACTTTGAATGAAATAAAGTCATCAAATAAAACAAATGTAATAAACACAAATGAAATATTTGATTAAAGTAATGAGAATAAGCAGTAAATGGGCAGTCACTACCATCATGGAACTTGTATTAATTACTTTAAAAAAAAATAATAATCGAACGGAAACTGAACCGACCTCAGAAAGCACTAATCGCTCAGCACTACTTACACGGAACCCAAACCAGCTGCGCGCGTGCGCCATCGTGCATAAATGTTTTTTGTCCCCCTTCACCAAACGCGATCACGACACGCAGGTTAAAATATCAAAACAAACTCTGAACCAATTACATTAATTTGGGGACAGGTCGAAAAGCATTAAACATGTATGGCAATTTAGCTAGTTAGCTTGCACTTGCTAGCTAATTTGTTCTATTTAGCTAGCTTGCTGTTGCTAGCTAATTTGTCCTGGGATATAAATATTGAGTTTTATTTTACCTGAAATGCACAAGGTCCTCTACTCCGACAATTAATCCACACATAAAACGGCCAACCGAATCGTTTCTAGACATCTCTCCTCCTTCCAGGCTTTTTCATCTTTGAACTTATATGGTGATGGCATCTACACTTTCATAGTATTACCACAACAACCGGCAAAACAGTTCGTCTTTCAATCACCCATGTGGGTATAACCAATGAGGAGATGGCACGTGGGTACCTGCTTCTATAAACCAATGAGGAGATGGGAGAGGCAGGACTTGCAGCGCGATCTGCGTCAGAAATAGAAAGGAGTTCTATTTTAGCCTTTGGCATCGCAGACGCTCGTTGGCGCACGAGAGCAGTGTGGGTGCAATAATTGAATAACATGGATTTCTACATTTATTTTGCGACGCTCGCGCACGCGACATGTCCGGTCTGGTCAGCATGTTACTGTAGTTCCATAACCAAAATAGATTTTTTTCAAACTGAAGGTGTTAACATTTCACCTTTTCTATATTTTCTTTTGTTACAAAGTGGGATTAAAGGAATTTAAATTTTTGGTCAACGATCTACACAATTTACTCTAATGACAAAGTGGAAGAAAAATTCTAACACTTATGAAAAATAAGACCAATATATTTTGTTTAGATAAGTATTCACCCCCCCTGAGACAATACATGCAACTCACTGCCTTCCTGAAGACAAACAATCTATACAAAATGCTTCAGACTGGTTTTAGACCCCATCATAGCACCGAGACTGCATTGGGAAAGGTGGTAAATGACCTTTTAATGGTGTCATACCAAGGCTCTTCATCTGTCCTCGTACTCCTAGACCTTAGTGCTGCTTTTGATACCATCAATCACCACATTCTTTTGGAGAGATTGGAAACCCAAATTGGTCTACACGGACAAGTTCTGGCCCGGTTTAGATCTTATCTGTCGGAAAGATATCAGTTTGTCTCTGTGGATGGTTTGTCCTCTTGACAAACCAACTGTAAATTTCGGTGTTCTTCAAGGTTCCGTTTTAGGACCACAATTGTTTTCACTCTATATTTTACATCTTGGTGATGTCATTTCGGAAACATAATGTTAACTTTCACTTCTTTGCGGACGATACACAGCTGGACATTTCGATGAAACATGGTGAAGCCCGAAAATTGCCCTCCCTGGAAGCATATGTTTCAGACATAAGGAAGTGGATGGCGGAAAATGTGTTACTTTTAAACTCAGACAAAACAGACGCGCTAGTTCTAGGTCCCAAGAAACAAAGAGATCTTCTGTTGGATCTGACAATTAATCTTGATGGTTGTACATTAGTCTCGTTAATCTTGATGGTTGTAGTCTCAAACTGAAGGACCTCGGCGTTACTATGGACCCTGATCTCTCTTTTAACGAACATATCAAGACTGTTTCAAGGACAGCTTATTTCCATCTACGTAACATTGCAAAAATCAGAAACCTCCTGTGCAAAAATGTATCCATGCTTTTGTCACTTCTAGATGAATCTACTGCAATGCCCTACCTTCTTGGCTAACTGGATAAATCACAAAATAAACTTCAGTTAGTGCTAAACACCGCTGCTGGAATCTTGACTAGAACCAAAAAATGTGATCATATTACTCCAGTGCTAGCCTCTCTACACTAGCTTCCTGTTAAGGCTAGGGCTGATTTCAAGGTTTTACTGCTAACCTACAAAGCATTACATGGGATTGCTCCTACCTATCTTTCCAATTTGGTCCTGCCGTACATACACATACGCTCACAAGACGCAGGCCTCCTAATTGTCCCTAGAATTTCTAAGCAAACAGCTGGAGGCAGGGCTTTCTCCTATAGAGCTCCATTTTTATGAAATGGTCTGCCTATCCATGTGAGAGATGCAGACTCGGTCTCGACCTTTAAGTCTTTATTGAAGACTCATCTCTTCAGTAGGTCCTATGATTGAGTGTAGTCTGGCCCAGGGGTGTGAAGGTGAACGAAAAGGCACTGGAGCGACGAACCGCCCTTGCTGTCTCTGCCTGGCCGGTTCCCCTCTCTCCACTGGGATTTTCTGCCTCTAACCCTATTACAGGGGCTGAGTCACTGGCTTACTGGGGCTCTTCCATGCTGTCGCTAGGAAGGGTGCGTCAGTTGAGTCACTGATGTGATCTTCCTGTCTGGGTTGGCGCCCCCCCTCGGGTTCGTGCCGTGGGGGAGATCTTCGTGGGCTATACTCTGCCTTGTCTCAGTGTAGTAAGTTGGTGATTTGAAGATATCCCTCTAATGGTGTGGGGGCTGTGCTTTGGTAAAGTGGATGGGGTTATATCCTGCCTGGTTGGCCGTGCTTCTACACCTGCATTGCTTGCTGTTTGGGGTTTTAGGCTGGGTTTCTGTACAGCACTTTGTGACATCAGCTGATGTAAGAAGGGATTTATAAATACATTTGTTTGATTGGCCCTGTCTGGGGGTATCGTCGGACGGGGCCACAGTGTCTCCCGACCCCTCCTGTCTCAGCCTCCAGTATTTATGCTGCAATAGTTTATGTGTTGGGGGGCTAGGATCAGTCTTATATCTGGAGTACTTCTCCTGTCTTATCCAGTGTCCTGTATGAATTTAAGTATGCTCCCTCTAACTCTCTTCTCTCGGAGGACCTGAGCCCTAGGACCATGCCTCATGACTACCTGGCCTGATGACTCCTTGCTGTACCCAGTCCACCTCAGTGCACCTGCTGCTGCTTCAGTTTCAATTGTTCTGCCTGCGGCTATGGAACCCTGACCTGTTCACCGGACGTGCTACCTTGTCCCAGACCTGCTGTTTGACTCTCTCTCTCTACAGCACCTGCTGTCTCAAACTCTAAATGATCGGCTATAAAAAGCCAACTTACCTTTACTCCTGAGGTGCTGACCTGTTGCAGCCTCTATAACCACTGTGATTATTATTATTTGACCCTGCTGGTCATCTATGAAAGTTTGAACATCTTGGCCATGTACTGTTATAATCTCCACCCGGCACAGCCACCCCACAGAGCCTGGTTCCTATCTAGGTTTCTTCCTAGGTTCCTGCCTTTCTCTGGAGTTTTTCCTAGCACCATGCTTCTACATCTGCATTGCTTGCTGTTTGGGGTTTTAGGCTGGGTTTCTGTAAAGCACTTTGTGACATTGGCTAATGTAAAAAGGGCTTTATAAATACATTTGATTGATTGATTGATTGATTGATTGATTTTAGAAACACCTTTGGCAGTGATTATAGCTGTGAGTCTTTTTAGGTAAGTCTGTAAGAGCTTTGCACACCTGGATTGTACAATATTGCCCATTATCATTTTTTTTAATTATTCAAGCTCTGTCAAGTTGGTTGTTGATCATTGCTAGAAAGCCATTTTCTGGTCTTGCCATAGATTTAAGCCGATTTAGGTCAAAACTGTAACTCGACCACTCAGGAACATTCACTGTCTTCTTAGTAAGCAACTCAAGTGTAGATTTGGCCTTGTGTTTAAGGTTTATGTCCTGCTGAAAGGTGTATTTTTCCCCCAGTGTCTGGTGGAAAGCAAACTGAACCAGGTTTTCCTCTAGGATTTTGCCTGCGCTTAGCTATATTCGGTATCTCTTTATCCTAAAAAACACCCTAATCCTTGCCAATGACAAGCATACCCATAACATGATGCAACCACCATCATGCTTGAAAATCTGAAGAGTGGAACTCAGTGATGTTTTGGGATTTGTCCAAAACATAACGTTTTGTATTCAGGACATAATGGTAATTTCTTCGTCACATTTTTTACAGTATTACTTAAGTGCCTTGTTGCAAACAGGATGCATGTGCAGGCTTCCTTCTTTTCACTCTGTAATTTAGGTTAATATCGTGAAGTAACTACAATGTTGTTGATCCATCCTTAGTTCTCATATCACAACCATTAAACTCGGTAACTGTTTTAAAATCACCATTGGCCTCATGGTGAAATTCTTGAGCAGTTTCCTTCCTCTATGGCAATGGAGTTAGGAAGGACGCCTGTATCTTTGTATTGATACTGGGTGTAAAAACGAATTAATAACCACCATACTCAAAGGGATATTCAGCTTATGCTTTTAATTTATTTTTTAAACACATCTACCAAATCGGGGCCCTTTTTGAGAGACATTGAAAAACCTTCCTGGTCTTTGTGGTTTAATCTGTGCTTGAAATTCACTACTCGATTGAGGGACCTTACAGATGTGTGGTAGTCATTCAAAAAGCATGTTAACCCCTATTATTGAACACAGCATGAGTCCATGCAACATATGTGATTTGTTAAATTATTTATGCTTGCCATAACAAAGGGGTTGAATACTTGACTCAAGACAATTCAGTTCTTCATTTTTTATTAATTTGGAAAAATGTCTTCAAAACAAAATTTCACTTTGACATTAAGGGTAGTGTGTGTAGATCAGTGGCACAAAATATAACATTTAAAATTCAGGCTGTAAGTATGGCTAGACGGTGCACTGTCCTTCTCTCAGCACATATCAAAGCTGCAGGCTAAAGTTAAATCTAGCTTGGTTTCCTCTATCGTAATCGTTCCTCTTTCACCCCAGCTGCCAAACTAACCCTGATTCAGATGACCATCCTACCCATGCTAGATTACAGATACATAATTTATAGATCGGCAGGTAAGGGTGCTCTCGAGCTGCTAGATGTTCTTTACCATTCGGCCATCAGATTTGCCACCAATGCTTCTTATAGGACACATCACTGCACTCTATACTCCTCTGTAAACTGGTCATCTCTATATACCCGTCGCAAGACCCACTGGTTGATGCTTATTCATAAAACCCTCTTAGGCCTCACTCCCCCCATCTGAGAAATCTTCTGCAGCCCTCATCCTCCACATACAACACTCGTTCTGCCAGTCACATACTGTTAAAGGTCCCAAAAGCACACTTCCATGGGACGTTCCTCTTTTCAGTTCGCTGCAGCTAGCGACTGGAACGAGCTGCAACAAACACTCAAACTGAACAGTTTTATCTCAATCTCTTCATTCAAAGACTCAATCATGGACACTCTTACTGATAGTTGTGGCTGCTTTGTGTGATGTATTGTTGTCTCTACCTTCTTGCCCTTTGTGCTGTTGTCTGTAACCAATAATGTTTGTACCATGTTTTGTGCTGCTACCATGTTGTGTTGCTACCATGCTGTGTTGTCATGTGTTGCTGCCTTGCTATGTTGTTGTCTTAGGTCTCTCTTTATGTAGTGTTGTGTTTCTCGTTGTGATATGTGTTTTGTCCTATATTTATATTGTATTTATTTTTATTTCAGGCCCCCGTCCCCGCAGAAGGCCTTTTGGTAGGCCGTCATTGTAAATAAGAATTTGTTCTTAACTGACTTAACTAGTTAAATAAAGGTTAAATAAAAATAAATAATATAACACAAAATGTTGAAAAAGTAAAGGGGTGTGAATACTTTCTGAAGGCACTGTATATCATGACACCCCATTCTTTCTGCAGACATCTTTGAATCTTAATTTGGAGTAGATATTTAACAGAATGTTTAAATCATTGAGACTTATTTACCCAAGTTGGTCCACATGGACCAAAGCAGATTTGTTAAAAAGTGTTATCCTTGGATAACCTCTGTCGACTATTACATGTTCAGCTTATTTTTGTGTGGGGCTCCCGAGTGGCGCAGCAGTCTAAGGAACGGCATCTAAGTGCTAGAGGATTCAATACAGACCCTGATTTGATCCTGGGCTGTATCACAACCAGCCGTGACTAGGAGTCCCATATGGTGGCGCACAATTGGCCTAGCATCGTCCGGGTTAGGGGAGGGTTTGGCTGGGGTAGGCCGTCATTGTAAAATAAGAATTTGTTCTTAAATGACTTGCCAAGATAAACATATCTTAGATGCTTCATCAGAAACAAGCTTCTTGGGCTGTATCATCTCTCAACGGAGAAAAAGCTTCTGATAGACTAGAATGGTCAAATCTCTAATCTGCCTTGGAAGATATGGGAATTGGCTCCAATTTCATTAATATGATTAAATACTATATGCCAATCCCTCAGCCATAGTTATAACAGGCCATATATGCTCAGCTCTGTTCAGAATCAATAAAGCAGTAGACAAGTTGATCCAATTTCACCTTTTCTATTCAAATCAAATCAAATTTTATTTGTCACATACACATGGTTAGCAGATGTTAATGCGAGTGTAGCGAAATGCTTGTGCTCTTATTATCCATGGAACCCCTGGCCTAAGCGATTCGTCAATCGAAGAAAATAACACTTCTCTAAAATCTACTGATCACTTCATCTCATTATGCGCAGACAATATTTTACTATATTTAGACAATGTATCTCAATCGCTCCCAAACGCACTGAAGACCGTAGATACATTTTATTGCTTGAGATTAAGCTGAATTTATCTAACCAAAATCAGCCCTACTGCCTCTCAAGACCCCGATGGAGGACTCCATCTCTACTTATGGAACCCTGATAGTTATCTTTTTATATATGGGAGTATATATATTTCCTTAGATAAAACCATAGCCACAAATTAACAAAATGCTCAAAATCAGTTAAATCTGGCCTTGGTAGATGGAATAATATCCCAGTTGCTTTAACCAGCAGAATATCTATTGTCAAAATGAATGTAATGCCACTGCTGAATTTCTGTAGATCAATGCTTCCCATGGCTCCCCCTTCTGGCTATCGGGATACAATTCATAGTCCAGTCTCAAAATGTACAGTACCAGTCAAAAGTTTGGACACACCTACTTATTCCTGGGTTTGTCTTTATTTGTACTATTTTCTACATTATAATAATAGTGAAGACATCAAAACTATGAAAAAACACATATGGAATAATTTAATAACCAAAACAGTGTTTAACAAATCCAAATATACTTTATTTTTGAGATTCTTCAAAAGTAGTCACCCTTTGCCTTGATGACAGCCTTGCATACTCTTGGCATTCGCTCAACCAGCTTCATGAGGTAGTCACCTGGAATGCATCTTAATTAACAGGTGTGCTGTGTTAAAAGTTAATTTGTGGAATTTATTTCCTTCTTAATACGTTTGAGCCAATCAGTTGTGTTGTGACAAGATAGGGGTGGTATACAGAAGATAGCCTTACTTGGTAAAAGACCAAGTCCATATTATGGCAAGAACAGCTCAAATAGGCAAAGAGAAATGACAGTCCATCATTGCTTTAGGACATGAAGGTCAGTCAATAAGGAAAATGTCAAGAACTTTGAAAGTTTCTTTAAAGTGCTGTTGCAAAAACCATGAAGTGCTATGATGAAACTGGCTCTCATGAGGACCGCCACAGGAAAGGAAGACCCAGAGTCACCTCTGCTGCAGAGGATACGTTCATTAGAGTTAACTGTACCTCAGATTGCAGCCCAAATAAATGCTTCACAGAGTTCAAGTAACAGACACATCTCAACAGCAACTGTTCAAAGCAGACTGTGTGAATCAGGACTTCATGGTCGAATTGCTGCAAAGAAACAACTACTAAAAGACACCAATAAGAAGAAGAGACTTTCCTGGGCCAAGAAACATGAGCAATGGATATTAGACCGGCGGAAATCTGTCCTTTGGTCTGATGAGTCCAAATGTGAGATATTTGGTTCCAACCGCCTGTCTTTGTGAGACGCAGAGTAGGTGAACAGATGATCTCTGTATGTGTAGTTCCCACCGTGAAGCATGGAGGAGGTGTGATGGTGTGCAGGTGCTTTGCTGTCAGTGATTTATTTAGAATTCAAGGCACACTTAACCAGGATGGCTAACACAGCATTCTGCAGCGATACGCCATCCCATCTGGTTTGTGCTTAGTGGGACTATAATTTGTTTTTCAACAGGAAAATGAGTCAACACATCTCCAGGCTGTGTAAGGGCTATTTAACAAAGAGTGATGGGAGTGCTGCATCAGATGACATGGCCTCCACAATCACCCAACCTCAACCCAAATGAGATGGTTTGAGATGAGTTGGACCGCAGAGTGAAGGAAAAGCAGCCAACAAGTGCTCAGCATACGTGGGAACTCTTTCAAGACTGTTGGAAAAACATTCCAGGTGAAGCTGGTTGAGAGAATACCAAGTGTGCAAAGCTGTCATCAAGGAAAAGGGTGGCTACTTTGAAGAATCTCAAATATAAATTATATTTTGATTTGTTTAACACTTTTTGGGTTTTCTACATGATTCCATGTGTTATTTCATAGTTTTGATTTCTTCACCATTATTCTAAAATGTAGAAAATAGTCAAAAAAGAAAGAAAGAAAACAAACCCCTTGAATGAGTAGGTGTGTGCAAACTTCTGACTGGTACTGTATAATATAATGATAGTTACTAATTTGATTAGCAACTGGGCAAATTGCAATAATCAATATTTCCAATGACTAAGCCCAATTCTATATTCTGTCGAAATACAATCTTCAAATGACCAGCATTATTATTATTGTTATTATTTATTTTGTAAGGACAAAAGGTAGACTGCAGATGGATATAGAAATGTACCCCTGGGTACCATCTACAACTAGTGTAACCTCTGTGTGGAAATAATTGGTTAATCAAACATCAATATCAACACAGGAATTGACAGAACTATAAGTAATGGTGTATCTTAGATGTCGCTACCTAAAAAGGCATAGCTAGATGTGGCAAGCAAAGGGGTATTGTTACAAATAGCCAGCTGCCCAAGCGGAAAGGCAAGCAATCGTTGCAATGAAACGAAGTATCAACACTAATGTCTAAACTGGGAAACAAATTAGCGACAATGTTGTTGCAAGTTTGTATTTCACGTGTCAGCAAGCTAATCGAAAATATAGTTAGCTAGCTAGTTAACTGATCGACGTTCACTAGCTGTAGCAAATTATTTTGGACCCAGTCAGGAGCTCTTACCTAAGTAGTTGATCCTGACAGCATTCGGTTCATTATATCCAATAGAGCGCTTGTTAACATCCCAAACCAGGTTACCAGAGCAGGACATCATGCTCGAACCTCCTTTTACTTAAAAATAGCATTGAAATACAGTTGTAAACCCTGCCTTCTGACTATCGCCTTTGGATGTTGTTTTGCTTGTTCTCTGCGGGGTCGTTGGGGCCGTTGCGACGTACAGTAGCTAGCTAGTAACGTCAGCATGGGCGCTAAGCTAACTCTAGCTATATCAAGCTTTTATCTTTATCGCCCCTCTTCACTTTGCAGCCTCTCTTCGGTCGCTATATTCTTCTGATGCTTGTTATTTGGATGGCTCTCTACTTCCCTGTCTTGTTGTGTCAAACCCTTCCTATGCAACCAATGAACTCCCTGGTTGAAACAACGCAATAAAGCAGGTTCTCAGTGGTATGTGAACCGTTCTATGCGTTGTATTTCTATGTTCGAGACCATTAATCGAGACCGTCAACATTGCAGCGGTATGACGAAGCACTCAAGGAGAAGAACCTAGTCTCTAACAATATTAGTTGAAAAACCAGTTGAGGCCATTATATATAATCTAGTTATAATTGCGCGATTATGTAGTAAAGTGTTATCATATTAATACTGGATGTGTAGGTAGATTAACAAATGGTAGACTCTGGGGACCGTTCAGCAGGACGCAACGTTTTGGAGCATTCAGATGAAACGCGTCAAGTTCCTTGGTGCGCACACATCATTGACAACCTGAAACTGGCCTTCCATAAACAGTGTGGTGAAGGCGCAACAGTGCCTCGAAATTCGTCTTGGCCCTCACAAACTTCTACAGATGCACCATTGAGAGCATCATGTGCCTGCCCTCCAGGACATCTACAATACCTGGCCTGTTCACTCTGCTACCATCTACAGGGAGCTCCAAAAGTATTGGGACAGTGACACATTTTTGTTGTTTTTGAAATTATACAATGACTATGAGGTAAGTGCAGACTGTCAGCTTTAATTTGAGGGTGTCAGGTAATATCCGGTTTAAAAAAAATAGGAATTACAGTACTTTTTGTTCATAATCCCCCCATTTTATGGGACAAAAAGTATTGGGACAAATTCACTTGTTACTCTACAAACTTGTTGGGTGCATTTACTGTTTGTTTTAGTTGTGTTTCAGATTATTTTGTGGCCAATAGAAATATTGTGTCATTTTGGAGTCACTTTCATTGTAAATAAGAATAGAATACGTTTCTAAAACACTTATACATTAATATGGATGCTACCATGATTATGGATAATCCTAAATTAATCCTGACTAATGATGAGTGAGAAAGTTACAGATGCACAAATATCATACCCCCAAGACATGCTAACTTCTCACTATTACAGGGGAGGTCAGCATAACAGGGGAGGTCAGCACTTTTGGGAGGTATGATATTTATGTATAATTTTAAAATCCAAAGTGCTAGAGTACAGAGCCAAAACAACAAAAAATGTGTCACTGTCCCAATACTTTTGGAGTTCAATGTAGGAGGAGACAGTACAGGTACATCAAAGCTGGGACCGAAAGACTGAAAAACAGCTTCTATCTCCAGCCTCCGCCCAGTACCCTGGTCCGAACTTAGTCACTGTGACTAGCTGGCTCCCACCCAGTACTCTACGCTACAACTTAGAGACTGCTGCCCTATATATATAGTCATTGAACACTGTTCACTTTAATTATGTATAATAATTATGTATATTTTAGTCAAGGCTCATCCTACCTACTGCTAACTACACCTACTGTCTATACACACCATTTTAAATATGTATACTGAACAAAAATATAAAACGCAACATGTAAAGTGTTGGTTTCATGAGCGGAAATAAAAAAATCCCAGAAATTTTCCATTCACACAAGAATCTTATTTCTCTCAAATTTTCAGCACAAACTTGTTACATCCCTATTAGTGAGCATTTCTCATTTGCCAATATAATCCATCCACCTGACAGATGTGGCATATCAAGAAGCTGATTAAACAGTGTGATCATTACACAGGTGCACCTTGTAGACTGCTGTGTTTCAGAAGAAAGTTCATTGTTTCTAACCATTTTGAGCCAGTAATCAAACCTACAAATGCTGACGCTCCAGATACTCAACTAGTCTAAAGAAGGCCAGTTTTATTGCTTCTTTAATCAACTTAACCATTTTCAGCTGCGCTAACATAATTGCAAAAGCGATTTCTAATGATCAATTAGCCTTTTAAAATGATAAACTTGGATTAGCTAACACAACGTGACATTGGAACACAGGAGTGATGGTTGCTGATAATGGGCCTCTGCACGCCCATGTAGATATTCCATAAAAAATCTGCAGTTTCCAACTACAATAGTCACTTACAACATCATTAACAATGTCTACACTGTATTTCTGATCATTTTTTTTATGTTAATGGTCAAAAAATGTGCTCTTCTTCCAAACAAGGACATTTCTAAGTGACCCCAAACGTTTGAACGGTAGTGTTTATTCAAAAAGCGCTGGTTTCTTCTTCATGGCCAAAAAGTAGAGAGGATTACGCCCATGTTTCGATTACCATGGACTTGACATCACTAAGAAGTATCGGTACCCTCTCCCGTTGGTGCCATCGAGCAGCTCCGCGGGGCCCAGTTCTTCACCAAACTGGACCTGCGGAGTACCTAGAATCTCCTCTGCTTCTGGGAAGGGGATGAGTGGAAGATGGCTTTCAGTACGATGTCTGGTCACTACGAGTATTTGGTTATGCCCTTTGGCTTAGCCAATGCTCCGTCAGTGTTCCAGGCATTCATCAACGAGGTGTTCAGGGACCTATTCAGATGGCAGGTGATTGTATACATCGACGACATCCTGATCTTCTCGACCAACCTGAAAGATCACTTCACCCACGAGCACGAACGCCTCTTGGACAATCACCTGTTCGTCTAGGCGGAGAAGTGCCAATTCCACCAGAGGGCGGTATCCTTGGGTTACCAAATCAGTCCACAGGGAGCTGAGGATGGAGGATAGGAAGGTGGATGCGGTAAAGTCATGGCCAGTCCCTACCACCAACGGGTTACAATGGTTTTTGGGGTTTGACAACTTCTACCGCCGCTTCATCAGGAACTTCAGTGCTGTCGCCACCCATCTCACCTCCCTCAAGTGTGCGCCTCGCAGGCTGGTGTGGTCTCCAGCAGCCGACGAGGCTTTGCTCTAGGAGCATTTCACCTCCTCCTCCTCCTTGCTAAAACACCCATATCCCACGCTACCTTTTGTGGTTGAGGTAGACGCATCTGAGGTGGGCGTGGGGGCAGTTTTGTCACAATGACAGGGTAACCCAATGAAATTATATCCTTGTGCTTTTTTTCTCTCCAAGAAACTGTCCTGCGCAGAGAGGAATTATGACGTTGTGGATCGGTAGCTCCTGGTGGTGAAGAAGGAGTGTAGACACTGGCTGGAGGGCACCAAGGAACCATTTGTCATCCTCTTCGACCATCGGAACCTAGAGTACATACGGACAACGAGGAGACTGAATCCGCGCAAAGCCAGGTGGGCACTTTTTTTCACCAGGTTCGACTTCACGCTGACCTATCGCCCAGGTTCTAAGAACATAAAGGCCCATGCTCGTCCCGTGTCTACGATTCGGGAGAGGTTCTGTCCAGAGGGCACCCATAATCCCATCCTCCCGAGTCGTGGGTCCAGTGGTTTGGGATGTAGATGTGGACATCTGCCAGGCTCTAGAGGGAGCTCGCACCCCGGAATTCGCTTCTTGAGCGCATCTACGTGCCCACAGGGATAATGGATTGGCTGCTGACCTGGGCACACACAGCTGTCGTCGCAGGACATCCAGGTATTTCTCGCACCATTCACTCCATCGCTGAGAAGTACTGATGGTCCACCTTGGTGCAGGATGTCACACGGTATGTCAACTCCTGTTCCGTATGTGCTCAAACCAAATTCCCCCAGAATGCTCCAGCAGGGAAGCTCCTGCTACCTCCTGTGCCTCAGGGACTTTGGTCACATCTCTCCATTGGTTAGTCAATCTTCCTCCCTCTGATGGTTTCACCCCCATTCTGGTGGTAGTGGATAGATTTCCCAAGTCCTGTCGATTTAGTTCCTGGTCTCCCCACTGCTCTCCAGGTTGCTGAGCCACTCTTCCGGCATTATGGCCTTTCGGAAGACATTGTCTCTGACCGTGGCCCCCAATTCACATCACAAGTTTGGAGGGCCTTCTTGGAGAAGCTTGGTCACGGTCAGCCTCAATTCCGGGTATCGACTTCAGTCCAATGGGCAGGTGGAGAGGATGAACCAGGAGCTGGGAAGGTTCCTGAGGAGTCACTATCATGACTGGGTGCCGTCACATATTTTCCTGCTCCTCCCCTACGGCATGCGACATCACCAGAATAGTAACCACCGGTCCTGGGATTCATCATTACGCACACCTGTTCATCATTATGATTCACACCTGGACTTCATAACCCTCATTTCCTACCCTTTTTATGTCACTCGCTTATGTTCACTCACCATTTGGTATTGTTCTTGTGTACCAGCTTTTAGCCACATGGATTTGTCTCATTTTTGTTTTATTAAACATTGCACCTGCTTCCTGCCTCACATTATTACACAATCTGCCAAGTTCGATAATGTTTTCGTACTTAACATGACCCTAGTGTATTCATTAATCCAAACAGTTGCTAAATGGAAGTTGGACATTTCAGGTGGGTCCCTCCCCGTTTTGTTTTGAAACAAAATTGGTGTAATAAATAAACCCCCGGACTCCAGTACACTTTAACCAATGAGCTATACACTGTACAAAACATTAGGAACTCATGTTCTTTCCATGACATACTGGTGAAAGCTATGATCCCTTACTGATGTCACATGTTAAATCCACTTCAATCAGTGTATATGAAGGGGAGGAGACTGGTTACATAAGGATTTTGAAGCCTTGCCATGGATTGTGTTTGTGTGCCATTCAGAGGGTGAATTTGAGTGGGATATGGTAGTAGGTGCCAGGCTCACAGGTTTGTGTCAAGAACCGCTACGCTGCTGGGGTTCATCTAACACCTTTTTTTTTCACTATTGGTTAGAGCCTGTAAGTAAGCATTTCACTGTAAGGTCTACATGTGTTGTATTCAGCGCACGTGACAAATAAACTTTGATTTGATTTTCACACAAGTTTCCCGTGTGTATCAAGAATGGTCCACCACCCAAAGGACATCTAGCCAAATTGACACAACTGTGGGAAGCATTGGAGTCAACATGGGCCAGCATCCCTGTGAACCGCTTTCAACACCTTGTAGAGTTGAAGGCTGTTCTGGGGTGAAACTCAATATTAGGAAGATGCTCCTAATGTTCAGTACACTGTTATATTAAAGGTTTAAACCAATCATATCGGGAGGATTGAAATAAATTGCACTAACTCGACAGAAATAGTTCTAAAGCCAAGTTCTAAAGCCAAGAAAAAATATCAAAATATCATCTACCTCCGTCTCCTGTAGTTTGACGAAAGTCATTTGAATTTAATAATATCCTAAAAAATGCAAAAGTATCTCAATCTTTATCTATCCAACCATCTTACGAACTCACCAAGCTTCTAAATCACACATGCCCACTTTGATTGGATGGACAACATGTCAGTTCCTACTGCAAAAGCTTTGATTGGATGGAGGACGTCCTCCGGAAGTCGTCATAATTACCATGTAGGACTATAGCTCTATTCACACGGGACTAGTATTACTAGAATGTCGGTTATGTAATTATTACCCCAGTATTTACAGTGGACGATTCAGACGATTTAGTTTTACCAAACTGCCCCTGTAAAAAATAAATCCTCTTTCAGAAGGTACTGTTATGACGGAAGCCTGTAGGCTCTTCAATGTGTGAAGACTTTTCAAATGTCTAGCCTAATATTGGCCTAATGGCCTTCAGTTCAAAGAGTCGAAATAATGCATATCAATAAGAACCATGAACGGTAACCTATGCAGACATTTAATTAGCTGATGTATTTGGCAATCTGTCAATTCATTGGCACAATATTGTCCACTTACACTATTTAAAAGAGAAGAACCGCATTAGGAAAGTTTGACAAAACAGTTCATTCATCTGTAGGCTATGTGCATAGCACTTTATTTTAAGCATCAATTTGTTCCCATGTTCTTACCCTTACCCTACTGGGTGCAGCACCTGTTTTAAACTCTGTAATATCCCTCAAAACACAGGGATGGCGATTCGCACGGGACAAGTATTATCAGGGGACCTGGGAGTTTGCTGAAAAACAGTAGGTTTTTAGGGCCGGGATAATAACCTTCCTGCCAAGTAAAAATGACTGACATGGCAGAATCTGACAGGACTCAAATTATGGATGTGGCGATTTGTGCTCGTGCACATGATTATATTATCTGAGCTCCCTCAGTAAATATTATCCCATCGAATAGGATTCATGGAAGGGGATGAGAAGCACGAGCCTGAAAAAAAAACAGACCGTAGGCCAGAGCATTTGAAAATTGTGGGAGGCAACACGGATGTCTAGAGAGACTAGTATACACTGATGACCGTGGTTGTTGCTAAAGTGGCCCTTAGTCAAAAACCCTTGCTAAATCTTTTGATGTATGCAACCAATAGCTACTATCTAATCTTGCCACTCTTGCTTATCTTAGTGTTTTAAACCCAAACAAATGGCAAAATACAGATTTGACGCCTCTAAATCTGAATAGAGCTAGGTAGAACCAGCCAACTGTTTTGCAGATTTGTTATCCCAGTGTGTACATATTATGGTACACAGTAGCTGGCTGCATGAGTGGGGTTGCAGCGCAGACATGGACATTGGTTGCAGGTCACGTGGAGCTTTGTGTGTGAGATGGATTTTTGGAATCCAATAGGGCAACTCCACTATGGCAGAGTGATGCTGAGACTCAGATGTTGCACTTTAAAATGTGTGTCAAACAAAAAACAATGACTACAAAGTTAAACAAACCATACAACTATATGCAAAGACTACTTTAACAATTTCCACTGAATTTGGAAATGGTTTGTGCTTTCATTCTGTTACCTTACTTTGCATCTGCAGGTGTTTTTCAAGTATATGTTTTTCTAGAATCTATAGTCCTTGTGCATAGAGCTGTATGGAATTGCCCAATACCAAAGAGATTGGTTGCCAAGAGTAGCAATTTCATTTTCAGAATTGGCATGGTTCCTCACAGAATGAGTGATTGCATGTTTTGAGGAAATCAATGTGACTACCTTCAAGGACAAAGAAAGTTGAGCGCAAACTCCTTGCGGTCTTTGAACACTCACCTACACCAGTATATTTAGCTACAGCTGTTTTCTAACCTTTGTCCTTACAAAATCTGATATCCTTTCTATAACCTGTGCATATCTTGGGAGAGGACAGACTCACCATTGTGCACAGGTGATAAGATGTGTTATTATATGTTCAAGGGCAAGGTAAATGCCAATAAATACAAAGCCATTCTGAGTGATCATCTTCAGTTTATTTAAATCATTCATATCCTGATGGGAGTGAATGACAATGTACCCATCCACAGGACACGAGTGGTCACTGAATGGTTTTATGAGCATGAAAATGATGTAAACCATATGCCGTGGCTATCTGTCACCAGATCTCAACCCAATCGAACACTTATGGGAGATTCTGGCTGAGACGGCGGTTTCCACCACCATCAACAAAACACCAAATTATAGAATTTCTCTTGGAAGAATGGTGTCGCATCCCTCCAATAGAGTTCCAGACACTAGAATCTATGCCAGGCGTATTGAAGCTGTTCTGGCGGCTCGTGGTGGCCCAGCACGCTATTAAGACACTTTATGTTGGTGTTTTGGCAGTTACCTGTATGTGCCTTCGGCAGACAAATATTGTGAAGGGACAAAGATGTAACACTGGTCTAACCTGTTGCAAAGTCCTACATAAGATGCTCTCTGCTGTGTATCTTTTGCTGAACAGCATGCTGCTCTGTTGTGGTTATCACTAGTTGCATTAGTTGCATTCTGGCAATGTTACTTTTCGTATATAGGAGGGGGAAGCCTTGCATAGATACATTTTCAATGAGTTCCTCATTATCATGACCTTGTTGTGGCAGCCTGGCATGACCATGGCTTGATGTTTCTTAGGAGAGGTCATTCAGCCTACTTTGGTTATAGCAGAACAATGAAAATAGTTCAGCCTACCAATCCACAACCATCAATCATATGAAGTATTAGGTGTCTAAGATTTCCCTGCCCTGAACTAAGTCAGAGGAATAATGATTCATTTAGTGTGCCTCTGACAGAGCACTTATTGACCTCTTGATCAGGATGTAAGTACTGGGGTTATGTCAAAGAGCAATTCCACCACTTTTCAACCTCATTTTAATGATCTCCGCCACAATACCAGTGTCTTCATTTGTGAAAATGGCACAGTTGTACGTTTTGTATAAACAAATATAAAGTTTTAAAAATTATACCTGGCGACCACATCAAAAGTTTAAACATTTTTAAAACAGTGATTTTCAAACACTGAGATTGGCGGTGACTTGGGGAGCAAGAAAATACCCTTCCTCTGGCTAGAAACTCATAGCAAATTTAGAAAATCACTGTTTTTCTTACTTTTAATCCTACCCTGTGATGTCACAGCGAATAATGTTTTAGGACCATTCTTCTTCTTAACCACAGATCATAGAAACATGCAGTCTTCACAAATATAGACACTGGTATCCCAAGCATTTCGCTACACCTGCAATAACATCTGCTAAATATGTATGTGACTAATACAATTTGGTATGGAGCTGAGGTTGGAAAGTGGCGGAATTGCCCTTTTAAACAAGTCTATGGTAGTGGTAAAAGAGTGCTTCATGGAAGATTATAGTATGTTATAACGTGTTGTCACAACAAAGTAACTTTTTTGCAAAGAATTGTCTGATTTTGGCTGTTCTGCAACATTTTTTTTCATGGATTGTATTTTCTCTCATTCCAGGTCCAAGGATTGTTTTTCTTCTGGGCCCCAGTGTTCAAATTGGTAAGGGCTGCATTTGCTAAGCTTGAGCTATTGCATTTATCTAAACGTAAACATATAGGAAGGTATTGTCTAATGAAACTAATCCCAGGTCAGATGCATCTTCATCTCTATAGGGTCTGGTCGGGGCTGGTCTGACAGAAATGAGTCAACCAGCCGAGAAACTGAGCCTTTCCTTGTCTGGTGTACTGACAACCACATGTATAGTAGAGTTCCTATATTCTTCAGTGAGTAACAGGTACAGTTTAAATGAATCCTGTATTCTTCAGTCAAATTAACAACTTCACTCCTTGACTAATCCCATTTCCCACTTTCTCAGGTCTGACCTGGTCCAGATACTCTTTGGTCATCATTCCAAAGAACTGGAACTTCTTTGTCAACTTATTTGTGGGTAGTGCTGGAATATCCCAGCTCTACAGGATCTTCTATTAAGTGAACCTATCTTAGAGCACAAGGAATGAAGACCTATGGATTGGGCATCGCCATAAACAGCCCCAGTAAGTTATTCTTTAGGAATCAATCTGTAGGCTCAAACTGTTGTAACTAAAGTTCTGTGTTTTAGTTTCATACTTTTTTAAAATTTAGCTTTATTTCCTTGGAATTATGATGGGAAATGTATTAGACTATTACATTTTTTTTTTATTTCTCCTTTATTTGACCAGGTAGGCCAGTTGAGAACAAGTTTCCATTTACAACTGCGACCTGGCCAAGATAAAGCAAAGCAGTGCGACAAAAACAACACAGTTACACATAAAAAAACATACAGTCAATAACACAATAGAAAAAGATATTTATTGTGTGCAAATGTAGAAGATTAGGGAGGTAAGGAAATAAATAGGCCATTGAGGCGAAATAATTACAATTTAGCATTAACACTGGAGTGATAGATGTGCAGATGATGCAAGTAGAGATACTGGGGTGCAAAAGAGCAAAAAGATAAATAACAATATGGGGATGAGGTAGTTGGGTGGGCTATTTACAGATTGGCCGGGTACAGGTAGGTTATTGTCCTGCTGAAAGATGGATTTCTCTCCCAGTGTCTGGTGTAAAGCGAACCGATTTTGCCTGGGCTTAGCTCATGTTTGTTTTCATCCTGAAAAACTTGTCTTTGCTGTCAAACATACCCATACCATGATGCAGCCACCACCATGGTTCATAATGAGGCAGTTACTCAGTGATGTTGGATTTGCCCCAAATGTAAGGCTTGCATTTAGGCTAAAGTGTATTCCTTTGCAGTTTTTTTTCTTCAGTATTACTTGAATGCCTTGTTGCTTACATATGCATGTTTAAGAATATTTGTATTTTTGCTGTTAGGGTAATTGTGGAGTCACTACAATGTTGATCCATCCTCAGTTCTCCCATCACAGCCATTGAACTCCAGCCTTTTTAAAATCACCAATGGCTTCCCTAAGCAGTTTCCTTCCTGTCCTACAGCTCAGTTCAGGGGGACATCATCCACAGCCCAATTATTAACTTACTGCAAACATGCTTAAAGATATATTCAATGTCTGATTTGTTACCCAGCTACCAATCACTGCCCTTTGAGGGTTTCAAAAAGCTCCCTGGTCTTTAGTTGAATCTGTGCTTTAAAAGTCAAGGGAGGGGGGGTGAATACAAGAACTACATTTGTTTTATTTAATAAAAAGTGTAGAATTTGCTTTTCACCTTGACATGAGTACTGTGTAGATCAATGACAAAATTACAATTAAGGCCATTTCTATAGGCACTGTTTGTATTGGTCCTGTAGTCAAGGTCCTTGTCTCCTATTGGTTAGTTCTCAGTAATTGGGAGATGCATAATGTGTTAAATGTAACTAGTGTAGACGAGAACACATGCTATCAATCCTACACATTGGAAATAGTTATCCTCTGATAGACGATGCAATAACTGGCAAATTACATCCATAATGCACACAACCTGTAATAACTGAACATGAACTTAGTGTATTTGTAATGGTATGCTCTTGTATTAACTATATGGGGTGGCAGGGTAGCCTAGTGGTTTGAGCGTTGGACTAGTAACCGGAAGGTTGCAGGTTCAAACCCCCGAGCTGTCGTTCTGCCCCTGAACAGGCAGTTAAACCCACTAGGCCGTCGTTGAAAATAAGAATTTGTTCTTAACTTACTTGCCTAGTTAAATAAAGGTAAAAAAAAAACTATTTGAATTCAATCTTGGCATATTCTGCAGCAGTGTTATTCTTGCACAGATAATAGGTGATTGCTTGGAGGGGGAGTATGCAGGCTCAGATTTCAAAACATGGTTTTGACCCATCTTGGCATTGACTATTGAGGTTTGGATAGTGCAACTTGGCACAAGGGTGGAACAAACAAATGGCCATGCCTCTGAATAAATGACTGGTTTGACATGATCTTTATGTAGTACCCATCCACCTTCGTATGCACACTACATTTTTATTCAAGTCACTGAGTGCTTTACAGTAACCCATCTTAGACCCTTAAAGAGTAAGTAGAAGCAGTGGCAAGGGAAAAATCACTAGGAGGAAGAAACCAGAATCCAAGGGGAGGCACATCTTCTGGTTGTACCAGGTGAAAGATTGGAGTCCCTATGACCAACTAACCAGACTGTTGACCACTAGCAAGGAAGGACAGTTCAGGGTGCATGACCAAATCAGGTCAGACAATTGTCAATTACACAAATCCAGAAAACAAAAGCACTGACAAACACCAAACATCTTTGATTACCAAGAATGTTTATTCACAATCAACAAAGCCAAAAGCTTTAGCGTTTGCCACCAACGCGAGGCGCATTGACCTTCATTTGCTTTGCCACCTTGGGTTTGGGTGCAGCCTTGGCAGGTGCCTACATAGGGAGACAAAGTACAGATTAGACAAACCTAATAATAACCCCTTTTAAACAGATGTGGTATATCTATTACCTGTAAAAACTATAAGGTAATGCTGATGACCCCCTTTCAAACAGCCCCTTTGTCACTTCTTGCAGGTACACCCTTTTATATATAGTGGGTTACTGGCAAATTGGGAGGGGTGGTGTTAAACCATGGGGCTATTTGCACTTCAAATGTATTAAACAATGGAAGTGTTAATGAATTTATCTGAAAAAGCAGAAACATTCAGACCTGATATCTGTATTTTGGTTACAGGTATTATATAGTTGGTTTTGGATTGTAATATTATGTAATTGTTTATTCTATTTACTTTCTTTTGTAGTCTTATGTTTTGCTTTAATGTATAGATGTGGCTTATGCAATAGCTAATGGGGATCCAAATAAACTAAACTATTTTGGTTACAGAAAATGCAGGAATCATTAGGTCTTTAGGTGGCTTTTAATGTACCTTGTTTTTTACTCCCTACTAGAGAACGACATGGGTTTTTAAGTGCTAATGTCGATGTTGGGGGTCAAGGAGGCTATTGTGTGCTGATAATAAATATAATTACATTTGAACATTTTGATGAGACATTTTCCAAAACCACTATGTATGCATTAAATCAATGATACAACCATACAATCAATTTAACTTTTAATAAACAGTAATAATTTTGGCATAGACTAACTTGCAATACAGGTGAATTCATATTCAATAGGACTTTGTGAATGCACTGAGCAAATTTTTGGCTGATTTCATTAGTTTATGGGACTACAGATGACAAAATATGTTTCCCTTTCATTTGGGACCAAGAGACCTACTGATCAACATTTTGTATAGAAATAGCCCATTTTCTTTTATAAAAAAGAGAGACGACGCCACTTGTGTCAAGTAACCGGGCATTCTGGTAATGGAAAGACAAGTGATTTCGCCAACATTTGGTGACAATCATCTTTGAAATTAGCATATTTTGCATTATTGATTGCATATTAGCTATCACAAATGAAGTTCTAGGGTAGTGACCTGACGTTATTTTCACAGCTAGCTCTATGAATGGTGTTTAGCTAGCAAGCTACCAGTACGTTGCCTTATAAAGCCCTGCAGCCTGCACGGACATTGTTTTGCAGTAACAGTAAATACATTTCTATATTCCGTGTGGCATTATTAATGTGCTACATTTATATGCAGCAAGCAGCTCAGAGGTTCCTCGAGAACAGGCTAACTAATAATGAGTAGCGCCAGCTTGCAGGAGTTTCACACGAGGCAAGTACACTTGCTATTAAGGGGAAAGGCCGACACATGGGCCGATACACTAGGAAAGGCTAATATCGGCCAAAGATAAATCAACCCGACCGATATCTCTCTACTCCCTATTGCTTTTAGACAAAAAAGCAGATATAAAAATGCAGGTATGGTAAAAAATAGCAAGATTTCGGTCTATATGAACGGTATCTAACACACCTTTGGACTCTCCAATAGGAATTTAATGTAGTTCGTTAACACAGTGCTAGTTTTTTTCTTTACAGCTCTTGATAAACCACTTGGTGCCATTAAAATTCCAAGCATAAATAAACCATGTGAGACATTTCTGCCAGAGGCTGAGGTGACTAAAAGCAGCAATGTAAACTAAAGATATTGCAGAGCGATCCAAGAGGATGCAATTGTGAGTGGTCCCTTCACTCTCCTGCAAAATGATAGCTGAATGACAACTGCTGAGGATACTGCGGAGCATGTTGCTACATGCTCGCTTGCTGAAGTGGGCCCCAAAACTGACAATTTTTACTTTGTGAGTCTACCTTTATCAGTGTGAAAATTAAAACCTTGCTGTGTTTTATAAACGCAGGTCATAAAGGTTTTACTTTCTGACCAATCAGATTCACACATGGCTATATTCATCTTACCTTAGCACTGGCAGCAGAGGGTTTCTTGGTTGTCTGCTTTGCCTTCTTGGCCTCCTTGGCAGCTCTAGTGACAAAAGAATGATAGAAATTAGGCCAATGCCACACATCCAAAAAACAACAAGACAGGAGTCCACAGACTGCAGAAATAACACATTGACTGACTAGAGTAATAAAACGCCATTATTGCATACGCGTTAACAAGGCAAAAAAAACAAGACTGACAATTCACTGTTGAATTTAAAAATACAATAACTGCAGTACCACAGGAAAGTCAGTGTCACAGACTGACCAGCTAGCTAGCTATATGTTCTTCACAGAGCCAACTCTGACAACACTAAATTGTTAAACACTATACAACAGTTCACTATAGCAGTAAACAATTCACTTTCTTTGGCACCAAAATGGCAGCTATTGACATTTTACATCTAAAGCCAAGTTTCTGGTAAAGCATGGTTTTGGTGAGGTCCTCACCTGATGGCCTGCTCACGCTGGGCCTTGCGGACCTCAGGCTTCTGGTTCCTCTTGGCCATGATCTCAGCCAGGGAGGCGCCGGTGATGGCCCTCTGGAACTTCACGGCACGGCGTGTGCGCTTCTTTGTCACCTCTTCCTGTTGGGACAGGGAACAGCACGGCCACATTCAGGATCAAGTATGGGCAGTTTGGTAGTGTTAGGTTATTAGCAGGTACAACACAGGAGAAAACATTGCATTTTAAGTAGCACTCATGTAGCTGAACTAGTCCAATAAGAATGCTCATTAACACTATAGTTTTGTGCCAAAGGAACAGTAACAACCACGCAGGTGTACTGCAAACCCCTAACATCTTTCTCACATATAAGGTTTGTAGGAGAGTATGGAGGCTGGCCAGTGGTAAGGAGTCAAGAGACGTCACAGAGCCAGTACTATGATCTCCAGTGGCTCTATGGCCGCAGGTATGTGGAGTGAGCACTGCCGTCCAAGCTATAGGACACAGCCTGGCAACAGCACATAACGCAGATGGCAACCACGCACACCTTCCCACCCGCAGCCAAAAACAAAGGCACACCAAAACACACCTTGTCAAAACTTAGGTTGTATAACTGAATCACAAGGTAAACACTCACAGTAGCCACCGCTTGTCAGCATTTGAGGGGAAATTATGCACACGAGGTACTTACAGACTGGCCCTTCTTGTGCTTGCGCCTGTACAGCACAGTCCAGTTGATCTGTCTGGGGTTCCTCTTGGCCAGGAAGGCAGACTCACACTTAGCATTCAGGAACTGGAAAACCTGGGTGGGGGCGTAAACTATACATGAGTGAGATATTTGACAGTTATTTGGCATGTTGACATGCCCATGTCTAGTTGTAATATTGTTATAACTGCAGTGGAGAAAGGTTTTGACTAGGTGGTATACAGCTACGACCAGAAGTGACCTTTTCGTAGTAAGTTAGGAGAATTACTGTAGAAGGCTATGAGAATTAAGTTAACGTTAGGAAGCCTAAAATGCCTAAAATGCACTCAACCTACTACGAAAAGTCACTTCCGGTCGTAGTTTTACTCGTCACAACAATGAATACATTGCATAGCAGCGTCTGTCCAAGTGACAGGCCAAGAACCAAGTACACACTCAATGAACAGTTCTACTGTAACCATTTCAATAGAATGGTTGCAATAAGCCATGGCTGACAACCATGATAAAACAAACTTAACTAAGTGGCATTAGAGGAAGGAAAAGAGTAGACCTAGGGTGCAGTACCTTCCCATCTATTCTGGCGTATCGGACACCATGGCCGGGGTATATTTTGTACCCACTGAAACTGCACAGCTCGACCCTGTAGCGGAATAATATAAATAATTAGAAGATAAACGTGTCATTCTGTATACTAGCGCATTTTTAGCACTAAAACGGTTATTTTAAAGCTTTGATGGCAATAGATATTATTCCGTAAACTCACTTCATGATGGTTGAGGGGGGACACAAAACCGGAAAGAAAGATGTCGGAAACGGAAACGAAGTTACAGGTAGGATTTCTTCATTATTATCTATTATTATTTTTTCCCACTTATTTTTTTATACACAGCATGTATTATTTTCCCTTACATTTCAGTCAGAAGCATTATTTGGATTTTCAAATATAAATGTTGTTCATGCAATAAGTGGCGTTGATACAAGCGGGAAGTATGGCCTTGATTTTTTTATTTGCATTATTATTTTTTGTTTGTTTTATTGAAATTCCATACATTTTGAGGGATACAAATTCAAATGTGTTACAAAAATCTATACATCCTTCTTAAAAATGTTTTACATAAAACGTCACAAACAGATAAACACACAACGTTACAGGGTTTTACGTTCAAAGAAATTAGAAAGCTTAATTAAGAGTTTCAATTGATTTCAGTAACTTCTTATTCTTACAGAGCATTCCATTTAATGTGTCACAGTAATTATTTAAGTCCAACTTAAAAACATATTTAATACCGTGTTTTTTTTTTTTTTTTAAACAAAAAGGAAAGCCATTTGTTAGTTTCTCTAGCTCTTGAGGTATGGCCTTGATAGAAAGGCTAACGAAAGGAACCAATCAAAAAATGAACAAAAGTAAGAGATATACTTGATCACTATACACTTTGAAAATAGCATCTGGATTCCAGTCCTTTCATATTGGAATTGCTATCAGCTGTAAATCTATTGAAGTCTATTTCCCCCGGGGAATCGACAACAGTGGCGCGCTGCGGTAAAGCATATTTGTAGTCTTTTTGAAACCAAGCATAGTGGTCCTTTATGGCGAACGGATTTTTTTTTACTACATATTCCGGTAAATTCTTAATCGTTTTTTCTGTTGTACTGACTGACAAGACAGTTGTGCGCTGGGAACCAGGCTAGCGAATTTTGTGCATTATCGTATATTCTTCGCAGAATGGGAATATCAGATGTAACATTTGACACAACTGGTGAGTGAGTGCATGACCGCTCCCTTTCTGATGTTCGACTTTGTAGGTCAACGATTTAGCAAACATAGCTATAATGTTTCTTTCAAATGATTGGCTTTATCCTACGTTAGCTCGCTAACTAGCTGGAGCTACTTACTGTCTGTAACTACCGTTCCTGTCCTCATTCCAGCTAATGTGGTCTCATCTCATAGTCCATAGTCTTGCTTACAGGACTGAAGGACTAATGTAGAGCCAAGAGATCACAATGGCCTAATTGATTATTGTTTTTCAGTTGGGCTATGCTGCATTGGATATGTGAAAAAATATTTTCATTGTCTGAACAAGAGTCCCAATATCATGCTCGATTTTCACAACCATCATGTCTCCAATCCCACTGCTTTTATCAGCTACTCAATCAACAGAGTGAATATGAATGAATCATCATCCCTCAGACTATAGTAGACCCAGTATGAATAAACTGCATAATGGTGATCAACAGAAGTTCTCCAAGACTGCTTGCATGTTTCAGTGGCTCCCTGTCTGTATCATGCTTAAAGGTGTGTCCATGTGCATAGTAGATTTATAAGCTTGCCTCCCTAGTTGCCGTTGAGAGGCTGATATTGTTTCTATGCATAGTTCATGGTGATACTATCAACATGTGCATAATAGATTATACATTCATCCATCCACTCCCATGTTTATGGTTCTCCCGGTTTTCCCTTCAGGTCCTGTGGTGGACTTGTCAGCCCAGGGTCTGCAGAAGCTGGAGCCCAGTTTCACCTGCTCTGATGAAACGCACACGCTCATCCTGGACCGGAACCACATCATGAAACTAGACCATTTGGAGAGGAGCCAAGGCCTCCAACAGGTAGGCTCTTTGTAAGTGAGGTCTTGGTGGACTGTATATTCTTTAGATTAGGTTTTACATTATGTGTTCGCTCCCGTATGCTGGTAAGGGCACAATTGACAGACATGTAGGATTCCAGTTGAGGGTTGAATTCCTTATCTAATTTGTAAAATGGGCATTTACTACTTCTATATGTTGTTGCAAACTTGCAATGTACCACATTGGGTTGGATTAGTTCCATCTATATTGTTTTGTTGTCTCATCCTGCCTCTCTTTCCTGTTTTCTTTGCTGTGCAGTTATCTGTTGTTGGAAACCGCCTGGTGCGAATGATGGGTGTGTGTCGTCTGACCGAGCTGAGAGTTCTGAACCTGCCCAATAACAGTATTGGCTATATTGAAGGGCTGAGAGACCTGCCACACCTGGAGTGGCTCAACTTGGCAGGCAACAACATCAAGGTGAGGTGAAAAAAGTGGACAAGGTACTCCCTCTATATTTGTGTCCATTTTCTCTCCTGATCATGCAATCTGGATGTCCACTTTTCTCTCAGGTCATTGAGCAGCTCAACAACTGTGTGGCTCTCCAACACTTGGACCTGTCTGATAACAACATCTCCAACATTGGTGATGTTACCAAGCTGTTAGCCTTGAAGGTGAGAACAGGTCTTGCCTCATGGTTTTTCAGAATTATGGGGATTCAGATAGAATTCTGGAGCAGTAAGTAGGAGAGTTTGAACCTGTCTAGGACTGGGGAACCCCTCACCAACAGCCAATAAAATTGCAGGGAGCCAAATACAAATCAACAGAAATCTCATAAATCAAATTACAAGTATTAGGCACCATTTTAAAGATACAATTCTCATTAATCCAGCCACGGCCACAAACGATTATGTTAGGTCACCACCAACTCACAGAAAAACCCAGCCATTTTTCCAGCCAAAGAGAGGAGTCACAAAAAGCACAAATAGAGATAAAATTAATCACTAACCTTTGATCTTCATCAGATGACACTCATAGGACTTCATGTTACACAATACATGTTTTGTTCTGTAAAGTTCATATTTATATCCATATTTAGATTCAGTAGTTCCAAAACATGTAATGATATTGCAGAGAGCCAAATGAATTCACAGAAATACTCATAATAAATGTTGATGAAAATACAGCTATTATACATGAATCTTTAGATGCACTTCTCCTTAATGCAACCACTGTGTCAGATTTCAAAAAAACTTTACGGAAAAAGCATAATCTGAGAACGGCACTCGGAGCCCAAACCAGCCAGAGAAATATCCGCCATGTTGGGTAGTCAACATTATTCATAAAAAGCATTATAAATAATCCCTTATCTTTGATGATCTTCATCAGAATACACTCCCAGGAATCGCAGTTCCACAATAAATGCTTGTTTTGTTCGATAATGTCCATTTATGTCCAATGGCCTCTTTTTTGTTAGGGCGACTGGTAAACAATCCAAAAGCGCGATCTGGTCCATTCGGACGAAACGTTCAAAAAGTTATATTACAGGTCGAAGAAACTTGTCAAACTAAGTATAGAATCAATCTTTAGGATGTTTTTATCAATTCCATTTTATCAATTCCATTGTCTGTAGAATTGCACTGGAACGAGAGCAACACCTCAAGTGAAAGCGTGTGACTGAGAACGAGGCTGTAGGCAGACCCCTTAGTAAAACATCTCCCATCCGGCCCCCCTTCACATGAGCAGCCTAAAACCACGTTCTAAAGATGGCTGACATCTAGTGGAAGCCTTAGGAAGTGAAAAATAACCCATATCCCACTGTGTATTCGATAGGGGTGAGTTTAAAAACGACAAACCTCAGATTTCCCACTTCCTGTTTGGATTTTTTTCTCAGGTATCTCTGCCATATGAGTTCTGTTTATACTCAGACATCATTCCAACAGTTTTAGAAACTTCAGTGTTTTCTATCCTATACTATAATAATAATATGCATATATTAGTATCTGGGGCTGAGTAGGAGGCAGTTCACGCTATTCATCCAAAAGTGAAAATGCTGCCCCCTATCCCAAACAAGTTAAGTGATTGGTTGTGGTGTTGATTGACTGGCTGCCATTTCTCTTGCAGACCCTTCTCCTCCATGGAAATAGCATTACGACGCTGCAGACCGTTCCCACTCATTTGCCCATCCATCTGTCCATCCTCTCCCTGGCAGAGAATGAAATTAGAGACCTCAATGAGGTAAAGACCCTTCCTTTTTGTTCCTTTGCACTCTCACCTGCTCAGCTTTTATAACAATCTCTCCTAGTTCTCTCTCACCTGCTTGTCTCTTTCTCTCTGCCTCCCACAGGTCTCCTACCTGGCACCCCTCCATGACCTGGAACAGCTCTCCATTATGACTAACCCCTGCGTCATGGTAACACCCTCGTTGCCTGGCTACGACTACCGGCCGTACATCATGAGCTGGTGTCTGAATCTCAAGATCCTGGATGGATATGTGGTGTCTCAGAAAGAAGGGTGAGACTAGTTCCAGAACTCACAAATGCCAGCTAGGCATGGGAAGGAGGGGGGTAGGCAGGGATTGAGATTAAGGGTTTCCCTATTGCCCGAGGAAGTGACTTGAGCAGTTGCACAAGTTAAGCCTGCTCTAAGATAATAACCAAAATGCAAAGAATTCCAGCAGTCTGGTCTTTCTGGTTCCTCCTGTTTGTAGGTGAAAATAGCTACTTAACCTTGTTGTGCAAGTGATCATAATCTTTGTGCAATCAAAAAATACTCCTGACTTGCCCAAAGGGGCGAGAGCCTTTCAGACCATAATGTCAATCCCTTGGTAGGGAAATGGACTTGTGACTGCAAAGTTGCCGGGGTCGTATTATCCAGTTAAACCATCCAAGTGTTGAGTGATGATCACTCTTATTGCTGGTGATTAATGTCTCTAACGTCTGATCTCAGGTTGAAGGCAGAGTGGCTGTACAGCCAGGGCAAAGGTCGATCATACCGGCCAGGTCAGCACATGCAGCTGGTCCAGTACTTAGCCACCGTGTGCCCTTTGACCTCCACGACAGCCCTGGAGACCGCGGAGGATGCCAAGCTGGAGAAGATCCTCAGCAAGCAGAGGTAGGAGAATGCATTCACAAAAAGTTTGTTGGCATCACAGTCCATCACACAGGTAGTGGATGTGTTCTCCTCCCTGTGATCACATGGAAAAAGTGCCAAATATAAATCCTACCCATTGTTAGAATCCATTTGACATTAAACTGGATCTGTGGCATTTCTGCTTAGTTTTTGTCATTTACCTTGCGGTACCTTGAAGTTATCTTTTAACCAGATGAGAAATATGAAGTAGATGAGACAGCTTGCACAATCATTGAAATGACTGTTTAATTACTCTCTCCTTTGTATCACATTAGTTAACCAGGGGACCTGTGTGTGTATATATACAGGTTCCACCAGAGGCAGCTCCTGCAGCAGACCCAGGGGGGCTTTCCCAGCCCTCCCCGCCCCACCCAACTGGATGTGGAGACTCAAAGCCCCCGCCATGTGCCTCTAATAGAGGACGACAGAACCACAACGCCTGTGACTGCTCCATCAGCCAGACAGACAGGTGGAGGACATGAACTCTACCTGTGTTTGTGTTTCTCTCAATTCTGTAACTCGTCAATCAATCCCCATGTGTGTCTGGTGTGTAAATCTAATCTCTTCTTTGTGTGTGTGTGCATATGTTCAGAGCTAGCGACGGTGCAGGTGAACACCTGGCTAGGCTGTGACCCCTCCCAGGTGGCCTCACCTCCTCTCCGTAGCCTCAGGGGTGTGGAGGAGCGCCTCTACCTGGAGGACGTCCAGAGCCAGACAGATGAGGACAAACACAACGGCAGCCTGCTCTCCTCCGAGTCCACCTTCCTCCTAGTCACCTCTGAACCCCCCCGCTCTGACAGCGAGGATGAGACGGAGACGTTTGAGCACGACTCGCTGGTACCCGAACACCCCATTCATCCCAAAAAGACCCTTGCTAAAAAGACCCTACAGGCACCCTTGGGGAAAGGGAGTGAGAGCCAGAAGGAGAGAGAGATGGAGAGAGAAAGGGTGTCAGGTGACAGCCACCTCACCTGTACCTTAACCTCAACTGCCGGTCTACCTATGATGGGAGATGACCAATCACAGACCAATGACAGCGCTCCGCTCCAGGGAGCATACTCAAACTGCAATGCTGTAGAGGTGAGGGCAGGGTCTAAGCAGGAAGATAAAGCATTGGTGAGATGTGATAGGCTGGGTCGCTGTGAGGCGGACAGGGCAGCCGTCAGGATCCAGGCATGGTGGAGGGGAATGTGGACTCGGCGCTGCCACCCGCTGGCCAAAGAGGTGCGGTGTGAGATCCGCCTGCGCAGGATGCAGGAGCACATAGTCTTCCTTTCTGGAGAGTTTGAGAGGTATGGAACAGACCCCAAGAAATCCAAGGGCTGCGTTCCTATTCTCTACTCTTTTCCAGAAGGGTGCTCTCATTCACTCCCCCTCATGCATTAAAAAGTATTGGATTGCTGCGTACATGCCTGATGGGAGTTTCCACCATATTCCTCTCACCAGTCCATTCCTTTCAAATTCATGAGGGGCAGTGTACGAGTGCACACTCAAGGAGAAGGGTAGAGAATTGGAGTTTAGACACTGTTCTCCAGTCCTGGTCCACAAAGTGTGCAGACTTCACCAGTTTCAATCAGTCCACTAGTAATAATGTATTACATTTGTAAATTGATTTTAATTACAAAACAAATCTTAAAGCTCGTAGAATAAAATATAAACTGCTACTAGTTATAAAGCCCTCAATTAGTTGGATCATGTCTGTTGGCACTGGGCTTGAACACAACCAGACAAGTTGTGATTGTGCATGAGGTATTACCAATGTCATATGTGCATGGTTCATTACTATGTCTGGATGGTGTTGCCTAAAAGGCATGGTTCATTACTATGTCTGGATGGTGTTGCCTAAAAGGCATGGTTCATTACTATGTCTGGATGGTGTTGCCTAAAAGGCATGGTTCATTACTATGTCTGGATGGTGTTGCCTAAAAGGCATGGTTCATTACTATGTCTGGATGGTGTTGCCTAAAAGGCATGGTTCATTACTATGTCTGGATGGTGTTGCCTAAAAGGCATGGTTCATTACTATGTCTGGATGGTGTTGCCTAAAAGGCATTTGTTTATAGACTTGCTGGTGAGCTAGATAAGAAACTGGCAAGAATATCTCCATACAAAACTTCAATTACCATTAAAAATAGCAGACATTTAGCCTTTTGTAAGGAGTGCACAAAGCGTTGTCTTTGGCCATGCTCCAGAATATAGCTATAGCCATTGGAATGTTGGAAGCCTTGTTCTCCTGCAACAGAGTGCCATTTTTTTTTATGTACAGTTGAAGTCAGAAGTTTACATAGAAATGTATTTTATGTAAGTTTAAATGAAACTTCCAACTTCAACTGTATATACAGTGGGGCAAAAAAAGTATTTAGTCAGCCACCAATTGTGCAAGTTCTCCCACTTAAAAAGATGAGGCCTGTAATTTTCATCATAGGTACACTTCAACTATGACAGACAAAATGAGAGAAAAAAACCCAGAAAATCACATTGTAGGATTTGTAATGAATTTATTTGCAAATTATGGTGGAAAATAAGTATTTGGTCACCTACAAACAAGCAAGATTTCTGGCTCTCACAGACCTTCTTTAAGAGGCTCCTCTGTCCTCCACTCGTTACCTGTATTAATGGCACCTGTTTGAACTTGTTATCAGTATAAAAGATACCTGTCCACAACCTCAAACAGTCACACTCCACTATGGCCAAGACCAAAGAGCTGTCAAAGGACACCAGAAACAAAATTGTAGACCTGCACCAGGCTGGTAAGACTGAATCTGCAATAGGTAAGCAGCTTGGTTTGAAGAAATCAACTGTGGGAGCAATTATTAGGAAATGGAAGACATACAAGACCACTGATAATCTCCCTCGATCTGGGGCTCCACGCAAGATCTCACCCCGTGGGGTCAAAATGATCACAAGAACGGTGAGCAAAAATCCCAGAACCACACGGGGGGACCTAGTGAATGACCTGCAGAGAGCTGGGACCAAAGTAACAAAGCCTACCATCAGTAACACACTACGCCGCCAGGGACTCAAATCATGCAGTGCCAGACGTGTCCCCCTGATTAAGCCAGTACATGTGGAGCATTTGGATGATCCAGAAGAAGGTTGGGAGAATGTCATATGGTTAGATGAAACCAAAATATAACTTTTTGGTATAAACTCAACTCGTTGTGTTTGGAGGACAAAGAATGCGGAGTTGCATCCAAAGAACACCATACCTACTGTGAAGCATGGGGGTGGAAACATCATGCTTTGGGGCTGTTTTTCTGCAAAGGGACCAGGACGACTGATCCGTGTAAAGGAAAGAATGAATGGGACCATGTATCGTGAGATTTTGAGTGAAAACCTCCTTCCATCAGCAAGGGCATTGAATATGAAACGTGGCTGGGTCATTCAGCATGACAATGATCCCAAACACACCGCCCGGGCAACGAAGGAGTGGCTTCGTAAGAAGCATTTCAAGGTCCTGGAGTGGCCTAGCCAGTCTCCAGATCTCAACCCCATAGAAAATCTTTGGAGGGAGTTGAAAGTCCGTGTTGCCCAGCAACAGCCCCAAAACATCATTGCTCTAGAGGAGATCTGCATGGAGGAATGGGCCAAAATACCAGCAACAGTGTGTGAAAACCTTTGACTTACAGAAAACGTTTGACCTCTGTCATTGCCAACAAAGGGTATATAACAAAGTATTGAGAAACTTTTGTTATTGACCAAATGCCTATTTTTCCACCATTTGCAAATAAATTAATTAAAAATCCTACAATGTGATTTTCTGGATTTTTTTCCCTCATTTTGTCTGTCATAGTTTAAGTGTACCTATGATGAAAATTACAGGCCTCTCTCATCTTTAAGTGGGAGAACTTCCACAATTGGTGCTGACTAAATACTTTTTTGCCCCACTGTATGTATATACAGTTGAGGTCGGAAGTTTACATACACCTTTGCCAAATACATTTAAACTCAGTTTTTCCACAATTCCTGGCAATTAATTCTAGTAAAAATTCCCTGTTAGGTCAGTAAGATCACCACTTTATTTTAAGAATGTGAAATGTCAGAATAATAGTAGAGAGAATGATTTATCAGCTTTTATTTCTTTAATCACATTCCCAGTGGGTCAGAAGTTTACATACATTCAATTAGTATTTGGTAGCATTGCCTTTAAATTGTTTAGCTTGGGTCAAACGTTTCGGGTAGCCTTCCACAAGCTTCCCACAATAAGTTGGGTGTATTTTGTCCCATTTTTCCTGACAGAGCTGGTGTGACTGAGTCAGGTTGGTAGGCCTCCTTGCTCGCACACGCTTTTTCAGTTCTGCCCACAAATGTTCTATAGGGTTGAGGTCAGGGCTTTGTGATGGCCACTCCAATACCTTGACTTTGTTGTCCTTAAGCCATTTTGACACAACTTTGGAGGTATGCTTGGTGTCATCGTCCATTTGGAAGACCCTTTTTGCGACCAAGCTTGAACTTCCTGACTGATGTCTAGAGATGTTTCTTCAATAAATCCACATAATTTTCCATTCTCATGATGCCATCTATTTTGTGAAGCCACCAGTCCCTCCTGCAGCAAAGCACCCCCACAACATGATGCTGCCACCCCCGTGCTTCACGGCTGGGATGGTGTTCTTCGGCTTGCAAGCTTCCCCCCCTTTTCCTCCAAACATAACAATGGTGATTATGGCCAAACAGTTCTATTTCATCAGACCAGAGGACATTTCTCCAAAAAGTACAATCTTTCTCCCCATGTGCAGTTGCAAACCGTAGTCTGGATTTTTTTATGGCGGTTTTGGAGCAGTGGCTTCTTCCTTGCTGAGCGGCCTTTCAGGTTATGTCGATATAGGACTCGTTTTACTGTGGATATAGATACTGGATATTTTGTACCTATTTCGTCCAGCATCTTCACAAGGTCCTTTGCTGTTGATCTGGGATTGATTTGCACTTTTCGCACCAAAGTACGTTCATCTCTAGGAGACAGAACGCGTCTCCTTCCTGAGCGGTATGACAGCTGCGTGGTCCCATGGTGTTTATACTTGCGTACTATTGTTTGTACAATACCTTCAGGCGTTTGGAAATTGATCCCAAGGATGAACCAGACCACAATTTTTATACTTGTGTACTATTGTTTGTACAGATGAACGTGGTACCTTCAGGTATTTGGAAATTGCTCCCAAGGATGAACCAGACTTGTGGAGGTCTACAATTGTTTTTGAGGTCTTGTCTGATTTCTTTTGATTTTCCCATGATGTCAAGCAAAGAGGCACTGATTTTGAAGGTAGGCCTTGCAATACATCCACAGGTACACCTCCAATTGACTCAAATGATCTCAATTAGCCTATCAGAAACTTCTAAAGCTATGACATCCTTTTTGGGAATTTTCCAAACTGTTTAAAGGCACAACTTAGTGTATGTAAACTTCTGACCCACTGGAATTGTGATACAGTGAATTATAAGTGAAATAAGCTGTCTGTAAACAATTGTTGGAAAAATGACTTGTCATGCACAAAGTAGATGTCCTAACCGACTTGCCAAAACTATAGTTTGTTAACAAGAAATTTGTGGAGTGGTTGAAAAACAAGTTTTAATGACTCCAACCTAAGTGTATGTAAACTTTTGACTTCAACTGTAACTAGCTAGCTCTTTCAACACTTCTGATGGCACACCCAGATAAGTCTGAAGGATGAAGGTATCTAGCTCTTTCTGTTGAAGATCACATATCAGACAAATATGTCAAAATTCTGTTTGTGTTCAGAGTGAGGCAGCAGCATGAAGAGGAGAGGTTGCAGAGACTGGTACAGGAGGAGGCTGTAAGGTTTCTATGGCGGCAGGTCAGTGATAAACAAGCTCATGCATCAAATGTAAATGCACATACACACACCCTTTCTCACTCCTTCTCCCCATCTCTCTGCAGCTTCAGTCCATGCAGCAGTGGCAGTGTTCTGTAGAGGGGCAGCTGGCCAGCGTGACTCAGGCCGGGTCATCTCTTGCTCCAGCCCTGACCTCCGGGCTCTGTGACCTCCCAGCTCTTCGACTCCCCCTACCTCTGGCCTCCAGCACTGCAAACCCGGCCTGTACAGTCCTCTCCTTCCCAGACTCGGGGTTCCAGTCAACAGATGAACTGCAGGTGGGGCAGGAAGACACTTTCCTGAGCTGTGGGACGGGCGACTCTCTGGAGACTGTGCGGCCGCTGGTCGAGGGGGGGTTCCTGGCTCCTTGTGGTGGGGGGAACAGTCAGGACTGCAGTCTGCTGGAGCAGTACCTGTCCTCCGTGCAACAGAGAGAAGAGGAGGCAGAGGAGGGGGGTGCCAGCGACAGAACAGGCACACCACAGCCGCCCTCATCTGCCGAAACAGCACAGCCTGACTCCCCCACTCAGAACACAGGAGACAGACACAGAGCAGCAACACACACACTGGAAAGTCCAATTTGAAGTGCCTGTCCTGCTCCTAGTCTTCTGGGATTGGCTAAGAGACTGCCCATAAACTCAGTCCATCTGTGCTGATGAATGTTATTGATGGCTCTAACAGCGCCTCATAGACCTTACTAACATCCATATAGCGAGTGGCATATGGACTCACGAATGTGTATACATTCATATAGCCTGGATGACTTTTCTCATTTTGACTTTAAATCTTTTGGACTGCTGCTAGCCTGGAGACCTGACTGTTCCTGCATTCAATAATGCTTTGTTGGTTGCCATGATTTGTCAGTCCAAGGACAATTAGGCTAATGCTTGATTTACATTCGGGCGACGTGGGAACGGTAGTCCCAGCAAACCTTAATTCATTTCGACCCCTGTGCCTAAGTCTTTGTTCTGCTGGTTGAATCTACACTTCCTTTAAGTGTAAGTATTAAGTCCATCTACCCTCCAACTTTGGTCATCTGCAACTTCCCTGTCTGTCATGCTCATGCAGTGGTTGAAAAAGTACCCAGTTGTCATACTTGAGTAAAAGTAAAGTTTTTTTATAGAAAATGACTGGAGTGAAAGTCGCCGAGTAAAAGTCTAGAAGTATTTGGTTTTAAATATACTTAAGTATCAAAAGTACAAGTATAAATAATTTCAAATTCCTTATATTAAGAAATCCAGATCACAATTTTATTTTCTCTTTACGGATAGCCAGGGGCATGCTCCAACACTTAGATATCCTTTACAAACGAAGCATGTGTTTTGGAAGTCTGCCAGATCAGAGGCAGTAGGGATGACCAGTAGTAGGGATGACCTTTCTTTCGGGAATGTAGTGTAGTGAAGTAAAGTTGTAAAAAATATAAATAGTAAAGTATAGATAACCAAAAAAACTAAGTAGTACTTTCAAGTATTTTTTGTTTTTTTACTTAAGTACTTAACATAACGTTAGCACAGGGTGTAATCTGTATTTATCCCTATTTATTTATCCATCACATCATGGTATTTGTTATGTCCTTTTCCCTCTTGTTCTCTGTTTCACAGACCACAACCCTCCTAAAGCCCATTCCAAGCCCCTTAACCACCAAACCCTAAACCTTCATTACCCAAACTCCATCAAACCATCCTCGCTGCCTTTTCTGTATGAATAAATATCAAAACGGGACCCTCGCTTTCTGGCGTTCATTATGCATTCTCACCGATAACCCACAGTGGCAATATAACCCAGCAGTCAGTAACGCTATACATAATTTATAGGGCTGTCAGTGTTTTATCAGTTAACTTTTAGTAATTTAAGTGCACTTTAAAAAAAAAAATGTGCATTGATGACCTGACGCATGAAAGAAAGTCATGACTGGGCTGATGGAAACATGAATTGCTCTTAAAATTGTATAAATGCCTACAGACAACTTGTTTGCTTGACATTTTGTGTCTGTAAAATGAATTATGCGAGAAATGGCATCACGAAACTTGGAGTCACGTGATATGTTTTGTGGTCCTCCCACTACAACTCGGGAAAGCTTGCAGTTTATTAGGCTACAAATTAAATAAATTATGAACTTCACAGGGTGGTGAATGTCCGAGGTGATGAGCCTGATGCTCCTTTCCAATAAATATTGAGTCTTATTCTGGTGACATGATGATCGATGCTTGGCTGCCATTTAACAAATACAAATAATATTGCATGCGTCCATAATGATCTCAATGTATACTGAACAAAAATATAAACGCAACATGAAAAGTTCCATTCCCCCAGTGTATTTCTCTCAAATTTTGTGCACAAATTTGTTTACATCCGAGTTATTAAGCATTTGTCCTTTGCCAAAATATGCCACACCTGTCAGGTGGATGGATTATCTAGAAGCTGATTAAACAGCATGATCATTACACAGGTGCACCTTGTGCTGCCACAGATGTCTTAAGTTTTGAAGAAGTGTGCAATTGGCATGCCGACTAGAGGAATGTCTACCAGAGCTGTTGCCAGAGAATTGAATGTTCATTTCTCTACCATTTGCCGCCTCAAAACATAATTTTAGAGAATTTGGCAGTAAGTCCAACCGGCCACACAACTAACCACGCCAGCCCAGAACCTACACATCCGGTTTCTTCACTTGCAAGATCGTCTGAGACCAGCCATCCGGACAGCTGATGAACCTGAGGAGTATTTCCGTCTATAATAAAACCATTTTGTGGGGAAAACTCATTCTGATTGGCTGGGCCTGGCTCCCCAGTGGGTGGGTCTATGCTCTCCCAGGCCAGTGGGAGGGGGGACCTGAAAACCAGCTGTTGTTGGCAGAGGTTTGCAACTCTATTTTTGGTCTATTAACCAATTTCCCACAACTCCTGTCCTTGCAAACCTGCTGATTAGAATGTCCTGTATAGATTATATTTTAAACCTGCAACTATCAAAAGTAATATTGCTACATTTTTTCCACACTTTTACAGTGTTAGTTTCATCAGCTATTGTACAATATGACACCAAACAAAGAAAAAAATGACTTGACTGCACTGGGCCTTTAACTCTGCTTTTAGTTTTTGGATAACTGCAGTCCAAGTTCAAGCAGGTGTGCACCTCTTGCTGCTGCTTGTGTAGCTGTTCCAATTATTGCTTAGAAATTAACAATTCAAACCAATCATTGCCGGCTAGTCATTACAATGTCGTCCACGACAACAACACATAATGTACAGGTACATATAGTGAGTTCAAGCGTGCGCCTGTCATTCATTCATCATGGAATAAAGTAAGGTATATGGGCATGTGTGCTACTGATCTGTTGGGGAAATAATTAGCTAAATATCAACATAACTGATGTCCTCCTCAGTGGTGTTTGAAGCAGAGAGGAACGCTTTCCCAACGCCGTCCTTGCTCTAAAACAAATGGTCAGGACCAACTTATAAATAAAATGCTGTTGGAATAAGAGTGTGTATGTAAACAGTGGCGCGATGTAACATAAGTGAATACAATTAATAGGTCATTGATGTCCTCTTCAGATGTTGAAAACATTTGGTCACGTGACCGAGGTCAGATATTTGCCTTTAGTTTTCCTTAAGTCCACCAACAGTAGTTAGGGACCGTCAACATAGTGACAAATCAAATTTCAATAGCTCTTTAACCATTACTCCTAAAACTTTCAAAACTGGTTCTAGCTAATCCGATGGCATAGACACACATTGCACACTTTTTTTTGTCGGTTTACGCTACACACTATTTAAAATTATTTATTTTAATTTTTGAAATTCAATAGTGCCTTGGTCATGTGACCCACACACCTCAAACAAGGTTCATAATGTAAACTCAGTGGGCCTACACATTGGACAGCCTTACTTATATGTAGCACAACCTTTTGTTTGTCCATTTTCATCTCACACGATTTTATATTAATTTGGTCAACTTTCTAATTTCAATAGCTCCTTGGTCATGTGACCTACTGGACTCAAACAAGGTTCAGAATGTCCACTAACTACCCTTCTAAATTGCACACACTTTAGTTTGTCCATTTTCATCTCATGCGGTTTTACATTAATTTTTTAACGTTTTACATTTCAATAGTTCCCTGGTCATGTGACCTACAAGCCTCAAACTACTTTCAGAATATCCACTGACTAGCCTTATACATGGCACACCCTTTAGTTTGTCCTTTTTCATCTCACACGATTTTACATTAATTGCCTGCTCTGTTCCCCTGAAGGACAGTGTAACTCACACACCTATTCACTTGGGCCTTCTCCCTGGGGCCTTCCTGACCTCTAGTATCTCCAGCTTGTCTGGGGAGGGAGGCCTACATCTGATGTGAGTAGTACCATCGACACCCATTGATTTGCTTCAGACCCATAAATCGGACAGTTCCCACTGGGCACGGATCACCGAATGTCAATTTGATGAAATTTAAAGGAGCATACCCACCTGTTGCGGTCGCACTCAAATCACCCAAGCACATTTGGTGTATGTGCTTGGCTGAGGAGCCAATGGTGCGAGGCTATCATCTGTGGGATTAGTCCTGATCCACACCAGTTCTCTCAGCTGCTAGGCGCCAGCCGAGGCGACCCGCCGGAGACCCCGCGCAAACGTGGCCGGCAAGCGCCGTAGCTGGGGAGATCCGTGAGAAGGGCCCAACCACTCACCGGTCCACCTTCGGCCTCCCGGCGGACCCCCGCACGCAACCCCTTGCGAGACCACACACGAGAGCCCCCGAGATGGGCCGCACAACGAACTTCCAACGGTGGCGAGAGGAGGGTGACGGAGCGACAGATGAAAATGGACAAACCAAAGGGTGTGCAATATAGAAGGGTAGTCAGTGGACATTCTGAACCTTGTTTGATTCCAGTAGGTCACATCCTGTAATAATCTAATGATTGTGTCATGATATTAGGGCTAGATGAACAAATTACAATAGTTTCAGTAAAAGTTTACAACATTTGTCAATAGGTTCTGACACTTTTTGCAATAATATAAATGTATGATAAAGAGTGAAAACTAGACTATTTTAAGTGATGTTTTCAAAGTACTGCACACACATCAGAAAATAAGAGGTGTGTGAGTGTTATTTAGTGGGCCCATGAGTCTGTGCTGGGCACCTTCACGTTCTCCCAGCAGAAAATGGTCAAACACATCCTGATCCAGAGACCCATCCTCCAGCTGTCAGAGAGACTGGCCTACTCCCACAGCCTTAAGCAGGCCAAAGCCCTTCCAGCAGGTCTGTCTTTTGATCACACTGTTGATCACAATGCTGTTTGGCCCCACATCACATATTTCTTTAACTCCCTGCTCTCCTGTGTGGGTGTGTTTTACGGAACATACAGTGTACAGGTGTGTGTGTGTAAACCTAAAAGTAAGAGTCGGTGTCCTATTTGCACAGGTGAGGTTCCGGTGGTCTAACTGAACTACACGTCCCTATCGTTGGAGAGCCCATTTGACCGCTACCAGGTGGAGGGGTATGTGAGGGAGACACTGCTCCTCTTGCGCCGGGCCATCTCCACCCAGTGGTCCATCCTCTTCCTTCCACAACATTGGCCTCCTCTCCTTCCAACACCCCGGGTGGGCTAATGGTATAGTCTAGAAATTATACAGTATAGACATTTGGGATCATTGTTTCAGGTGCTGGATAACAAAACAAAAGTCATATGGAAAAAGTAGATGTCCACAATTTTGATATGCTCCCAAAACCGTGATTAGTTAGTGAGACGCACAAGGCGTGGCACGTTTTGATCCCCATTGGGATCTCGTTGTAGAAGTGTTTGTGTCTACTATACTGCACAGACTAAGTTACTGACGCAGTATAGCTGTCAACAAGACTATAGCAATGGGTTAAGTTTGAAAGTGAAGAGAGATATTTAATTTGTTTGAGGTCCAGAGATCATCTGAAAATGTAACGTCTTTACTTTGTCTTATCACCAGGGTCAGGATGAAGTTCTAAAGGAACTTTGTCACTGCCAGGGTGCTCTGGACTCTCTCCAATGTGTGCAACTTTACTGACTCCTTATAAAGCCCTTTTGTAACTGGTTGGTTGTAACACTACTACACAATTGGTCATGCGACATCAGTAGACGATCCTAGAGAGGTTTGGATATCATAAGAGAGAACATTGGAGATTTGTGTGTTTTTTATCTTGTAAAAGATTCTATGAGATGAACGCTGTGTGCAAACTTCTGGTGCACCTTCAGCGTCTGTATGTGTGGGGGTGGGTGTGTCTATGTTCTGATCTGTGTCAATGTGTGTGTTTGTGGTTCCAGGGGCTGGACATCAGTAAATGTCTGGTGTCTGCCAGCCAGCAGAGAGACAAGGCAGAACAGGCCCTTCTGTTGCCTAGCAACCCCACCGGAAAACGGGGGGGGGGGGGGGGTGGCACGGGAGGGTGGCAGAGGAGATGGGAGAGGTAACAGGGGGACGGGCTGCATTCATCAGGACCATTGAATGGCTTCAAACAGTTGCTGAGGCAATATATTTTTTGCACAATAACTTTGTGGAGGAGAGAGGAACAGGTAGAGGGACATCAACTCTGAGAGGATCAGTGTCCAACAGATGAGCTAGAAGAGTGAGAGAGTCATCTGGCCCAGCTGTTACCTTTGAAATATGTTACTAATCCTTGGGGAAGCTTGTTACATTACTGCTGTTGTGTGTTCTGTAGGAGTCGTGTTTCCTGTGCAAGCACCATGCTCAGCAGAATGTACCGGTGTACATGGGTGGAGATACTGCGAGAGGAGCAGGAGGAAAACATCCTACTGCACAACGAGCAGGAGAGAGATCAGCTAAACCTGCAGAGGGAACAGGCAAGCTCACATACACACACACACACATCCTCAGCAATTATAGAAATACAACAATACAAAACCATGATTACTGGTAGAATAATTACCCGAAGGGACCACCTCCAGAGTTCAAAATAGACAGATGTTTTTCACCCTATTTTTACCTACTGAGTCAAGTAGTGAGGAAGCTGAGGAAGTCACAGAGGGACAGGAACAAGTGATGAACGGCTGAGCAGCAGCTGATCCGGGAGAACAGAGGGTGGCAGCATTTAACCTGGGTGTGGCTGAGGCCGCGAGGGAAAGTTCTGTCTCAAGACCCAGCTGGTTCTATGTGAGTCCCTGTGAATACTTCTATTTAATTTGATGTGTTTCTCCACTGAGATCTATAGTAACTTCACGGCCTCCTCCCCAGGGCTCGTTCAACTTCCGGGGTCGCCCGCTGATGACCCCGCGGCTGCCCAAGCAGAGGCAGTACCTGCAGGAGCTTCTGGAGCAGGCTGACAGCAGACAGAGCAGACAGATACAGGCCCACCAAGCACAGGACCTCATACACCGCCTGCGACAGGTTCAGCTAGCAGCCGAGTGAGTGTGTGTGTGTGTGTGTGTGTGTGTGTGTGTGTGTGTGTGTGTAAGTTGCAGTGGGTGAGGGGGAGCAAGTGCACAATTTCAGAGAGAGGTGTAAAGAAAGAGAATTCAGCAAGGGTCTATATATCATTTTTGCTTTGCAGCTGGAGGAGCTCAGCCTGACAGGCAGCCGGCCTCGGAGGGTACCCCGTTTGTCCTGTACGACTGTGCCCCCCAGGCGATAGCGGAGCAGAGGGCCAGGGAGCTGTATCTGCACCAGCTCCACAGCACCAACAAGAGGATGAGGGGGGCACAGCTCCACCGGGCCACCGAGCACAGGAGAGAGACGGACATGATCAACAGAACGTGAAAGAGGGAGGGGAGGGAACAGACTTTGGTAGAGGCTTTGAGAGGGAGTGGTACTCGTCTGCTACTTCCATTCAACAGTTTTGAAAATATCAGAACCCAGAACCAAATCGAGTAGATGGCAAGCACATGCAAGATCTGGTTCTGGGTTTGGAGATGAATGACATCGCAATATACTAAAGAATGGTTATGATTGATGGAGAGCAGCACCAATGATCGTTTCCCTCCCCTAGGATGATAACTCACCGGATCCTTCGCCACGATAGGCAAAGGGGAGACGTGGGGGTGGAGCATTGAAGCGAAGAGACTCAGAGAACCGGATATAATGTGTATTATAAACTGGGTGGTTCAAGCCCTGAATGCTGATTTGCTGACAGCAGTGGTATACCACAGGTATGACAAAACGTTTATTTTTACTGTTCTAATTACGTTGGTAACCAGTTTATAATAGCAATAAAGCACCTCTGGGTTTTGTGCTATATGGCCAATATTCCATGGCTGAGGGCTGTATCCAGGCACTCTGTGTTGCGCTTAAGAACATCCCTTAGTCACGGTTATTCAAGTGATCCTGGAATAATAAGGCCTATATAAAATGTAAAGAGTTGCCCTTCTAGTTACTCTTCCTGTCTTTCAATGAATAAGGCCTATAAAAAGTGTTGTTCCTCTTGTTTCAGGGATGGCTGTTGCCTGCTGATAGACCAGTGCTCAGGGCTGCAGCGATGTCTGCAGTTTAAGAGACTCTCCAGCTACAGTGGAGAAACCAACGTGTGGAAGGACACATGCTACATCAGCAGCATGACACAAAATGTGTTAATCAACAAAACACTCAGTAGTTTTGCTAACAATATTCACTTAGTGCCTTTTTTTTATTCCCTTCAAAACATACATTTTTCCTTGAACCCCAAATAGAATTCCTTCTGTGGTGCATCACGCCTAAGCAGAGCATAATATTATCTGGGGGAAAAGAAAATATAACATTTACCATGTCTGTCATTACCTTTGGCAAAAACACCTAAACCGAAACAGGCAACGCTTTATACAAAACTACACACACAAAAAGATACAACCCCTCCATTATTAAAAAAGCATACCCAAAGAGGCAATCACATATGTAATTATTATAGGCGCTACTCTTGCTCTCGAGAACCCAAGGCATTCTCAGCTATAAGCACTGCTTATTGGTGGGAACATGTGAACTATAGCTCGACGCTCTGTTTTAATGTTTAGAAACGTCAATCATCATCGTTGCGATACGGTTTTGGAAACATATGGAACCTATCTTTCATATTAGCGAGTAAGAATGCGAGTAAGAATCTTACCAAATAAAAAAGATGAACTTACTGAAGCAGGTTTGCAGACATCCATACAATTGTATGCCTACCGTTGACGAACTACACTTCCTCTCCAGTTATGCTTACACAGGTGCTCGTGCACGATAGATAGCTAATAAGCACAGGTGGTCTTCTGTAAACAAGCGCTGCAACATGAAGAAATGGCCGTGTGGGAACACCAACGCTATAAAAGGTGTGTAGTAATTTAACCTTTTTGTTTTTAGAAGAAAAAAAAATTGCCAATATGAAAGCTACTTTCCATGTTTCCAAAATCATACCGCAAGCGATTTGTGTTAACGTTCAGAACAAGCGTCGGTGCTCTTAACAAAACTCCCCCGGCCAGAAGTTACCGTCATTAATAGATGCTAAAGGTAGTTAGCGTCTATGCATGGGCTAGTGGTACACTAGTGTTTATTAAAGCTTCCTCTATCATGTACACAAACGTCGGGCACCGCACAAACCTGAAGTCCCTTGTGGCTCAGTTGGTAGAGCCCGGCGCTTGCAACGCCAGGTTCGTGGGTTCAATCCCGACGAGTACGAAGAAAATATAAAATTGCACTCACTACTGTAAGTGAGATAAGAGTGTCTGCTAAATTACTCAAATGTAAAAGTCAGTTCCTAATGGTAATGATGTCGGGGATAAAAACGTAGCTAATCATCTCGTTAAAACTCTGACACGCATCAACAGGGAAGTCTAGAATAAAAATACAAGATGAACAGGGTGTCCTATTTTAAATTCTATAGGTTATCTAACTGGTCCTCTTGTAACCCAGGCTTTGGCAGGAGTGTAGCCTAAAGTATGAAGTGACAACAGGGAGCAAGAAATTGTCAGTTAATAATATATTGGAGTTGTGCTTTAAAATCAATGATACTGCAGTGTGAACCAGCGTGTACATATTCTTTGCTAATAGCTGATAGAATCCTCCAACTAAAGACGAGAATCTGCAGGATATTACATGTGAGGTCAGGAGGTCAAACGGAGGCCGGCACTATGAGGGTTTGCGTTTATGTCTGGACAAGAGGTCCATCTTAACAGTCTAAAACTGGCGGTCTCCTCCTCTGCTTGTCTCCTCTCTTTTATCGAGACTAATTTGAAAACAATGGACAGGTAAAGGCGATAAGGGATTCACCCATCCACTTTTCCAAGCAAAGGAAGCAAGGTAAAACTATTGAGATGCAACCTACAATAGATGACAGAGACCTTTTCAGGAATATGCCATTTCTGCCTATTAGTTATTAAAGCTAGTCCAAACATGCTCAACGGAGTGTGTTATTAGGGGTTTGGTGACACAGAACAGTCTGTCTCCAGATTCTGTATCAATCACAAATAAATAATCTCAAAATAGAATATATAGAACTGATAGGGTTCCCTCAAGTTACACATGAAATGTCGTGGCACTAACCTGGCAATTTGATGATATGGACACATATACATACATACATATATATATATATATATATATATATATATATATATATATATATATATATATATATATATATATATATATATATATATATATATATATATATATATATATATATATATATATATATATATATATATATATATATATATATATATATATATATATATATATATATATGGTAAACAAAGCAATTACAAAAGTCAAGGGGGACATCAAATGAAATGACTGAAACTTCAGAAAAATACCCCTTAAATTATATTTCTGCTGGTTAACCATTTGTAATCTCCTACAGATGTACATCCTATGTATTACATTCTATGGGCACTGGGGAGTGTCTAGAGGCAATGGAGTGTCTCGTCTTGATGACCTAGCTGCAGAAGGCTTTGGGCGCGTTCCTCTGCCCAGGCGTTGAGGACACATGCCAGATCTTACAACGCCTGGATAGGTATTTTATGTATGAGTAAACCACATATGTTATAGCAATCTGGTGCCGGAAGGCACTGTCGATGCCGTGGAATGCAACCATTGGTTGATGCATGCAACGTCTGAGCAGGGGAACGCGACTGTTGAGTGATTGGTGAAATTATGCGAAATCTGGAGAGGCGGTAGCGCATGTCTGATATGTGTAGCTCCCTTGTGCTGTACTGAGGGATCGAACGTTGGGGATAGAAAGAGAGGTGGCTGATGGAGTTCACACGTCCTGGACTTTCATGGCGTCCTGGGGCCAGTCGTAGGTGTCCTGGACGAAGGAGTCATAGTCGGGGCTGTAGACATGGGAGAGCACAAACGCCTCCTTGTCCTTGGGCTCCGGGTACAGGGAGGCAATTTTGTGTCTATACGCATAGTCAACCACCTGAGAGATGGGTAGAGAAAAATATAAATTAGTTACACAGAACACTAATGTATTGAAATGGAGAAAGTGTCTTTCTCTGCAGTAACAAATCTGTGTTGATGTGGGAATGTAATGCTGGTATTGATGGTTTTGTGGGGTGGAGTCGGTCTCTAACCTTGACAGCGATCTTAAAGGACACTTCTCTGATGCCGTTGAGTGGAGGGTAGAGTCTTCCCTCGGCCAGGTGCTCCTCCGTTACCATGTCAGCTATTGCCTGAGAGAGAGAGAAACAGGAAATGAAAAAGAGAAGTAAAGAAATGGAGGGCTCTATGCTCTACCACTTTGGACTTGAAATTATACAATGACTGAGGTTAAAGTGCAGACTGCTTCTAAACACTTCTACATTCATGTGGCTGCTACCATGATTATGGATAATCCTGAATAATCATGAGTGAGAAAGTTTGACACGCATATCATGCCCCCAAGATGCTAACTTCTTTCCATTACAATAACAGGGGAGGTTAGCATTTTTTTTGGGGGGGGGGTATGATATTTATACCTCCAACTTTCTCATTCATCATTATTCACGATTCATTCAGAATTATTCGTAATCATGGTAGCATCCACATGAATGTAGAAGTGTTTAGAAACATATTACATTCTTATTTACAATAAAAGTGACTCCAAAATGACAATACCGTATTTACCAGTCATTTCTATTGGGCACAAAATAATCTGAAACGCAACCAAAACAAACAGAAAATGCATCCAACAAGTTTGTAGAGTCACAAGCTTGATGTAAAGAAGTGCATTTGTACCAATACTATTGGTCCTCTAAAATGGGGGGGACTATGTACAAAAAGTCCTGTAATTTCAAAACCGTTCATTTGCCTAGCTGATGGGTCCTTTGATCCACTGTCAGGAGAGTCATGGCATTGTGTAGATTGATGAATAAGGCTGTACTGTATCAAAATATGGAAAAGGGAAAGGGTCTGAATACTTTCCAAATGCACTGTATATTCAAAGAGCTTCTATATGCTCCTTGAGTTGCCTTTCCTCCCACAGACACGTTTCCATAAAATCCCTGCTTCACTCCTCCCGCAGCCATTGGATAGGCATATAATGCCAATATGCTATGGTCTAATTTACTTTCACTTGCCCACTGTAACCCACTATAACCTACAGGTTATGGGTTACTCAATCTAGTGGGCTGCTGAAAGTTTAGTATGGGCTGCAAAATAGTGGTGTTGTACAAATGTGGAGGGCAGCTCGACATGTGACACATACACACTCATAGCTCCTGGTCTCCAGGATCCCAAGATAATTAGCATGCAGTCGTTAGAAGGATAGTTGCCATAAGGGGGAACTACTGTTAGTTAAGCACCATGGATACGGTCATTAGTTGAAATTACGCACCAATTTTTTGGGACCAATGTCTCTTTCATCATTTAGGCCTCACTGTTAAGATTTTCTAAGCTACTGTAGGCTTTACGAGGTGTTCGCCTAGGCTACGCAGCAGAACGTTGCAGTGAATTCGGAGGGCAGACTGACATGGAGTCCTAGGTCTCTTCGCAGTCAGTGACAAAAGTTTCTTAATTTAGTTGTGCTCATAACGCATCATGACCATTTTAATAAAGTATATGCCTATAAGTCTGAAGTAGCCAGGGGGAAACTTGGTGTGTGTGTGTGTGTGTGCGCGCACAGTGACACTGGTTACATGTGCGCCAAACCTTGCCTCCAAAGGGCCACAGTTTGTGACTCACAGCACTCGCCTTTACCCACTGCAGTGGTGTGTGTAAGATATTTTGCATTTTGGATGTGTCTCCCTGCACACTGTAATAGTGCACTTTAACCACATATTTAGAAATCGCCCAGTTTTCCTAACCACACCAATATTTCTACTTTCATTTTTCAAACAATACAAGGTAAATTGGAAAAATAATAGTAAAATACATGGTAGAAAAATTAGAAATTGAAACAGTTAAAATGATATTTTACGAGTGGACAGAAAAATGTTGAAATTGAAACTAATATTATATTATTCAACTTGAACAATAGTATTAGATCATTGGATTGATAAGCATTACATACAAACATTCCCCAACAGCAGAGGTAAAGAGTGTACGTCTTTCTTTGAAAATGAAAATGTAAAATTAAGGCAAAACAGTTACCTCGGCTGTGGTGAGGAAGATGTCGTCCGAGATTTGGCGCACCCCACAGGCGATGACCCCCAATGCCACGCCAGGGAACACGTAGGCGTTGTTCCCCTGACCGGGGATGAAGGAGCGCCCGTCAGCCAGGGTCACCTTATTAAAGGGGCTGCCACTGGCAAAGATGCCCCGCCCCTGGGACAGAGGAAGAAAATGAGAACGAGAGCGAGCGACAAAGTGAGAGAGAGAGTAAAAAAAAGAGAGCCTTAATTCTATTTCAGATCATTCTATTTCTATGACAGCAAGGATATTTAGTAAGCGTACATTGATTGGCACTCAAACAAGGGAACAGTGAGTGAATGTCTATTCTCTAGGTTAGGATCAGAGTTTCAGTACCTCGGTGAGTTGGTAGCACTGCTCGGCGGTGCACTCTGCCTTGCTGGTGGGGTTACTCAGGGCGAAGATGATGGGCCTCTCGTTGAAGGACGCCATGTCCTTGATGATCTTCTCAGTAAACGCCCCTCCAATGGCCGCCACTCCTGCACACAGGAGAAGAAAAGAGTACTGAGTGTGAGAACAAAACATGCATATCTTCCTGAGATGCTCTGCAATGTTGAGTTTCTGTCCAGTGTCCATTATTGGTCTGTTTCTAAAGAAACATGACAGATGAGCCTTAGTTACACTGGTGAGACAATATGTGATCATGGCAACTGACCGATGAGGGCGGTGGGCTTGACGGTGTGCACCACCTCCTCCAGGGTCTTGATGTGGGCGTGGTCGTGGGCAAACTCCTCCTTCTCATGGTTCAGGTTTCCTCTGCCCTGTGGGTCACACCATGGTAACATCAGTCAGTCTGACATACAACTGGATCCCGTTCAGGAGGCTGTAACGTTCTGAACGTTACCCATAGAACTGACTGACATTATTCCCTATTCTACATGACAGTGCAGCATAACTGATCTACGTGATCTTTCTATCTGAAAATTCTGTAACATTGCATCCTACTGAACACGACCAATGTCTTGGTGGACAGCTCAGGAGAAGGCTGATTAGATCAACGTTTTGATGCTATTCAAGTGTATTAGGAGGTTAGCTATGATAATATGGCATTTCTGTTACCTTGACGATGAGGCCCCTGGAGTCGACCATCCAGATCTTCTTTGCGGCTTCCGTGGCCGACACCCCCTCCTTCGCCATGGCCATGATTAGCAAGTGGGCAATGCCCAGTGCAGCCTGGGTAATAAAAAAAAGCAGTGGTAAAGTCCTTAAATGAAAATACTTAAAAGTTCTCCTTATGTCGTTTTGGGGGTATTTATATTTTTGACGACTTACTTCACTTACTACATTCCGAAAGAAAATAATGTTCTTTTAACTCCATACATTTCCCTGATACCCAAAAGTACTTATTACGTTTTTATTACTTAGCAGGACATGAAAATGGTCAAATTCAGAGACTTTTCAAGAGAAATCCCTGGTCAGCCTCTGATCTTGCGGACTCACATGCTTCGTTTGTAAATTATGTGTTAGTGCCCCTGGCTATCAGTAAAAAATAATGTTTTTGTAAAAACGATGCCATCTGGTCTGCTTAACATAAGGAATTTGAAATAACATACTTTTGATACTTCCAAAAATATTTTTGCAATTACATTTACATTTGAGTCATTTTCTATTAAGGTATCTTTACTATTACTCAAGTATGACATCATTGTAAAAAAGACAGTTCCATGATGAATCCTGCTACTAAGCAATCTACCCAATCACTGCCATGCAACATGATGATTTTCAAGCCATTTCATCTGCATGCTTGTGTTATCTTTCAAGGCTTGATTCAAGAGAGTGAGGTTTCCCCCCAAAAAATCTACATATTTTGGTGTTTATAATGAACACAGATCAGCGCGTTTGTCCTCTTACCTCCCCAGCCCCCTGGAACACAAAGGTGTGGTCTGACAGTTTGTTCTTGGTGATCTTCAGAGCAGCCAAGACCCCAGCTACTGCTACTGAGGCTGTGCCTGGGAGAGAGTGAGTGAGACAGGGAGAGAAAGAGACAAGCACAGGAGAAATAAGAGAGAGGGTGAGAAACAAGGGATGGGTTATACGGTTGTTCTCAGAAGTCAGAATGGTTTTGCACATCCATCTTTCAACAGTACACAAAACTCTATTATGCGTCTCTGACTAAGACCACAGGAGGGCTTCAGTCATCCATACAAACAGGAGGGCATCAGTCATCCATACAGCAAATAAGGCGTATGGAGTGCGAGTAGATTTGACAGGGAAAAAGAGAACAAGTTACCTTGGATGTCGTCGTTGAAGGTGCAGTAACGGTTGCGGTATTTGTTGAGGAGGCGGAAGGCGTTGGAGTTGGCAAAGTCCTCAAACTGGATCAGGCAGTTCATTCCATACCTGCATTCCGTGGAGCAGTGAACAGTCAGTCAAATTACACACACACACACACACACACACACACACACACACCTACTTGTCAGTAACTGCCTGCATGAACTCATCGATGAGGTCATCGTACTCCTTTCCTCTGATCCTCTTGTGCTTCAGGCCGATGTACAGGGGGTCTTCCAGGAGTGCCTGATCAAAAATAACATTTCACCCTCAAGCTCTATGACGAGAGCCTCCGGGAAATAAGGGAAGTAACTAAGTGATAGTGGAGCCCTGAATTCCAAATCATCATCTAGCACCTGTCCAACTCCTTCAGATCTACAGGAGGGGCTAGGGGTCCATTTGGAATTGAACAACACTGTTATGCAATCTTGGTGAGTCCTAAAATTATTGTATTCTTACCTTAGCCCTACTTAGATCTCACTGCCATACAACTACCAGCAGCATATTTAGTTCACTAGGTAAGATATAAACTCACAAATATTAACACATGTTAAGTTTGCTAAGAACATAAGATTCAATAACTGAGACATAAACTGAACAAGTTCCACAGACATGTGACTAACAGAAATTGAATAATGTGTCCCTGAACAAAGGGGAGGGGGGGGGGAGTGAAAAGTTACTTTCAGTATCTGGTGTGGCCACCAGCTGCATTAAGTACTGCAGTGCATCTCCTCCTCACGGACTGCACCAGATTTGCCCGTTCTTGCTGTGAGATGTTACCCCACTCTTCCACCAAGGCACCTGTAAGTTCCTGGACATTTCTGGGGGGGAATGGCCCTAGCCCTCACCCGCCGATCCAACAGGTCCCAGACATGCTCAATTGGATTGAGATCCGGGCTCTTTGCTGGCCATGGCAGAACACTGACATTCCTGTCTTGCAGGAACTCACACACAGAACGAGCAGTATGGCTGGTGGCATTGTCATGCTGGAGGGTCATGTCAGGATGAGCCTGCAGGAAGGGTACCACATGAGTGAGGAGGATGGCTTCCCTGTAATGCACAGCGTTGAGATTGCTTGCAATGACAACAAGCTCAGTCCGATGATGCTGTGACACACCGCCCCAGACCATGACGGACCCTCCCCACCTCCAAATCAATCCCGCTCCAGAGTACAGGCCTCAGTGTAAAGTTCATTCCTTCGATCTGACCATCACCCCTGGTGAGGCAAAACTGCAACTTGTCAGTGAAGAGCACTTTTTGCCTGTTCTGTCTGGTCCAGTGATGGTGGGTTTGTGCCCATAGGCGACATTGTTGCCGGTGATGTCTGGTGAGGACTGCCTTACAACTGGCCTCAGGACAGCCTGAGCACTGATGGAGTGATTGTGCTTTCCTGGTGTAACTCGGACAGTTGTTGTCATCCTGTACCTGTCCCACTGGTGTGATGTTTGGATGTACCGATCCTGTGCAGGTGTTGTTACACGTGGTCTGCCACTGTGAGGACGATCAGCTGTCCGTCCTGTCTCCCTGCAGCGCTGTCTTAGGCATCTCACAATACGGACATTGCAATTTATTGCCCTGGCCACATCTGCAGTCCTCATGCCTCCTTGCAGCATGCCTAAGGCACGTTCCCACAGATGAGCAGGGACCCTGGGCATTTTTCTTTTGGTGTTTTTCAGAGTCAGTAGAAAGGCCTCTTTAGTGTCCTGGGTTTTCATAGCTGTAACCTTAATTGCCTACCGTCTGTAAGCTATTAGTGTCTTAACGACCGTTCCACAGGTGCATATTCATTAATTGTTTATGGTTCATTGAACAAGCATGGGAAACCGTGTTTAAACCCTTTACAATGAAGATCTGTGAAGTAATTTGGATTTTTACAAATTATCTTTGAAAGACAGGGTCCTGAAAAACTCCCGGTAGAAGTACCTGGTTGTCGGTGCCTACGTCCAGCAGGACTGGTAGACACTGCTGGGGTGGCACTCCTCCGCAGGCAGTGTACAGGGCCAGTTTACCCACTGGGATGCCCATGCCGTAACTGCCCAGGTCGCCCAGACCCAGGATACGCTCTCCGTCTGTCACCACAATGGCCTGGGGATACACACACACGGTTTGGTTCACATGGTGAAAATTGTTTACACCCTTATGTCCATATCCTGTACCATGGAGTAAAGTGTGTGTGTTAGGCACTCCTTACCTTGATGTTCTCCTCAGGCCAGGAGTTGAGCATGGTGGCGATGTGGCCTTTATCATGGATGGTGATGAAGAGACCTCTGTGGGATACATGCTAACACTTCAGAACCACTATCATCACACAACAATTCACTGGGTGTGTGTGCGTGCGTGCGTGGGTGTGTGTGCGTGCGTGCGTGCATGTATGTGTGTGTGTGTTTCATGTCTACCGTGGTCTCCTGAAGGCCAGTCCATACTGTTGGCAGGCCAGCCCTACAGTGGGGGTATAGACAATGGGCATGAACTCCTCTACATCAGACGTCAGCAGGCGGTAAAACAACTTCTCATTCCTGTCCTGCAGAGTCATCAGCAAGATGTACCTAAGAGAGAGAAATGGAGAGAAAATGGGGGGAGAGAGAGAGAGAGACAGAGAGAGAGGGAAAGAGAGATTCAGGGAGAGAGAGAGAGAGAGAAAGAAAGAGAGAGAGAAGGGGACAGAGAGAAAGAGAGAGACAGAAAGAGAGAGGCAGACAGACAGAGAGAAAGAGAAAGAAAATGGGGGGAGAAATAGAGAGAGAAGTGGGGAGAGAGAAAGAAAGCAGAACAAGGTGAAACAAAGACCAGTAAGTGATGAGGGAGATTAAAGCTACTGTATTTGTGTATTTTTAGCCATCATACAGTATGTGTGTTGTGTGTGTTTTATTTGCATCTGAGTGAGTGTGTGTACGCGCTCACTTGTCGAGGGGGTTGCGGCCCTCATAGCTCTTCATGATACGGAGCACCTGGACATCCTGGGAAAGGTAGACGGGGGGCAGCAGGCCGTGGATGCCCAGCTGCAGGCGCTCCTGTAGGGTGAAGGCCATGCCCTGCAGGGGGGTGGAGACGCACACATCCAACATAAAGGGTCAACGATAGCGCTGTGTAACAGACACCATCCAATGTTGTAGCATTGGTATAGCTAGCATTGATCTAGCTAGCTCTTGTTCACATAAACACCCAGTTATCAGGCCTTTACAAGTATTGTCTTCAATAGAGAAGCTTTAGAGCTTTAGCTGTGTTGTGGTTCTGATCATGTCTTGAGCATTCCTTTTTTTTTTAGGCCTATTGCATGTAGGGAAATTCATATAGTTGCTCAGGGGGCTGACCGGACCCCAACTTTGTGGTCTGGTTGTGCTTAGTGCCACTACTCTGTCATGTCAGTATTCTGGCGTTCCCTCTTTCTCACACACTCGTTCGCTCTAGCTCTTCTTTCTTTCTTCAAATGGAAAGAATTCTTCAGAAAGCAAGAGGCTCGTCATGGAAATAAATCAAATGTTCAGGAACTTGCTACTGTAAATGTGCTACTATTGTAGTGTCAATATGTAAAGTTATGATAGCCTAATGTAACACTCGCACCTGGGGTTTGGTCCATTAATAATAAACAGCTGTTAATATGTCAATCACAGTGACACACGGGTTTCTGGATCAAAAAGGGGCTTAGTTGGTGGGCGTGGCAGGGGGCGTTGCAATCTGCGTCGTCAGCCCATCGGTGCAGCTGAATTTAAGAGAACATTTTAGAGGCCCCCCATCTTGGCGGTGTAGAGAAATCTTTGACTTTTTAAGCCAATTTTGTGCATTGTACTAATTTATCCATAAAGTTCAGATAATTTTTTGCAGTTTTAAAGCAGATTTGCTGCAATTCTGTACATTTTGACATGGAGCTGAAAGAAAATGTTGCAATTTTAAAACAAATGTCCTGCTAGTCTACATATTCTGCCATGGAGCGGAGATAAAATGTTGTAGTTCTAAGGTTAATTTCCTGCAATTCCATGCATTTTGCCATGGCTAATGCCGTGTTCTTTTTGGAATTTTCAAATCACCCTGACTGTCTAGCTTTTATTTTGGTGATTGTTAGTACTCAAAGATTATATTATGAAAAAATATATACTGTGCCTTAAGAAAGTATTCATACCCCTTGACTTATGTCATTTTGTTATGTTACAGCATTAATTCAAAATGTATTAAATATATTTTCTCACCCATCTACACACAATACCCCATAATGACAAAGTGAAAAGATGTTTTTAGACATTTTTGTTAATTTATTGAAAATTGTGAAATATTTCATTTGCATAAGTATTCACACCCCCAAGTCAATACTTTGTAGAAACCCCTCCGGCAGCGATTACAGCTGAGTCTTTCTGGGTAAGTCTCTAACTGCTTTCCACACCTGGATTGTGTAACATTGGCACATTATTCTTGTCAAAATTCTTCAAGCTCTGTCAAATTGGTTGTCGATCATTGCAAGACAACCATTGTCAGGTCTTACTATAGATTTTCAAATAGATTTAAGTCTACCACTCAGGAACATTCACTGTCTTCTTGGTAAGCAACTCCAGTGTAGATTTGGCCATGTGTTTTTGGTTAATGTCCTGCTGAAAGGTGAATTCATCTCCCAGTGTCTGGTGAAAGCACAACCCCGGCGCCGACAAAGATGGCCGCCTCGCTTCGCGTTCCTAGGAAACTATGCAGTATTTAGTTTTTTTACGTGTTATTTCTTACATTGGTACCCCAGGTAATCTTAGGTTTTCTTACATACAGTCGGGAGGAACTACTGGATATAAGAGCAAAGTCAACTCACCATCAGTACGACCAAGAATATGACTTTCCCGAAGCGGATCCTGTGTTCTGCCTTCCACCCAGGACAATGGATCGGATCCCAGCCGGCGACACAAAACAACGACGCCGTAAAAGGGGCAAACGAAGCGGTCTTCTGGTCAGGCTCCGGAGATGGGCACATCGCGCACCACTCCCTAGCATACTACTCGCCAATGTCCAGTCTCTTGACAACAAGGTTGATGAAATCCGAGCAAGGGTAGCATTTCAGAGAGACATCAGAGACTAACGTTCTTTGCTTCACCGAAACATGGCTCACTCGAGAGACTCTATCGGAGTCGGTGCAGTCAGCTGGTTTCTTCACGCATCACGCCGACAGAAACAAGCATCTTTCTGGTAAGAAGAGGGGCGGGGGGGGGGGTATGCCTTATGATTAACGAGACGTGGTGTGATCATAACAACATACAGGATCTCAAGTCCTTCTGTTCACCTGACTTAGAATTCCTCACAATCAAATGTCGACCGCATTATCTACCAAGGAAATTCTCTTCGATTATAATCACAGCCGTATATATTCCCCCCCAAGCAGACACGACGATGGCCCTGAACGAACTTTTTGACTCTATGTAACCACATATCCTGAGGCTGCATTCATTGTAGCTGGGGATTTTAACAAGGCTAATCTGAAAACAAGACTCCCTAAATTCTATCAGCATATCGATTGCGCAACCAGGGCTGGTAAAACCCTGGATCATTGTTATTCTAACTTCCGCGATGCATATAAGGCCCTCCCACGCCCTCCTTTCGGAAAAGCTGACCACGACTCCATTTTGTTGCTTCCAGCCTACAGACAGAGACTAAAACAAGAAGCTCCCGCGCTCAGGTCTGTTCAACGCTGGTCTGACCAATCTGATTCCACGCTTCAAGACTGCTTCGATCACGTGATATGTTCCGCATTGCATCCAACAACAATATTGACGAATACGTTGATTCGGTGAGCGAGTTCATTAGAAAGTGCATTGACGATGTTATACCCACAGCAACGATTAAAACATTCCCAAACCAGAAACCGTGGATTGATGGCAGCCTTCGCGCGAAACTGAAAGCGCGAACCACTGCTTTTAACCAGGGCAAGGTGACCGGAAACATGACCGAATACAAACAGTGTAGCTATTCCCTCCACAAGGCAATCAAACAAGCTAAGCGTCAGTATAGAGACAAAGTAGTCTCAATTCAACAGCTCAGACACAAGAGGTATGTGGCAGGGTCTACAGTCAATCACGGATTCCAAAAAGAAAACCAGCCCTGTCGCGGACCTCTGAGACTATCACAGTGCAGGTGCATTTATACGGAGACTTGATTACACACAGGTGGATTGTATTTATCATCATTAGTCATTTAGGTCAACATTGGATCATTCAGAGATCCTCACTGAACTTCTGGAGAGAGTTTGCTGCACTGAAAGTAAAGGGGCTGAATAATTTTGCACGCCCAATTTTTCAGTTTTTGATTTGTTAAAAAAGTTTGAAATATCCAATAAATGTCGTTCCACTTCATGATTGTGTCCCACTTGTTGTTGATTCTTCACAAAAAAATACAGTTTTATATCTTTATGTTTGAAGCCTGAAATGTGGCAGAAGGTCGCAAAGTTCAAGGGGGCCGAATACTTTCGCAAGGCACTGTATGTGATGTTAATGGGGATTTTTCCCCTGAGTCAGATGAACTCGTGAGAACCTAAGAACTGTTTGATGGTGTGATTGTTAAAACGCTTTAATAACTGGTGATATAAAATGTCCTTCAATATGATGAGGGGTGAATGGGACTGTGTTAGAGATTAATGGTCATAATTGAGAGCAGACTTTGGAACAGTAGTCTGGAGGATGAAAGGTCATGTATTGGTCCCTTTCTACAACTTACAAGTCTTTGCTAGGTAAAGCCCCGCCTTATCTCAGCTCACTGGTCACCATAGCAGCACCCACCCGTAGCACGCTCTCCAGCAGGTATTTTTCACTGGTCACCCCCAAAGCCAATTGCTCCTTTGGCCGCCTTTCCTTCCAGTTCTCTGCTGCCAATGACTGGAATGAACTGCAAAAATCACTGAAGCTGGAGACTCACATCTCCCTCACTAGCTTTAAGCACCAGCTGTCAGAGCAACTCACAGATCACTGCACATAGCCCATCTGTAAACAGCCCATCTAACTACCTCATCCCCATACTGTTATTTATTTTGCTCCTTTGCACCCCAGTATCTCTACTTGCACATTCATCTTCTGCACATCTATTACTCCAGTGTTTAATTGCTAAATTGTAATTATTTCACCACTATGGTCTATTTATTGCCTTACCTCATTTGCACACTGTATATAGACTTTTTCTATTGTATTATTGACTATGCTTGTTTATTCCATGTGTAACTCTGTGTTGTTGTTTGTGTCACACTGCTTTGCTTTATCTTGGCCAGGTCGCAGTTGTAAATGAGAACTTGTTAAATAAAGGTTAAATAAAATTAAAAAAACATTCACAAACATTTAAATTAAGTGCAACAAATACATAAGTAATTCAACCACAAGATGGAAATACATTATTCGCACACATACATAATCTGACACACACACACACACACACACCTGTGAGATAGAGCAGCAGTTAGAAGCCCGAAAGTAAAGCCATCAAGGAAGCACAGCTGACTAGCCACGGCAATTACACTTTCATAGATAGATAGAGAGAGTTGGGTAATGCAAAGAGCAGACTAAAAACACCTATACCCTATAATATGAAAATGTCTGGTGTACAAAAAAGGCCATCAGTGTTTTTTTGTGTGTTTTTGAATCATGTTTCCTCACATAGAAAGTGCAGAACAGCAGTTATAACAATGGACAATTCCTGTCCAGTCCAGTCTCATTGGCATCAACACGATGACCTAGAATAACCTGAAGAGGGGTGTAACATGGCTCGTTTTGGATCGGGCTATAGAGAGGCTATAGAGATCCCAAGGCCCAATTTAACCTACATCTGCAGGGGCAAACAATATCAGTATCAGAAACAGAACCATACTTGCATTTCACTCTTCACCCTTTATATCTATGTTACTATAATGTTCCAAACCAGACAGTCACACCCCCTTTACCTAAAGCTCTCTTATCAATGGGAACTTTGACTGACCTGATACTTACAGGTAGTTTTGCGAGCCAATGCTAACTAGCGTTTGCGCAATGACTGTACCCATAGACATCCAGTCATTGCACGAACGCTTGTTAGCATTGGTTCGCAAGAATACCTCCAACTTCCTTCATACTGGAGACAGAGACATAAAAATTGTATCCACGAGTTCATCTGACACTGGGGGAGTACAGAAAGGGCCTAATTTACAAAATCCTAAAGTATCTAGCCACACACACTGTTTAACATCGCAACATATAATCTCAATTGTCTAAATGAGTGCAGTGGCTTTTCATCTGATGGCACTGCACTGTCTGTGGTGGTCTAGGGATTTACCTTGTTCAGGTGGGGGTTTCTGGTGATGTCATAGCCACGCTTCTTGGTGCTGACGCTGCCCTTGCGGCTCGAACCCGAGTGGCACACTCTGACAGCCTCGAGGCAGGTCGCACGGGCCACGGTATCAGGATGGCCTGTTGTGCCCGCGAGGACCCTCATAGAGCCCGCTGTCATGCGTCTGCACAGCGACACACTCCTGCCTGGTAGGGAGTTCATATTTCCTGTGAAGAGAGAGGGCGGGAGAGGTGTTGACTTTTCCTAAATCACCTCTGTTTAAAAAGAGAAGGGTGGAACTGCAGCCTGAAATTCGGGGAGTTCCTGCATGTGGGCATTCCTGCATTTGCAGGAACCCTCTAAATACTTCTATTGGTCCATTTTTAAGCTATGACTCTGGTATATAGGCGGGAGGCAGGGGCATTTCAGTACAGTAGGTGGCGGTAATGCACCATAAAGTTGGATGCCAACTGCTTATAAATCCCACAGAAGAAAACGCGGGGGCAACAACAGTTGCTAGCTTTTATTTATTGAACCTTTATTTAACTAGGCAAGTCAGTTAAGAACAAAATATGATTTACAATGATGGCCCACCAAAAGGCAAAATACCTCCTGCGGTGACGGGCTTGGGATTTTTTTTATTTTTAATAAATACAGGACAAAACACACATCACAACAAGAGAGAAAGCATAGCTATATAGCTATCCATATGGGCACTGTTATCATGCAGTTCATACAATGACGGCTGGGGTTTGTTTGGTAAGCGGGAACGATGACACTGTGTGCTAGTTTAGCTAGCTAGTCCAGGAGGGACTCCTGTACACGACAGGGGGGCGGGGGCGTTCATGCAGTAACCAATGGGATGCCCGAGGGCACATGCAGGAATGCCCCGAATTGCGGCCTGCAGTTACATACTATTTTATTTTTAATAAAAAATACAGAAGACCTAGAATTTCATGCACGCAACCTGCATACCATCCAATGTCAGCATACAGTTGGCCTCCACATACACATACAGTAGCCTAAACAACGCTAGGCCCTGAATCTATCACGTATGGCTAAGCATTTAATTCAATAAGGAAGTTAATTCAACACTCGCAGTAGGTAAACAACAGGTGCCATGATGATGATGATGGCATTGTAAATACGGTGTTTTTCAGTATCCATCCTAATCGACAAGTTAATTTAGCATCTTGTTGTGCAAATGTGAGCTATATATGGTCTCCAAATATAGGCAGCAGCACACACATTGGGTTATTTACAAAACAAACTAAGTACCTTTAGCTCGCTACCTGAAAACCGTTTGACGCTGCCCTTGAGTTCCTATCCGTAAAAGCCTTCAATCTTCATAGGGTTTGGTGGCAGACGACTGTTTTTCTCCGTCGCTGATGTTGAGATGAATAGTCTGAAACAGCTGATACAAGCTTCTTTGACATTGAGGCTTTCACTTCCCAATGAATCTGCAGAAGAACCGCCCTTTTCGTCAAGACCGTCCAATCAGATAAAGCGAAATGTGGTTCATGTCCCTACGCTCCTCCTTCCTGTTTCTGTGTACTGTATTTTCCATTGTTAGAATTTATAGCTCTTCCTGTATGATATCAAAGAGAGTACTCGCACAGGCAGAAGGGATAACCCAGACACATCACAGGGGCTATAAAGCTGAAGCATCCGTTTACAACGGTTTCTCACCACCAAAAATGGTAGTGAGAGGAAGTCTAGTCGCGGGTAGTGGGAAATGGAACGAGGAGAAACTGGTCCGTGTCTGCTAATTTTCTTATTGATGAAACATCTGATCTCAATACATTTTCTGTTCGCAAAAGTCAAATCTGTTACGAACACAGTGCAGTAAGTTTTATAGACTTGACGCTTTGCCTAAGTAGAAAAAAATTGCGTTGTTTGTGCACTCTAGAGAGGCTTTCCCTAAAATAAATATATGATACAATAGGATCTCGCTAGCTTGTGCTTGGCTTTGCTTGTTCAACCCGCTATGCTTAATTTGCTCCCACTGTAAACGCCATAGATTTAACTATTTGTGGTACTCGTGTTGGAGTCTTTGATCATATCCACGTAACTGAATTAAACAGATGCTCTGTCCGGTCTGCAGTGCTGAGTCAACCTCCAGATTCAGATGCACTGTGTACCCACAGAGACATTGAGAAAAGGTGCAGATGTTCAGACGTGTGCGCCACCATGCAGATAACTATTTATTTTAACCTTTATTTAACTAGGCAAGTCAGTTAAGAACACATTCTTATTTTACAATGACGGCCTACCCTGGCCAAACCCTCCCCTAACCTGGACGACGCTGGGCCAATCGTGCGCTGCCCTATGGGACTCTGTACTACATTCTGTTCTGTACTGTACTGCAGCGTTAAGTCAATGTCTCCCTCTGCTGGACGAATATAACAACACTACCAGCATTTTAATCTAATGCATGTCTCAAGCTATTGTTAGTTAATAACATCTGGGAACCAGTGTAGATGAAAACGTTGGTATTAAGAATTAAAAGGCACACATCAGTTCTCTTTACCTATTTATTTAAAAAGTGTTACATTTATAGTATATTCCCAATACAAAATATTTTTCTAACTTAATTGATTGCAAAACCTACATATACTGTACATAGGCAGAAGTAAACAGACACGCACGTACACACAGCACTTTGTTTAACTAAAGCATCTCCATCTAATATATTTGATAAAAACTTCAGACAGGTTTGACATGTAAAAATGTAATGGACGTATAACAATTGTCACTGTACACTGGAACATGCCACACAAAGCATGGCCAATGATGATTTCACTTCACTTTCACCATACAACAGACAACTGTATAAACAACAGACAGAGAGAGATAGGCCTACTTGGGCAAACCTGAACAAGAAACAAAATACTCTATACAAAACTATAAAGTAAGAAAAGAGAGAAACACACTTGACAAAATGTACAATAAAAAAAATATATTCCTTCAACTGATGATAAACGTGCTATAAGTTCTTCATTGTCCTACAGGTAAATGTGGGTAAATTGTTTTGTTTTTTTATAAAAAGAAATGTACATGATTTCAACAGGTAAAATATGTGCCTTCCAGTTTTGGTATTCTAAATCATGAATCAAAGCGGATTTAGGTTAAATGCGTGACACATTTCAGTTGAATACATTCAGTTGACTAGGTACCCCCCTTTCCCTAACTTCCTCTAGCCACCCTCCCTCTGTCTTCTCTACCTTGCCCTCTACCTTGCCCTTGGGGGCTCCCGAGTGGAGCAGCGGTCTAAGGCAGTGTATCTCAGTGCTAGAGGCGTCACTACAGACACCCTGGTTGGAATCCAGGCTGTATCACAACCAGGCCGTGATCGGGAGTCCCATAGGGCGGTGCACAATTGGCCCAGCATCGTCCGGTGCAGTAAAGAACAAATATGAACTTCCACATAAAGTTGGATGCTACCATCATTTTAAGTCTGTACAGGTATGCATACAAATCATTAAAATCCAGACAGAAAATATTTACACAAGAAGCAATCTAATATCACACAGTCAATTAGATGAGTCACCTAATTACAGCATATCCTTTTAATAATTTTGGTTTACGAACCCATTATCTTCACTTCTCTTCCAAAGACAGACAGACAGTTTGTAGAGACATACAAAATCAAATCAAACTTTTTCACATGCGTCAAATACAAGTGTAGACCTTACCGTGAAATGCTTACTTACAAGCCCTTAACCAACAGTGCAGTTCAAGAAGAGTTAAGAAAATATTTACCAAATAAACTAAAGTAAAATATAATATAATAAAAAGTAACACAATAACATAACAATAACGAGGCTATATAGAGGGGGTACAGGTACCCTCTTCTGGATGACGGTGCGAACAGTGCGTTGGCGGTCTGGACAGTCATTGGCTGGGTCCTGGCCCAGCTGCAGAGCAGCCTGATAGGCCACAGCAGGAGGATAATGGGAGCATTATTATCACTAGACACACATAGCTCCCTTATAATATTGTTGTCCCAATCTCCACAGCACCTCAATGACATCACAATCGCCACAGCACCATTATGACATCACAACCTCCACAGCAACACTATGACATCACAATCTCCACAGAACCACTATGACATCATACAATCCTCAAAGCCTTATTATGGCATCCCTATACAATTATGACATCACATTCCACCTCTGCTGTTCCATTATGGTCACAATTGTCATATTCCCATTATGACAGCACAATTTCCACATCATGATATTACAATTGCCACAGCCCCTTATTACATCACAAGCTACAGTTTCATTATTACTTAATAATCTTCACTGCTCTATTACAATATGACATCAATCTCCACAGCCCCATTATAAGGCTTGCTTACTACGTCTGAGCTCTTCTATAATTCCAGAACCGAACCCTATAAAAGACGACTAACTTTAAGTCAATCGATACAGAAATAAACTAACAATTTGATAAAACCATAACATTAGTCGACGCAAGGCTTCATAAGCGCACTTCATTTTATGCAAATAGTCCTTCAAATAAATGTATTTTGTGGTGAAACGATTACCCAAAACACAGGGGGTGTATTCATTACGCCGATTCTGTTGCTAAACGAATCAAACCATTTACGCGAAATGGAACACGTTTTTGAAACGAAAACCAGAGTTTGTATTGGATAAATTCTAGTCGGTCCCTCTCCGTTTCGTTCCTTTGGCTCTGTTTGGTTCTTAAACGGTAAACGATTTATGTTGCAAGACGTAATGAATACACCAGGTGCCAATGCAACTTTACCAGGCAAAATCCGTCGGCGCGTGCCCAATCCCAACCCCAGCGTCAGGTGACATCGTTGAACCCGCCTCGAGCCGTAACAGATGCAACACAATGCAGGTGCGCATGGAAGACTCGTGCACATGGACAATAGTTTTGAAATACATGGAGGACTAAATGTATCAAATAGTTTGAGGAAATAGATCTAGGACTTTAAAATTGATTATCTTAACAAGATAACCCCTCTGGAAATTCCTTTTACATAGTGCCTTGAGAAAATCAGATATATTTTTCTATAGGCCTATAGTAAAAGTGATCTTTCTATATATCAATTTATATAGAAAGATATGTTGGGTAGGCTCCAGTACAATGCAACCCCTGACGTGACCATAACTTAATTTACATTAGATGGATGTATCAGCATAGTGTGCAGTAGTCGTGGACTGTCAGCTAGCCTATTCAACTCAGCAATATGATGTACTATAAAGGGGCCCCAGCTATCTCCTCTTCAGTGTCTGTCCTGCCCTGGGTTTGTGTCTTAATGCCAAGCTTGTTTGTACTCTCGGCAGGGTGGGAATTCCATGTCAACAGTCCATCGACACACAAAACAGGCAGGGAGAAAAGGGCCCAGGACTGTGGAGAGGTCACGGTTATGTTGCTCTGAAAGGAAGGAAGGAAGGTTGTTGGTGGGTGGTATTATTTGTAAGGCTCTATTCATACGGGTAGACAGTCACTCTATGAAGTTTGGCCAAGCCACAGCATTGAAGGATGGTAACGTTAAACAAGGATGGGAGTGCTTTTGTGTTAATAGTTTTCCAACATGTAAGCAATTCACTCAACACAACAACATGCCAACTTTAGTTCCACTCTCAAGAGCTCTTCTGGACTCAAAGTAAAGCACTTTGAGACCTTGTGAAAAATGTTTTATAAATGCAGAGCACTCAATTTTACATTGAAGAGGGATTCTGAATCTGTGAAGACCAGATAGTGAAGCGAAAGCTTCCTTCCTGGTATTGTGATGTCATCCTGGAAAGGATGCATCTTGGTCTGACTTGTGGAATCTAGAATCCTGTCATATTTCCTGCTACACTCCATTTCCCCTTGTCATGGTCAGCATATTGATCAATGTTCAGTGTTGTCCCACATTCAGAAGGGACAGATACAGTGAGCTCCAAAGTATTGAGACAGTTACATTTTTGGTTGTTGATTTGGCTCTGTACTCCAGCATTTTGGATTTGAAATGATACAATGACTATTAGGTTAAAGTGCAGACTGGCAGCTTTAATTTGAGGGTATTTTCAGGTAAACTGTTTAGAAATTACTGAGCTTTTTGTACATGATCCCCATATTTTAGGGGACCAAAAGTAATGGAACAAATGTACTTATGTCTATTAATTAAAGTAGTCAAAAGTTTAGTATTTGGTCCCATATTCCTATCTATTATTATCAGATTATTATTATTATTATTATTATCCTGAATATATTGTGAATAATGATGAGTGAGAAAAGTACAGACCCACAGATATCATAGCCGCCCAAAAATGTTAATCTCACCTGTTATTGTAATGGTGGGGAGTTAGCATGTCTTGGTGGTATTTGTGCATCTAACTTTCATCATTATTCACAATTCATTCAGGACAATAAATAATGGTAGTGTCCACATTAATGTAGAAGTGTTTAGGAACATATTCTATTCTTATTTCAAATGAAAGTGACTCCAACATTTACCATTAATTTCTATTGGGCACAAAATAATTTGAGAAAAAACCCAAATAAACAAGCAAATGCATCCAACAAATGTGTAGAGTCACAAGCTTGATGTAGTCATTGCGTGCTTTGAATATGGGACCAAATACTAAACTTAACTACTTTAAACACACAAGTGAATTTGTCCCAATACTTCTTGTCCCCTAAAATGGGGGGGGGGGGGGGGGGGAGGACCATGTACAAAAAGTGCTATAATTTCTAAACAGTTCACACCATATGAATCAAAATGCCCTCAAATTAAAACTGCCAGTCTGCATTTTAACCTCAGTCACAGTCTCTTTTCAAATCCAAATTGCTGAAGTACAGAGCAAAAAACAAAGAAAAATGTCACTGTCCCAATACTTTTGGAGCTCACTGTATTTCAACCACAGATACAGTATGTGTCTTGGGGAATAAGAGATATGGTATAAATTGTTCGTTGTTTCACCTGTGTATGTGTGAAAATGAATGGTCATTGTCAGAGAAGGGTGTTAAGAGTTGTGAATCTGTTGTGCTTGTGTGTGTGTGAAGAAAGTTGTTAGCAAGCGCTGTGTGTGTATTAAGCAGTTAACATAGATAAGCGATAAGATACACACACTCCATATCCAATGTACACACACAGAACATGATGTAATAATCACACACATTGGCACAATCTAAGATAGGCAACAGGTGTTTATCAAAATCATCAATATCAAACAAGTGAAATACAAACGTCTGCTCTGGCTGAATGGCAGTTTCAAACCACAGTTCAATACTGTGGGCTAATACAGAATAGCATTACAGTTCAGTTGCAAATCTGTAATACAAATTCAAGCTCAGTAGGTACAGTATATGACACACACATACACACAATGAAGACAGGTGAACCTGAGTTGCCATTTCATAGGCCCAATTGACATCTATTTTGTGTTTCCTATAGCATGATAACATTGTTGGCATGGGGTATTGGAGGTATAATTATAATGACCAATTGGTGAATATAGATCATTTCTGAAACAATCCAGCACTTTTACACACATAATGATCCTATTAAGTTTTTTTGATTACTTCTTTACCTACCTTTTTTCTAACCCCTCGTCCCAACTCTCCCCCACACCTAATAATACCCATCGATACATACAAATACCCCTAATTGCATCATTGTTGTCAGGGTAACTTTATGGGAACTGTAACCATGTTGTGTAGGTGAGAGAGGGGGACTGCTCTGTAGAATGCTTGGTTTGTGATGACAGATTAACCTGAATATGGGCAAACGGTGCACATACACACACGCTGCACCCATACATACCCATTTAAACGGTATATATGCGTGCACGCTAAACACACATACAATAATATTTTCCAAATGTTCCTCAATTCATGCATAAACAATGCACATTCCATTGTCTTTTCATGATCCCTGCAAGGTGCCTTCCACTCCTTCTGTGGAAAGAAGCCTTCTATTGGGTACGCCTCTCTCCATGTGGTTGATGCCTGATGTGCAGTTAGTCTCTAACCAAGATGATGCATGATATTTTAAGTGATGCATGATGTTTTAAGTGAGTGACGTGTGATTCTCAATATTGGCAGTGCAGTGCTCTGCAGGCACGGGCTTGGGTTCTCTCTGGTGTATCAAACTACGAGAGAGTCTCTGCTCAGAGCAGGGGTCTGTTAAAGAAATACACCAAGAGCCACACGTTAGATACCCTGCAATCATGTTGCTCATGCTCGATTAGTCAGGCCTGGTCAGTGAGGGGATCCACACCAATCATGCAGGTCATGGTTTGTTAGTAATGTCTGAGTTCCACAAGAACGATACAATCACACACAGTAACATACATTCTTGTTGGCATTAAGATTTGACCTTTTTTCTCTAAAATAAAGCATTAAACATTACATTATTTACAAAATAGATCAAAATGACATCAAAATAGTGCTTTGACTCTTTTTTTCACATAACAATCAATCAACATGAAATACTTTTAAGAAAATTATGTACAACACCCACTGATATAAAATAAAGACGCTAACCATGGCCAGTTGGTGTAATACTAAGACACTGGGATGGGTATACAGACTGTTAGAGTTGCTAGGCTTGCTACGTCTGAGCTCTTCTATCTGTGACAACCTGAGAGGGGGGGTTCTTCAACTTGATCCTTCTACAGGTAACTCACCATATTTCGGTTCTTGTCCCTATCCTCTCGGTACCCCTGTACGGTGTGTGCTAGTACTTTAGGGGGACGGGTGTAGGAGAACGGTTGCATGGACGGGTCAGTGGACCGGTACCGCTCTGAGGGCGGTTCGACCGTGCGGTTACGTTCAGCGGTTGGGTTGATCGTCTGATACCTTTCCACCTTCTGCTCTGAGTACGGAGGTAAAGAGTCCTCATCCTCGGGCCGGTTGCTAGACAACTGTCTGTAGAAACCATCACTGCCCTTGCCCTTCGAACTGGCCTTGGAAGGAGTGTCACTATCCTCGTCAGCCCGCCCCTTTCCTCTCTCGCCCCTCTCCCCTGCCCTCCCCCTCGCCTTATGCTCCAATAGGTCATTGAGAAAAGTGTAATCGTAACCCCTCTCCCCATGGGTGTGCTGGTGGGGGCGATCGCGATCGCCATCCCACGTGTCCCTCCTCTTCTTCTGCGGCGAGGGAGGGGGGCTGCGGTGGTGCCTGTTGTTGTCCCGGTCTCCATGAAAACGGCGAGGGGGTCTGTGGTCCCAGTAGGGAGGGTAGTGCTCTCGCACCCGTAGTGCCAGGTCGTGGTCCGTGTCCTGGTCTCGGGGCTCGCCCCTCCAGACACGGGGGCCGTAGGACATAGAAAACTCCTCCAACTCATCCAGAGAGCCGGTACGCCCCCTGGTGCCCAATGTCTTCCTCTCCAGGTGCACAGAGCGAGGGTTCCACCTGAAACACAGGGAAGACAGGGGATCAGAGTACATAACAGATGCACAGTGCTAACTAAAATTTTAGTCCTACACTAAATACAAGATAATCAGGAATACAATATACAATACATATACAACATCCTCTTCTCTTTCTCTCACACACACACACACAACGTATCTTGAGTACTGTAGAGACAGTCCTCACACAGTCATAGAGTTACAGTCACACTCAGTGGTACCTGCTGTTTTGTTCATCATCCGTGTCGTTGCCACGGTAATGCCTGGGTCGACGACTGTTGTGCACGGGAGCTGCCATGAGTTCTGATTGGTCATCTAGGTCGGCGATGGGCGGGAGAGCATTCATCTGGACTGTCCGATAGGTTTGCCGGAAATCCGTGTCCCCTCCCTCATGCAGAGAGCTGAGCTCTGACAGGCTACTGGCTGCTGGGACAACACATCACTATAGAGACTTTTACTGATTTCAAGAAAAGTTTTTACAATAGTATTTTGAATCTGAACTAATCTACGGCATCGACAGTACACCACCATCATCACTATGCATCAAGACTTCTAATCGAGTCACAGACACATCATCAAATTTCACCAAAACTAATGCAAATAACATCTGATAGACATAGTGTAAATACAGACTGCCAATTGTCAAAGCAAATGCTTTTGCTGATGGCTCTCATGGTATGTTGCTCTTAGTTTACATCTTGGGAGAGACATTATAGAAGGAATCTGAGCCAATTATGAAATTACAACATGCCACCCATAGAAACAGAATACATAGAATGGGTATGCGTTCCATGGAACACACCAGCCAAAAAGGGCTGTCTTCCTCCGCCTTATTGGAAATCCCAATGACAAGATGCTTTCCACGGCAATTCATAAATACATGTGTGTTCACAAACAATTACTAAACCTTCTTACACTACTGGTATGGAAATGAACTTTCATGTGAAATAGAGAACCATGCCATCTAATAGTATCAGATTAAAATGCAACAGTCCAATCAATACAGAGCACTGATGTCTTTCATCTAGAGTCAAATCGCCATCCATGGTCAAATGTGTTTGAGTGACATCATCCCACCCCAATGGTCTGTGCATACTGATGGTATTACTATTTGATTATCTACTTAAAAACCTTCTTATAAACATTATGATAATACAGATAACATCGTCCAAAAGATGTGCTGTACTTACTAATGTTGATAAGTTTACAAATGGATGATAAATCATTTAATAATGGTTTATAAGTAGTCCTTAAAATGGTTACCAAACAACATTTGACTGATTCAACACAAATGGATTCTCTCAGTAGATGGAATTAATGACATTCAGTGTATTTAGGGTTAGTTTGTTATTAATGGCGAAATCAATAGTTAATGGAGAATGTAACGGAGGGTTTCTGATGAAGAGGACACAAACCTTTACACAAGCACTAACCAAGACACTTACATACAAACACACACATTAAACACAGACCGAGACAAATACACAGACATGTACGTGTGGCGATTATAGAGAAACTACTGACTCCATACAGGCTTACATTGTGGAGGAGCCATCTTGGCAGAGGGAAACTGTCCCAGCTCCTTCTCCACGTAGTACAGAACCTTCATAGAGTTCTGACTGTGACTGGGCTGGAGGCGATAGCCACTGCGTACTGTAGACACAGACGCACACACCCGCACACACTTATATCAAGGATAAAAGCCACTATGGGCACAGTAAAAACCCAATTACACAAAAAAAACACATAAAAACACACACCCCCACATGAGCGTATGAATGCACCCATGCACACACACCCAGTCACCCACCCACACACACGTCTGGTCATAGACAACTCCACCCAGTTTAGAGACAGAAAATGAAGAGTGACATAAGAAGAGGGTTAGTTAACTCATGTGACCCTCTACAAATGGTAGTTAATGTTACTGTGATATATCATGCTGTATCATGTAGTTATGTGTTTGTGGGCGTGTTTGTGTTAAACTACATTTCCCACAATGCAGAATGGCTTATCCAGGTCCTGCAGACTGAAAGGACGAGCGCAGGTGTGGGTCGGATCACTCACCCCCAGCTAAGTTATTCTCCACTGAGGGGAAGGAGAGCATCTTAGGGTCCGCGAGGGACGGAGGGGCAAAGGGGACCATGGTGGGGACCCCAGGGATATAGTAGGGGGGGTACACAGCAATCTGGGGGGGCTGGCCACTCTTTGCCATCTTCCCTGCCTCATAGACTGGAAAACAATGACAAACAATATTAAAATCCTAAACTTTTTAAAAGGTAAGCAAGTGAATGTAAGACTGTGTGTGTTTGTAGTTATGTGTTTGTGGGCGTGTTTGTGTTACTCACGGTGACGTGGGCAGCAGCAGGTGTCGGGGCAGCAGCAGCAGCGGAGGTAGCAGCAGCAGGAGTGAGGGCAGCACTGACACCAGCAGATCCCCATCAACAAAAGGAACAAGATACTGCCCAGGACTACAGATCCCACAAACGTCCACTCTGGAACACAAACACATAGATGAATAAGACTACAGATCCCACAAACAGTAGAGATACACATCTTGTTACTTGAGTTAGTAACTACATGTGACTCACTCAAGTTACATCTTCTGCATCTCTGTCTATAATAACCATTGACATAAAAGGTCATATTAACCCCCCAACACTCTGGGTGTAGAGAGGCAGAGGTTGCTGGCTGCACGACAAGGCTCTCAACACTAATGATGAATTCGTCAGGGCGTAAGCAGAAATGAAAATGTCAATACTTCAGTGAGCCCCTTGTGAAGAAACACATCCCAAGTGGACCTCTTCAGAGAGACATCTCATTTTCAAAAGAGATGGGGGGGGGGGGGGGGTACGGTTTCTTGTGAATAATTCTGCTCCATTGAGGAGAGGTATTAAATACACACCATGCATTTAGTACTGTAGTAAGAATATGATTGGGACAGTAAGGCATCCATTTTATAAAAGCCGACAGATAATTTGTTTGCTCGACATGGTGGGATCTTTTTGTGTCGGTAAAATTAATTATTGCGAGCAATGGCAGTGGAAACTCCTTTATGTGCAAATATTGATATAATAATCATATACATTTAAAGTCCGTTTTTCACACTTCCTGACATTTAATCCTAGTAAACATTTCATGTCTTAGGCCAGTTAGGATCACCACTTTATTTTAAGAATGTAAAATGTCAGAATAATAGTAGAGAGAATGATTTATTTCAGCTTTTATTTCTTTCATCACATTCCCAGTGGGTCAGAAGTTTATATACACTCAATTAGTATTTGGTAGCATTGCCTTTAAATTGTTTAACTTGGGTCAAATGTTTCGGATAGTCTTCCACAAGCTTCCCACAATACATTTTGGGCCATTCCTCCTTTCAGAGCTGGTGTAACTGAGTCAGGTTTGTAGGCCTCCTTGCTCGCACACACTTTTTCAGTTCTGCCCACAAATGTTCTTTAGGATTGAGGTAAGGGCTTTGTAATGGCTAGCTATACCTTGACACTGAGTTTGAAGGTAGGCCTTGAAATACATCCACAGGTACACCTCCAATTGACTCAAATGATGTCAATTAGCCTAAGCTTCTAAAGCTATGACTTTTTGGGAATTTTCCAAACTGTTTAAAGGCACAGTCAACTTAGTGTATGTAAACTTCTGACCCACTGGAATTGTGATACAGTGAATTATAAGTGAAATAAGCTGTCTGTAAACAATTGTTGGAAAAATGACTTGTCATGCACAAAGTAGATGTCCTAACCGACTTGCCAAAACTATAGTTTGTTAACAAGAAATTTGTGGAGTGGTTGAAAAACAAGTTTTAATGACTCCAACCTAAGTGTATGTAAACTTCCGACTTCAACTGTATTGAAGTAACATGGAGTCACAAGATATGTTGTGTGGTCCGCCACTACAACTCGGGAAACCATGCAGTTTATTAGGCTACAGATGAAATAAGTTACGATTAACTTCACAGGCTGGTGATAGTGCACGTGATGAGCTTGATGCTCCTTTCCAATAAATATCGAGGGTCTTATTCTGGTGACATGATGATCGATGCTTGGCTGTAGTTTGACAAATAAAATCATGTTGTTCTTAGCAATAATAATCACATAATGTAGGTAGCTACTATGACTGCGGGATGTTGGCTCTAGCGCACGTGCCATGACCAGATGCTACAGGTTTTGTGACATGGGAATTTAAGTACGTTTGATGGAAACACATCTCTCTCTCTCCCTCCCCTCCCGGAGGACCTAAGCCCTAGGACCATGCCTCAGTCCACCTGGTCGTGCTGCTGCTCCAGTTTCAACTGTTCTGCCTGCGGCTATGGAACCCTGACGTGCCACCTTGTCTCAAACCTGCCTGCAGTTTGGACCTGCCTGCTCTCTCTCGATCGACCACTCAACCTCTGAATGCTCGACTATGAAAAGCCAACTGACATTTACTCCATAGGTATTGCATTGACCTGTTGCACCCTCTACAACCACTGTGATTATTATTTGGTTCTGCTGGTCATCTATGAATGTTTGAACGTCTTGAAGAACGATCTGACCTTAATGGCCATGTACTCTTATAATCTCCACCCGGCACAGCCAGAAGGGGACTGGCCACCCCTCAGAGCCTAGCCACTGTGCTTTTACACCTGCATTGCTTGCTGTTTGGGTTTTGGTGACATCTGCTGATGTAAAAAGGGCTTTATAAATAAATAAATATTATTTTATGCAGATTTTTGAAGATTCGCATGAAAATATGTCGCAAATTGGACAGAAACCTAGCTAGTGAGAGTGAGTTAATGCATGACTGCGCAGATGCAGAATATAAGATGAGGCCACATTGGTTCTTTCCTCTGCAGTTGTTAAAGCAATCAAGATTCCCAGAAGATGATTGGACAGTGAGAGAGCAGCATGGGGGGGTTGCAATGACAGGTAAGCAGAGCCAGAGCAGGGGATGTCACCGAGGGGAACAGGTAAGGAAGGGACAGGTGAGGTGAAAAGGCAGCCATTTTTGGCATAATCACACACAGACTAACAGAAAGACAGACAGACAGTGACAGACCGTGGCCAGCGAATGAGGAGGCAAGCAGCCATACCTGGTATAATCTCCACATCAAACTCTGGCAGGAGATCGTCCAGCACACCTGTCCTACCTGCAGAGAGAGGGAGACCAGAGGTGAGGCGCAGCAGACAGGAAGTAGCAGAGGGCAGAGGTCAAAGGTGAGGCAAATCAGCCAATCAGATGGAGTTATTGACTGAGGATCATGCATTGAGACTGGCAGAGATGAATCGACAGACACCAGGGGAAAACAGTACAATTCGTTAACACCTGATGCTGAAGCCAAAGTGATAATCATCAAATAATTTCCCATTATTAAAAATGGTTTTGAGAGAACATGTTAATGGGGGTGAAAACAAAGTTCAAAGTGTGTCGCTTAATGAACTTTATGTAGTAAAAACCATGAGCTGACGCAAACCCAACATTTTTTGTTGAGGTGCTGGCTAACAGAGGGTAAACTGTAGAAAAAGAAAGAAAGTGGCACACTCTAAATATGCTCCAAACAATTCAATGGGTGCACCTAACCAACATTTCGGCACGCAGCGTCTTCTTTAGGGTTATTGATCTCCACACACACTAACCCAGTCTTAAAGGCCACGAGTTCTGAGATCAAGGATCAAACTCTCATCTCACACTGAACCTAATTTTAGCAGGGTGCGATATTTCTGTGATGTTACTGTACAAACCCGCAACACACACAAATACACATCCAACATGCTCCACACGTCACATGATACTACAAGGCAAGCTAAAAGATCTGTAATCAGTGTGAGAGATTGACAACATAACCCATAACTGAACTCAAAGGTATATTCAGCCCTGTCAACAGGTCCTGTACCCAATAAAATGCTCTACGGGATATTGAGGTAAGGCCAGAGTGGAGGGGGTAGGAGGGGTGTGTGTGGGGGAGGGGGTGTTAGGGGACAGACACTTCTGAAGCATTCTGGGTCACCAATTAACTATTAGAGCTCATCAGGGAAAGAGGGTCAGACGAACACTATCGCCATGGTAACAATGGTGGCTTTGTCTTTGCTAAACGTGAGAGAGACAGAGGAAGGGAGGGAAAAGTTAATGGAGATAGAGACAGAGTGAGAGAAGGATAAAGGGCAATGGAGATAATAATAGTAATAGTGGGACCAGTCCGTGGCCTCACCCAAAAGGCAAAATAAGCTAATTCTAATCTCTGTGTTTAACCCTCTAGATCGGTTCAACAGGGTTGCTAAAATACCTGGTTTACACTCATTAAGTGTGCGTGTATGTGCCTGTGTCTCTACATACCAATCCCTAAAATAGTGTCTAAGGGTTATTTGATTCAACAGGCCTGCTACAGTGCCTTGCGAAAGTATTCGGCCCCCTTGAACTTTGCGACCTTTTGCCACATTTCAGGCTTCAAACATAAAGATATAAAACTGTATTTTTTTGTGAAGAATCAACAACAAATGGGACACAATCATGAAGTGGAACGACATTTATTGGATATTTCAAACTTTTTTAACAAATCAAAAACTGAAAAATTGGGCGTGCAAAATTATTCAGCCCCTTTACTTTCAGTGCAGCAAACTCTCTCCAGAAGTTCAGTGAGGATCTCTGAATGATCCAATGTTGACCTAAATGACTAATGATGATAAATACAATCCACCTGTGTGTAATCAAGTCTCCGTATAAATGCACCTGCACTGTGATAGACTCAGAGGTCCGTTAAAAGCGCAGAGAGCATCATGAAGAACAAGGAACACACCAGGCAGGTCCGAGATATATTGCACAAATCTGGCCTTTATGGAAGAGTGGCAAGAAGAAAGCCATTTCTTAAAGATATCCATAAAAAGTGTAGTTTAAAGTTTGCCACAAGCCACCTGGGAGACACACCAAACATGTGGAAGAAGGTGCTCTGGTCAGATGAAACCAAAATTGAACTTTTTGGCAACAATGCAAAACGTTATGTTTGGCGTAAAAGTAATACAGCTCATCACCCTGAACACACCATGCCCACTGTCAAACATGGTGGTGGCAGCATCATGGTTTGGGCCTGCTTTTCTTCAGCAGGGACAGGGAAGATGGTTAAAATTGATGGGAAGATGGATGGAGCCAAATACAGGACCATTCTGGAAGAAAACCTGATGGAGTCAGACTGGGACGGAGATTTGTCTTCCAACAAGACAATGATCCAAAACATAAAGCAAAATCTACAATGGAATGGTTCAAAAATAAACATATCCAGGTGTTAGAATGGCCAAGTCAAAGTCCAGACCTGAATCCAATAGACAATCTGTGGAAAGAACTGAAAACTGCTGTTCACAAATGCTCTCCATCCAACCTCACTGAGCTCGAGCTGTTTTGCAAGGAGGAATGGGAAAAAATGTCAGTCTCTCGATGTGCAAAACTGATAGAGACATACCCCAAGCGACTTACAGCTGTAATCGCAGCAAAAGGTGGCGCTACAAAGTATTAACTTAAGGGGGCTGAATAATTTTGCACGCCCAATTTTTCAGTTTTTGACTTGTTGTTGATTCTTCACAAAAAAATACAGTTTTATATCTTTATGTTTGAAGCGTGAAATGTGGCAAAAGGTCGCAAAGTTCAAGGGGGCCGAATACTTTCGCAAGGCACTGTAGCTGTCAGGGTAGACTGAACTCCCACAGCCAGACAGGCTCCAGTTGGCAGTAGTCATGGAGATAAGCACACTCCTCTCCTCTGATAAAAAAAACACGAACACACACACACACAGATCCTACCAACCTGCTCTGGCACTGAGTCGTATAAACCCAGCTGAGCTCAGTAACCTGAAAGAGGGGAGAAACGATGTGCCTCAGAGGGGAGGGAACAATGATAAGAAGACAGGGGTAATAAGGGGTAAAGGAAGATGAGGCCCTCCAGGGGAGGAAAATAAACAGCAGTGAGAGCAGTAGTGGTGTGTAGGTTAAATCACTGAGGAAGCCAAGCCAGTAAAAGAGCCATATTACAACCTATGTTGTGATATTTGCCTTGTTTTCTCTATAACACATTCCTTTAAACGCCACTGTGACACACAATAAGGCCGTGACAACAAAAATAAAACAATCACACAGTGGTGGAATTAATTCAACTAGACATACGTTTGTTTCATCACGAAACCAGAGAGCAACATCTGTCCGGCCAATCCCACAAAGCAAATATTGCATGTTACAAACAGCTACAGTATATGGCCTGCAGCGTGGTCAAACAAGTTCACGTTTGACAGTTTACTAAACAACTACTCATTTAGAACCACAGAGTTACCGCAAGTCAGCACAGAGACAACAGGAGCACTGCCACAGCTATTCCAGCACCATTTAACTTAAACATTTAAACATAATCAAATCAACAAGGCTATAAACAAACGTAATGTTGCTAAATGTCATGTGGCTGTCCATGGTACTTATTTGTGTGTGTGTGTGTGTGTGTAATAATTTTTAAAAAGTTGACTCATCCTACTTGTAGACTAGTTGAACGCCAATGCCATCCTCCTCTCGTTCATGTTGGCAAAATGGTCCATGGCTCTGTCATACAGTACACTTTTAGTTTCTGTTTTCATAGGCTACCTAGCTAAAATGCATGCTAACCTAACTTCCTCGCATGGGCAACAATGAACCAGCTAAGTTAGCTAGCTAGTTAATGTGAGCCTATACAAGCCTACATATTGAACTTCAATCAAATCATATCGTATTATTTTATTGGTCACATACACATGGTTAGCAGATGTTATTGCGAGTGTAGCGAAATGCTTGTGCTTCTCGTTCCAACCGAGTAGCAATATCATTCATATCTAACATATAATCTAACAATTCCACAACAACTACCTAATACACACAAATCTAAGTAAAGGAATGGATTAAGAATATATACATATAAATATATGGATGAGCAATGATAGAGCGGCATTGGCAAGATGCAATAGATGGTATAAAATACAGTATATACATATGAGATGAGTAATGCAAGATATGTAAATGTTATTAAAGTGGCATTATTAAAGTGACAGGTGATCCATTTATTAAAGTGGCCAATGATTTCAAGTCTGTATGTAGGCAGCAGCCTCAAAGGCCAGTGGCACAATATATTAATTTATGTTTACATCAGAATCGCCATCATAATCATTTAGCCTGTACATAATATTAAGTTAAAACCACAAGTCCAGATCCTCCTCTCCATCCATGGCTGAGGAAAGGGCCGGTTTAGCAAGCTCGCTACTGCAGGACATCAACACAAGCAGACCAGGAACAGACAAGTGTTTACCAACAATGATGACGTTTTGCCGAAGATGAGATTTGATTGGTGGGAAGGCAAATCCAAACTAGCCTCCCTTGTTTTGCTGCGCCAGGACAACCCACAGTTGAGCTCAGCTCAACGCTGATTGGCTAATAATTATTGTATTTCTTTATCAAGGGAAGCCAAATGCTTGCTGGCATCAATCAATCAAATGATACGGCGGAAACATGTCATTCTTTTGTTCCTGACAGCATCAGATATATGGGCTACATACAGTTGAAGTCGGAAGTTTACAAACACTTAGGTTGGAGTCATTAAAACTAGTTTTTCAACCACTCCACACATTTCTTGTTGACAAACTATAGTTTTGGCAAGTTGGATAGGACATCTACTTTGTGCATGACACAAGTAATTTTTCCAACTATTGTTTACAGACAGATTATTTCACTTATAATTCACTGTATCACAATTCCAATGGGTCAGAAGTTTACATACATTAAGTTGACTGTGCCTTTAAACAGCTTAGAACATTCCAGAAAATTATGTCATGGCTTTAGAAGCTTCTAATTGGGTAATTGACATCATTTGAGTCAATTGGAGGTGTACCTGTGGATGTATTTCAAGGCCTACCTTCAAAATCAGTGCCTCTTTGCTTGACATCATGGGAAAATCAAAAGAAATCAGCTAAGACATCAGAAAAAAAATGTGTAGACCTCCATAAGTCTGGTTCATCCTGGGGAGCAATTTCCAAATGCCTGAAGGTACCACGTTCACCTGTACAAACAATAGTACGCAAGTATAAACACCATGGGAGCACGCAGCCGTCATACCGCTCAGGACGGAGAGGCGTTCTGTCTCCTAGAGATGAACGTACTTTGGTGCGAAAAGTGCAAATCAATTCCAGAACAACAGCAAAGGACCTTGAAGATGCTGGAGGAAACAGGTACAAAAGTATCTATATCCACAGTAAAACGAGTCCTATATCGACATAACCTGAAAGGCCGCTCAGCAAGGAAGAAGCCACTGCTCCAAAACCACCATAAAAATGCCAGACTACAGTTTGCAACTGCACATGGGGACAAATTTCGTACTTTTTTGAGAAATGTCCTCTAGTCTGATGAAACAAAAATAGAACTGTATGTTCTTAATGACCATCGTTATGTTTGGAGGAACAAGGGGAGGCTTGCAAGCCGAAGAACACCATCTCAACCGTGAAGCATGGGGGTGGCAGCATCATGTTGTGGGGGTGCTTTGCTGCAGGAGGGATTGGTGCACTTCACAAAATAGATGGCATCATGAGGCTGGAAAATTATGTGGATATATTGAAGCAACATCTCAAGATATCAGTCAGAAAGTTAAAGCTTGGTCGCAAATGGGTCTTCTAAATGGACAACGACCCCAAGCATACTTCCAAAGTTGTGGAAAAATGGCTTAAGGACAACAAAGTCAAGGTATTGAAGTGGCCTTCACAAAGCCCTGACCTCAAAGAAAATTTGTGGGCAGAACTGAAAAAGCGTGTGCGAGCAAGGAGGCCTACAAACCTGACTCAGTTACACCAGCTCTGTCAGGAGGAATGTGCCAAAATTCACCCAATTTATTGTGGGAAGCTTGTGGAAGGCTACACCAAATGTTTGACCCAAGTTAAAAAATTTATAGGCAATGCTACCAAATACTAATTGAGTGTATGTAAACTTCTGACCCACTGGGAATGAGATGAAATAAATAAAAGCTGAAATAAATCATTCTCTCTACTATTATTCTGACATTTCACATTCTTAAAATAAAGTAGTGATCCTAACTGACCTAAAACAGGGAATTTTTACTAGGATTAAATGTCAGGAAATGTGAAAAACTGAGTTTAAATGTATTTGGCTAAGGTGTATGTAAACTTCCGACTTCAACTGTGTACTGAGACGGAGGGGCATCGTTTCCTTTTGATGAGATTAAGCCACTTGCGAACGTATGGAAAATTATGAAAACACAGGGAGACGACTAACTCTGAAGGAATTACAAGGCCAAAGTCAGCTCCTCTCCTGTGTCACAACATAACGCTCTCTTTCTCTCTCTCCTTTTACATCTACATCACTGACCCTTAAATCGCTTTAGTCTCATCCTTCCCAAATAAAGGAAATGTTGCCATGGCAACAGCTTAAGAATTGGATTACATAGCTCACAATAATAACCTAGAACTACTCTCTGTAATATATGTTGTAAACTCTCTATTATGTAGTCTATGTTCAATGCTGTGGCACAAAAGTCTACCTGGCCTATATCTGCGGTTATAAGGGTTTATGTATGGCTATGTCAGGGTTATGTCAGCTGGTCTACAAGGGTAAGCTCAGCCAAACAATGGGTCCTCTCAGAGAGGATCAGAACCGTGTGTAGGGCAGGCGCACGCCATTCTGCCCGTCGTCATGGCAGCACTTGTAAGTACACTTTGGAATGCAGACGCCCTCTAGAGCAAGGATGTTTATATTAAGCACTCCATTATGAACCATACCAAACAAACAAATACACTTACCCTACACACTGACACACACACAAAAGTGAACGCACACACCACAGTCAGCATATGAGACTGGTGCAACGGCACAAATCCATTGGTTTTAGGGAGTGCATTGGTTTTACTGCTGTGGTAAGGTTCAGAAGGTGAGACACAAGACAATACATAAGAGTATACTTGTTTCCTACTTCGTTAACTCCCACATCCTTTTAAACCAGAGAGGACCTCGAAATAAGAAAGCCCCAACAGAATGTTCAGATTCCTGTTAATTTCTGCTCTATCCCTTCCTCTTTGATGTTGAGGTTGTTGAAATCCTGTGTTTAATGTTTACTTCCTGTGTACGGAGGGTTCCCTTCCTGTGGTCACTCACCCAGCACCAGTACCTCCACCTGGCCCTCGTTCTTCCCCTCCAGGTCGTCGGCGATGACGATCTTACAGAAGTACACTCCGCTGTCGCCCCACTGCAGCTTCCCGATCCGCAGGTCCGCCTCTGGACAGGGACAGGACACAGGGTCAGAGGTCAGGACAAGGGTCATAGGTGAGAGGTCAAATGATATGAGAGCATGGTCAGTATATCCTATGAAAAAACTAGGAACCTATAAAACCTCAAAAAAATGATACATATGAAACACACAACAAATAATCAACAACTGCATACAGTAACAAAATGATATGGTGCTAAGCCAGGTGTACACTTCATGATTTTGGCCCCGATTTAGCTGTCCCAAGTTTTTGAAGTCGGAGACAAAATCCCCATGTCGTTGCCTACTCAGGGCGTGAGGCAATCACTGGCACTCGTTTAATGTGAGCGGGTCAGAGACGCAATCTCAGGGCTACCGATCCCATCTTTGAGCAGTCCCAGACGTCCAGATATTTTCAAACATGTTTGATTTCATCAGCACAAAATCTGAAATGCTCTTGTAGTGTGAGATGTGCAACGACAACTTTTAAGTGAACAGCAATAGCCAATGAGAGCTCGGCAGAAAAGAATCCAGATGACGTTGTTTCGCATCACACAGAATGTGTGTTGGTACTTGCCTTTAACCACAGCCAAAGTGTCAAATCGTTACACCTCTAAAGCTCACAGGCAATGTTACTTAATTCAAAATGTTGGCTAGATATTTCAACTCTGTATGGCAAGCGTGAATGTCTGACTGAAAACGTTTGAGGTTCTTTTGAACCACAGCTCGTTCTACAGTAGCTACGTTAACAATCTAATCACATCATTGCGTCATTGTTTTCGAGAGACAAATTGGTGGTATTGAGAATCCTCAAGACCAAGTGAAGAATCTTGTTGTGTGTGACACCCCGTCTGTGCCAAACCTACAAATCTACAGGAAAGTTGGTTGTTTAATGTGAGAGGCTCAGTGATGTTAAGATTTTGAAAGTCATGTAGTGTACACCCGGCATTGGTCAAACAATACACTGAACAAACCTCAAAAATACATTCCATTGACATTTGACTCATTCATACATCCAACAGCTTTCTATATAAGAATTATGACAACAGGAGGGTGTTTTGTTAAAAAAGAGACACAAAAGTAGGTGGGTGCTCTCTATTGAAAGGCAGAAAAAGGTGGGTATTTCATGTGGATAAGAAACTCAATGGGGGTGGTTTATTGTGACTAGGATAAGAGAGTGCAGTGTGTGAAGAAGACCAATCCATTGTGAACAGGGGTCAGTGTCGTTAACAGTGTGTGTGTGTGTGTGTGTGTGTGTAGCCTGGCCTATTGTGAAGCAGAGACAGTGAACGACTATTTCAGGAGCAGGAAAAGCAGAGCACAAGCAGCCATGTTTCCTGTTGGGAGATGGATCATAAATAGTAGACTGGGATAATAGACAGGCTATGACGGACAAGACCACCGCCTATAACACTGAAGCACTGACATACAGTAAACAGCATTTAAACGTGTCTGCACATGTCGTATGTCTTCCCTGACAACATTTCCACAAGCACAACCTTTCTAGTCATTGAAGCTCCTAAAACTACAAAACACCTCCACACACAACTTCCAATCACAATACAAATCTACTCCTTAACCAATCTCCACAGTACTGTTGACGATGGCGATGTCTCGGCCCTTGTAGTGCTCAGCCAGCGTCATGGAGGTTCCCTGGCCGGACGCTACGATGCGGACGGTGCGGCTGCTGTCGGAGCACTCCAGGTGGCCTGCGGCACCCAAATCGGGTCCCTGGACCCCAAAGCTTTCGGGAAAAGTGAAGGAGTCTCGTGTGCGGTCGCGGCAGTAGGATTTGTACCACCATTGCACCACAGGGGTCTGGGAGGAAGGCGTATGGTACTGGCACTCGAGCACCACCGACTGGAAGAGCATGGCGAAACGCCTCTTCTCCCGAACCGTCACCTGCACCCCCGCACACACACAGACTGATACACACACAGACAAGGTGTGAGAAAATGAGCGGTTATTTAATAATACAATAATCAAAACAATATTTAATGTTATATTATGACGATATAAAGTTAACACAGTCCTATGAATAGAGAAGTAGGTGTCACATTTTAAAGGCCTTTAACATACACTACATGACCAAAAGTATATGGACACCTCATCAAACATCTTATCCCAAAATCATGGCCATTAATATGGAGTTGGTCCCCACTTTGCTGCTGTAGCAGCCTCCACTCTTCTGGGAAGGCTTGCCACTAGATGTTGGAACATTTCTTCGATGCTTGCTTCCATTCAGCCACAAGAGCATTAGTGAGGTCGGGCACTGATGTTGGGTGATTAGGCCTGGCTCTCAGTCGGCATTCCAATTCACCCCAAAGGTGTTCGATGGGGTTGAGGTCAGGGCTCTGTGCAGGCCAGTCAAGTTCTTCCACACCGATCCCGACAAACCATTTCTTCTGTATTGACCTCTCTTTGTGCCTGGGGACATTGTCATGCTGAAACAGGAAAGGGCCTTCCCCAAACGGTTGCCACAAAGTTGGAAGCCCAGAATTGTCTAGAATGTCATTGTATGCTGTAGCGTTCCAGTTCTTCACAGGAACTAAGGGGCCTTGCAAGAACCATGACAAACAACCCCAGACCATTGTTCCTCCACCAAACTTTACAGTTGGCACTATGCATTGGTGCAGGTAGTGTTCTCCTGCCATCCGCCAAACCCAGATTCGTCCTGCCAGACTGCCAGATGGTGAAGCGTGAATCATCACTCCAGAGAACACGTTTCCACTGCTCCAGAGTTCAATGGCGGCGAGCTTTACACTACTCCAGCCGACGCTTGGCATTGCGCATGGTGATTTTATTGTGTGCGGCTGCTCGACCATGGAAACCCATTTCATGGAGCTCCCGACGAACAGTTCTCGTGCTGACTTTGCTTCCAGAGGCAGTTTGGAACTCAGTAGTGAGTGTTGCAACCGAATACAATTTTTACACGCTTCAGCACAGTTCTGTGAGCTTCTGTGGCCTACCACTTCGCGGCTGAGCCGTTGTTGCTCTGAGATGTTTCAACTTCACAATAATCGTACTTACAGTTGACCGGGCAGCTCTAGCAGGGCAGAAATTTGACAAACTGACTTGTTGGAAAGGTGGCATCCTATGATGGTGCCACACTGAATGTCACTGAACTTTTCAGTAAGGCCATTCTACTGCCAATGTTTGTCTATGGAGATCGCATGGCTGTGTGCTCGAGTTTATACACCTGTCAGCAATGGGTGTGGCTGAAGTTGCTTAATCCTCTCATTTGAAGAGGTGTCCACATACTTTTGGCCATGTATTGTATCTTTTGAATAGCCAGAGAAACATGCAAATGGTAAGGAGATTAGATTTTACAGTTGAACGCTCTCCAACACCAGCTTTGAGAAGCACCCAGTCCAACACCACTTAGCCTCTACCCATAGTAGAGCCCACAGCAGTCCAACTCTCCCTTTCATACCCCCCGCACATCCAACAGGTTAAGGGGGATTCCAGAAGGATCCTCTCAGTTAACTCAACCACAAAACTCAGGAGCGGGTCTGTATCTGTTGTGGAAGGGATGACCTGATTTCACCAACGCCTAAAAACATCTGGTCTGACTCCACTGAGAACCGTTTGTGGGTGTGTGTGTATGCGTAATGATGACTCCAACTGGGCTCTTGAGTGGCGCAGGTGTCTAAGGCACTGCATCTCAATGCAAGGGGTGACACTACAGTCCCTGGTTCAAATCCAGGTTAAATCACATCTGGCTGTGATTGGGAATTCCATAGGGCGGCGCACAATTGGCCCAGTTTCGTCTGGGTTTGCCGGGGTAGGCCGTCATTGTAAATAAGAATTTGTTCTTAACTGACTTCCCTAGTTAACAAAAAAAAAAAAAAAAACTCAATCCCCAACTGGGAGATTGCCAAGTGGTGACTTGCACAGTATCTAGATGGGGGGCTCCTCTCTCCAGTACACGGGAGGTCACAGAGGTTACATTCCGCTGTGTGTGGGGGGCAGGGGAAGGACTGTAGTAGGAAGGTAGGGGGTTGTCATGATAAACGGGAACAGTGAGGGGGTTGTGGCCAGAGCAGTATACTCTGCAGCCAGTCTTGTTAGGTCTAGGTGGGGCATGCAGCAGGAACTCACTCCAAACATTTCCAAGAAAAGAGGAAATCACTGCAAACAGTTCTACACAGTGGCCCTCTCCTTAGCAGCACTTTCCCAAGTTTTCAGTTTAGTGCAGATGAAGGGAATGAGACAAGGAGGGGATGCAGTTTTACACAGATTGAGATTCACACTTTGTACTAAAGAGGAGCCAGGGCGATTCATGATTATTGCATTCAAATTTCCTACAGAGCTCCAATTAGAAGTTGCGGCTAACAACAGATCTAGGCTCAAGCTAAATAAATATCTGACCCTGCACCAATGGTTCACCAACTCCTCCTACAGAGTCAGAGGTAGATGTCAGTTACCTCTGGTCAGTGCAAAACAAATGAGAGAGAGAGAGAAAAGTGGCAGTTCTGTTCTTTATATACAGTGCCTTGCGAAAGTATTCGGCCCCCGTGAACTTTGCGACCTTTTGCCACATTTCAGGCTTCAAACATAAAGATATAAAACTGTATTTTTTTGTGAAGAATCAACAACAAGTGGGACACAATCATGAAGTGGAACGACATTTATTGGATATTTAAAACTTTTTTAACAAATCAAAAACGGAAAAATTGGGCGTGCAAAATGATTCAGCCCCCTTAAGTTAATACTTTGTAGCGCCACCTTTTGCTGCGATTACGGCTGTAAGTCGCTTTATGGTATGTCTCTTTCAGTTTTGCACATCGAGAGACTGACATTTTTTCCCATTCCTCCTTGCAAAACAGCTCGAGCTCCGTGAGGTTGGATGGAGAGCATTTGTGAACAGCAGTTTTCAGTTCTTTCCACAGATTCTCGATTGGATTCAGGTCTGGACTTTGACTTGGCCATTCTAACACCTGGATATGTTTATTTTTGAACCATTCCATTGTAGATTTTGCTTTATGTTTTGGATCATTGTCTTGTTGGAAGACAAATCTCCGTCCCAGTCTCAGGTCTTTTGCAGACTCCATCAGGTTTTCTTCCAGAATGGTCCTGTATTTGGCTCCATCCATCTTCCCATCAATTTTAACCATCTGAAGAAAAGCAGGCCCAAACCATGATGCTGCCACCACCATGTTTGACAGTGGGGATGGTGTGTTCAGAGGGATGAGCTGTGTTGCTTTCACGCCAAACATAACGTTTTGCATTGTTGCCAAAAAGTTCAATTTTGGTCTCATCTGACCAGAGCACCTTCTTCCACATGTTTGGTGTGTCTCCCAGGTGGCTTGTGGCAAACTTTAAACGACACTTTTTATGGATATCTTTAAGAAATGGCTTTCTTCTTGCCACTCTTCCATAAAGGCCAGATTTGTGCAATATACGACTGATTGTTGTCCTATGGACAGAGTCTCCCACCTCAGCTGTAGATCTCTGCAGTTCATCCAGAGTGATCATGGGCCTCTTGGCTGCATCTCTGATCAGTCTTCTCCTTGTATGAGCTGAAAGTTTAGAGGGACGGCCAGGTCTTGGTAGATTTGCAGGGGTCTGATACTCCTTCCATTTCAATATTATCGCTTGCACAGTGCTCCTTGGGATGTTTAAAGCTTGGGAAATCTTTTTGTATCCAAATCCGGCTTTAAACTTCTTCACAACAGTATCTCGGACCTGCCTGGTGTGTTCCTTGTTCTTCATGATGCTCTCTGCGCTTTTAACGGACCTCTGAGACTATCACAGTGCAGGTGCATTTATACGGAGACTTGATTACACACAGGTGGATTGTATTTATCATCATTAGTCATTTAGGTCAACATTGGATCATTCAGAGATCCTCACTGAACTTCTGGAGAGAGTTTGCTGCACTGAAAGTAAAGGGGCTGAATCATTTTGCACGCCCAATTTTTCAGTTTTTGATTTGTTAAAAAAGTTTGAAATATCCAATAAATGTCGTTCCACTTCATGATTGTGTCCCACTTGTTGTTGATTATTCACAAAAAAATACAGTTTTATATCTTTATGTTTGAAGCCTGAAATGTGGCAAAAGGTAGCAAAGTTCAAGGGGGCCGAATACTTTCGCAAGGCACTGTATATTTTTTTTACATTTTAAATATGAGAGGGTTGGGAGAAAAAGAAAGATGGAGGAGAGAGAGGGGCCGTTTTCCTAAATTCCTCCCGTGGGGTAAATGTGTCCCACCCTTAGTCCTTTTGTTCATGGCCCAGCGCATTGTTTGGAATTAGTATAATCCTACAGTGCCTTCAGTGAGTATTCATACCCCTTGACTTATTTCAAATGTTGTTGTGTTACAGCCGGAATTCAAAATGAATTCAATATTTTTTTCTCACCTGTCTAATCTACACACAATACCCTATAATAACAAAGTGAAAGGATGTTACTAGAATTTTTTGCAAATGTATTGAAAATGAAAGACAGAAATATCTCATTTACATAAGTATTCACAAATGAGTCAATACATTGTAGAAGCACCTTTGGCTGTGATTACAGCTTTGAGTCATCTTGGGTATTACTGTATCAGCTTTGCACATCTGGATTTGGGGATTCTCTCCCATTCTTCCTTGTTAAGTTAGATTGGGAGCGACGGTGAACAGCAATCTTCAAGTCTTTCCACAGATTTTCAATGGGATTCAAGTCTAGGCTTTGGCTGTGCCACTCAAGGACTTTCACACTCTTTTTCTGAAGCCTGGCTGTATGCTTGGGGTCATTGTCCTGTTGGAATGTACATCTTCACCCCCCTCAAAGCTCATTTGTACTCTAAACAGGTTCTCATCAAGGATTTGCCTGTATTTGGCTCCATTTATTGTTTCCTTCTATCCTTACCAGTTTCCCCGTCCCTGCTGCTGAAAAGCACCCCCATAGCAGGAAGCTGACGTCACCATGCTTCACAGTAGGGATGTTGTTAGGCGGATGAGGAGCTGTGTCTGGTTTCTCCAGACATAGCGCTTTGCATTCAGGCCAAAGAGTTACATTTTTGTCTCATCAGACCACAGATTCTTTTGCCTAATAATCTGTCTTTCATGTGCCTTTTTGCAAACTCTAGGAGTGCTATCATGTGCCTTTTTCTCAGGAAGGGCTTCAGTCTTGCCACTCTCCCATAAAGCCCAGATTGGTGAAGTGCTGTAGAGACTGTTGTCCTTCTGGCATGTTCTCCTATCTCAGCCAAGGAACTCTGTAGTTCTGTCAGAGTGGTCATTGGGTTCTGGTCACCGACCTGACCAAGGTTCTTCTTGCCCGGTTGCTCAGTTTGGTCGAACGTTCAGCTCTAGGCAGAGTCTGGGTAGTTCCATATTTTTTCCATTTCCCAATGATAGAAACTGTGCTCTTGGAAACTTTCAACACACTAGAAGTAGTTTTATACCCTTCCACAGATATATGCCTCATCACAATTCTATCTTGGAGATCTATGGACGGTTCCTTGGAACAGGACTCCAATCAAGTTGTAGAAATTGGATGCACCTGAGCTCAATATGGAGTGTCAAAGCAAAGGGGTGTGAATACTTACAGTACCTGTCAAAAGATTGGACAAACCTACTCATTCAAGGTTTTTTCTTAGTTTTTTTACTATTTTCTACATTGTACAATAACTATCAAAACTATGAAATAACACATATGGAATAATGTAGAAAGCATTTCAATTAACAGGTGGGCCTTGTTAAAACTTAATTTGTGGAATGTCTTTCCTTCTTAATGCATTTGAGCCAATAAGTTGCATTGTGTCAAGGTAGGGGTGGTATACAGAAGATAGCACTATTTGATAAAAGACCAAGTCTATATTATGGCAAGAACAGCTAAAATAAGCAAAGGGAAATGACAGTCCATCAATACTTTAAGACATGAAGGTCAGTCAATGTGGAACATTTTAAGAACTTTGAAAGTTTCTTCAAGTGCAGTCGCAAAAACCCTCAAGCGCTATGATGAAAATGGCTCTCATGAGGACCGCCATATGAATGGAAGACCCAGAGTTACCTCTGCTGCAGAGGATAAGTTCATTAGAGTTATCAGCCTCAGAAATTACAGCCCAAATAAATGCTTCACAGAGTTCAAGTAACAGACATATCTCAACATCAATTGTTCAGAGAAGACTGTGTGAATCAGGCCTTCATGGTCGAATTGCTGCAAAGAAACCACTATTAAAGGACACCAATAAGAAGAAGAGACTTGCTTGGGCCAAGAAACACGAGCAATGGACATTAGACTGGTGGAAATCTGTCCTTTGGTCTGATGAGTCCAAATTTGAGATTTTTGGTTCCAACCGCCGTGTCTTTGTGAGATGCAGAGTAGGTGAACGGATGATCTCCAAATGTGTGGTTCCCATCGTGAAGCATGGAGGTGTGATGGTGTGGGGGTGCTTTGCTGGTGACAGTCTGTAATTTATTTACAATTCAAGGCACACTTAACCAGCATGTTGTTACACACGCCTGGTGCAAAAGAACGGCCAATAGCCAATAGCCCTCTTGATGAGGGGGCAGGGTCAGCTCTCCAATTAATCGTGGAGTCGACCAATCAGCTGCTGGGGGATTTCAGGAAGCCATCTCCTGAAACACACTCAATTACACAAACTACAACACAGAAACTGGGGAACGTAACAATGTGGTTTGCGCTTATTGGGACTATCATTTGTTTTTCAACAGCACAATGACCCAACACACCTCCAGGCTGTGTAAGGCTGTGTAATTTGACCAAGAAGGAGAGTGATGGAGTGCTGCATCAAATGACCTGGCCTCCACAATCACCTGACCTCAACCCAATTGAGATGGTTTAGGGTGAGTTAGACCGCAGAGTGAAGAATAAGCAGCCAACAAGTGCTCAGCATATTTGGGAACTCCAAGACTGTTGGAAAAGCATTCCAAGTGACTACCCCATGAAGCTGGTTGAGAGAATAACTAGAGTGTGCAAAGCTGTTATCACGGCAAAGGGTGAAGAATCTTAAATCTAAAATATATTTTTGTTTAACACTTTTTTACTACATGATTCCATATGTGTTAGTTCATAGTTGTGATGTTTTCACTATTATTCTACAATGTAGAAAATAGTTTTTAAAAACTTGAATGAGTAGCTGTGTCCAAAATTTTGACTGGTACTGAATGTAAATGAGATATTTCAGTTTTTAATTTTCAATACATTTGCAAAAATTCAGGCTGTAATACAACATAATGTGGAATAAGTCAAGGGGTATTATTAATTTAAGAAGGCCCTGTATGTGGACAACAGCATGGAGGAGGGGGATGTGAGGACTCCAACCAATGAGATTATCTCATCAGGCCCAGTGAACAGCCAATTAGCGGTTAGAGATTTGAAGAAGAGTTTATTATATTCTAGCGAGGAGGAGAAAGAAAGAGGGACAGAAAGAACAGACAGGGTGGGACACCTTGGTAACCTCATGATTCACACATCAAAAAATATTCTGGGACCTTTGATCCAAGGTGTCAGCCTGTCTCAGCATCTCTCTAACAGAGAACAACACAAAACTGTCAGTGCATGTAACCAGGCACTCCAAAACACATATTTATAAACCTCTAAAAATACCCACAAGTGTGACATAAAAAAAAAAGACATTTATACCTACAGGGCATTCAGAAAGTATTCAGGCCCCACATTTTGTGACCTTACAGCCTTATTCAAAAATGGATTAAATAAAAAATGTCCCTCAATCTACACACAATACCCCATAATGACATCACATTACCCCATAATGACATCACAATACCCCATAATGACATCACAATACCCCATAATGACATCACAATACCCCATAATGACAAACGCTAAAACAGGTTTACAGAAATTTGTGCAGATGTATTAAAGATTAAAAACAGAAACACCTTGTTTACATAAGTAATCAGACCCTTTGCTATGAGATTTGAAATTGAGCTCAGGTGCATCCGGTTTCCATTGATCACCCTTGATGTTCCTACAACTTGATTGGAGTCCACCTGTGGTAAATTCATTTGATTGGATATGATTTGGAAGGGCACACACCTGTCTATATAAGGTCCCACATTTGACAGTGCATGTCAGAGCAAAAATCAAGCCATGAGGTAGAAGGAATTGTCTGTAGAGCGCTGAGACAGGATTGTGTCAAGGCATAGATCTGGGGAAGGGTATCAACAAATTTCTGCAGCTTTGAAGTGACCAAGAACGCACTCCATCACTCTTAAATGTTAGAAGTTTGGAACCACCAAGACTCTTCCTAGTGTTGGCCGCCTGGCCAAACTGAGCAATTGGGGGAGAAGGACCTTGGTCAGGGAGGTGACCAAGAACACAATGGTCACTCTGAAAGAGCTTCAGAGTACCTCTGTGGAGATGGGAGAACCTTCCAGAAGGACAACCATCCCTACAGCACTCCACCAATCAGGCCTTTATGGTAGAGTGGCCAGACAGAAGCCTCTCTTCAGTAAAAGGCACATGACAGCCCACTTTGAGTTTGACAAAAGGCACCTAAAGGACTCTCAGACCATGAGAAACAAGATGATCTGGTCTGATGAAACCAAGTTTGAGCTCTTTGGCCTGAATGCCAAGCATCACGTCTGGAGAAAACCTGGCACCATCCCTACGGTGAAGAATCTCGAGGCTGTAATTGCTGCCAAAGGTATTTTTTTTATATATACAGTGGGGAGAACAAGTATTTGATAACCTGCAAAATCGGCAGTGTTTCCTACTTACAAAGCATGTAGAGGTCTGTATTTTCTAACATAGGTACACTTCAACTGTGAGAGAAAATCACATTGTATGGTTTTTAAGTAATTAATTTGCATTTTATTGCATGACATATGTATTTGATCACCTACCAACCAGTAAGAATTCCGGCGCTCACAGACCTGTTAGTTTATCTTTAAGAAGCCCTCCTGTTCTCCACTCATTACCTGTATTAACTGCACCTGTTTGAACTTGTTACCTGTATAAGACACCTGTCCACACACTCAATCAAACAGACTCCAACCTCTCCACAATGGCCAAGACCAGAGAGCTGTGTAAGGACATCAGCGATAAAATTGTAGACCTGCACAAGGCTGGGATGGGCTACAGGACAACAGGCAAGCAGCTTGGTGAGAAGGCAACAACTGTTGGAGCAATTATTAGAAAATGGAAGAAGTTCAAGATGACGGTCAATCACCCTCGGTCTGGGGCTCCATGCAAGATCTCACCTCGTGGGGCATCAATGATCATGAGGAAGGTGAGGGATCAGCCCAGAACTACACGGCAGGACCTGGTCAATGACCTGAAGAGAGCTGGGACCACAGTCTCAAAGAAAACCATTAGTAACACACTACGCCGTCATGGATTAAAATCCTGCAGCGCACGCAAGGTCCCCCTGCTCAAGCCAGCGCATGTCCAGGCCCGTCTGAAGTTTGCCAATGACCATCTGGATGATCCAGAGGAAGGAATGGGAGAAGGTAATGTGGTCTGATGAGACAAAAATAGAGCTTTTTGGTCTAAACTCCACTCGCCGTGTTTGGAGGAAGAAGACGGATAGTACAACCCCAAAAACACAATCCCAACTGTGAAGCATGGAGGTGGAAACATCATTATTTGGGGAAGCTTTTCTGCAAAGGGGACAGGACAACTGCACCGTATTGAGGGGAGGATGGATGGGGCCATGTATTGCGAGATCTTGGCCAACAACCTCCTTCCCTCAGTAAGAGCATTGGAGATGGGTCGTGGCTGGGTCTTCCAGCATGACAACGACCCGAAACACACAGCTAGGGCAACTAAGGAGTGGCTCCGTAAGAAGCATCTCAAGGTCCTGGAGTGGCCTAGCCAGTCTCCAGACCTGAACCCAATAGAAAATCTTTGGAAGGATCTGAAAGTCTGTATTGCCCAGCGACAGCCCCGAAACCTGAAGGATCTGGAGAAGGAGGAGTGGGCCAAAATCCCTGCTGCAGTGTGTGCAAACCTGGTCAAGAACTACAGGAAACGTATGATCTCTGTAATTGCAAACAAAGGTTTCTGTACCAAATATTAAGCTCTGCTTTTCTGATGTATCAAATACTTATGTTACGCAATAAAATGCAAATTAATTACGTAAAAATCATACAATGTGATTTTCTGGATTTTTGTTTTAGATTCTGTCTCTCACAGTTGAAGTGTACCTATGAAAAAAAGTACAGACCTCTACATGCTTTGTAAGTAGGGAAACCTGCAAAATAGGCAGTGTATCAAATACTTGTTCTCCCCACTGTATGTATATATATATATATATATATATATATGTATGTATGTTTTTTTAAACTAGGCAAGTAAGTTAACTTCTATTTACAATGATGGCCTAGGAACAGTCGGTTAACTTCCTTGTTCAGGGGCAGAACGACAGATATTTATCTTGTAAGCTTGGGGATTCGATCTAGCAACCTTTCAGTTACTGGCCCAACGCTCTAACCACTTTTAACTTTACTCAACAAAGTATGTGAATAAAGGTACTGAATACCTATGTGTTATTTCATTTTTTTTTTTTTATTTGCAAAAAAATACCAACCTGTTTTTGCTTTTTCATTATGAGGTATTGTGTGTAGATTGATTACCGAAAAAAACAACATTTGAATCAATTTTAGAACAAGGCTGTAACTTAACAATGTGGAGAAAGTCAAGGAGTCTGAATACTTACTGAACGTACTGTATGATCCTGATTCAACTCAAAACATACATTTCCTAATCCATATTCACAACAAATGACCAGAAACACTTAACTATACTGAACAAAAATATAAATGCAACATGCAAAGTGTTGGTCCCATGTTTCACGAGCAGAAATAAAATGTTCCATAAGCAAAAAAAACGTATTTATCTAAACTGTTGTGCACAATTTTGTTTATATCCCCGTTAGTGATCTTTTCACCTTTGCCAAGATAATCCATTCACCTGACAGGTGTAGCATATCAGAAAGCTAATTAAACAGCATGATCATTACACAGGTGGACCTTGTGCTTGGGACAATAAAAGTCAACTCTAAAATATGCAGTTTTGTCACACAACACAATGACACAGATGTCTCAAGTTGAGAGCTTGTGCATTTGCCATGCTGACTTGAGGGATTGTCCACCAGAGCTATTGCCAGAGAATTTAATGTTCATTTCCCTACCATAAGCTACCTCCAATGTTGTTTTCGACAACTTGGCCAGTTTGTCCTACCGGCCTCACAATACGCAGACCACACCAGCCCAGGACCTCCACATCTGGCTTCTTCACCTGTGTGACTGTCTGTGACCAGCCACCCGGACAGCTGTTGAAACTGTGGGTTTGCACAACCAGATTGTTTCTGACAGTTTATGCATAAATTGTCTCATGGAAGCTCATCTGCGTGCTCGTCATCCTCACCAGGGTCTTGACCTGACTGCAGTTTGCCGTCGTAACCAACTTCAGTGGGCAAATGCTCACCTTCGATGGCCACTGGCACGCTGGAGAAGTGTGATCTAAACGGATGAATCCCGGTTTCAACTGTACCGGGCAGATGGCAGACAGTGTGTATGGCGTCACGTGGGCAAACGCTTTGCTGATGTCAATGTTGAGAACAGAGGTGACGGTGGGGTTATAGTTTGGGCAGGCATAAGCTACGGACAACAAACACAATTGCATTTTATCAATGGCATTTTGAATGCAGCAATACCTTGACAAGATAGTGAGGCCCATTGTTGTGCCATTCATCCGCCGCCATCACGCCATGTTTCAGCATGATAATGCACAGCTCCATTTCGCAAAGATCTGTTCACAATTCCTGGAAGCTGAAACAATCCCAGTTCATCCATGACCTGCATACTCATCAGACATGTAACCCATTGAGCATGTTTGGGATGCTCTGGATCGACGTGTACGACAGCGTGTTTCAGTTTCCGCCAATATCCAGCAACTTCACACAGCTATTGAAGAGGAGTGGGACAACCTTCCACAGGCCACAACCAACAGCCTGATCAACTCTATGTGAAGGAGATGCCGCACTGCATGAGGTAAATGGTGGTCACACCAGATACTGACTACTATTTTGATCCACTTCCTACTTTTTTTTGGAAGGTATCTGTGACCAACAGATGCATATCTGTTATCCATAGATTAGGGCCTAGTGAATGTATATAAATGAACTAATTTCCTTATGAATGGTAATTTAGTAAAATCTTTGAATTTGTTTCATGTTGCATTTTTGTTCAGTGTATTTAGTGTCTTGCAAAGGTATTCATCTCCCTTGGCGTTTTTCCAATTTTTTTGCATTATAACCTGTAATTTTTTAATTGATTTTTATTTGGATTTCATGTAATGGACATACACAAAATAGTCCATATTGGTGAAGTGAAATGAAAAAAATAAGTTTTTTTTTTTTTCACTTGACTATTTTGGACTAATTCAAAAAAATTAACTGAAAAGTGGTGCATGCATATGTATTCACCCGCTTTGCTATGAAGTCCCTAAATAAGATCTGGTGCAACCAATTACCTTCCGAAGTCACATAATTAGTTAGATTGCACACAGGTGGACTTTATTTAAGTGTCACATGATCTCAGTGTGTATATATATACACCTGTTCTGAAAGTTCCCAGAGTATGCAACACCACTAAGCAAGGGGCACTAACAAGCAAGCGGCACCATGAAGACCAAGGAGCTATCCAAACAGGTCACGGACAAAGTTGTGGAGAAGTACAGATCAGGGTTGGGTTATAAAAAAATATCTGAAACTTTGAACATCCCACGGAGCACCATTAAATCCATTATTAAAATATTTTAATAATATGGCACCACAACAAACCTGCCAAGAGAGGGCTGCCCACCAAGGAGGAAATTAATCAGAGGCAACAAAGAGACCAAAGATAACCCTGAAGGAGCTGCAAAGCTCCACAGTGGAGATTGGAGTATATGTTCATAGGACCAGTTTAAGCTGTACAAGCTGTAATTGCTGCAAACGGTGGCTCTACAAAGTATTGACTTTGGGGGGGGGGGGAATAGTTATGCACGCTCAAGTTCTGTTTTTTGGTCTTATTTCTTGTTTGTTTCACAAAAAAATATTTTGTATCTTCAGTGGTAGGCATGTTGTGTAAATCAAATGATACAAACCCCCCCCAAAATATTTTTTTATTCCAGGTGGTAAGGCAACAAAATAGGAAAAATGCCAAGGGGGTGAATACTTTCGTAAGCCACTGTACCATACACCATCAAATAGTGTTTTTTTTTTACACAATCAAATAATGTTCTCTTTTCTTGAAGAGTAGACACCACAAACTGGTTATAGTTTAACCAGTCTACTAGGCTCTTCTTGGTCAAAGTTCTGAGTCCCACCATACTTCCTGACCACATCAGGTCCTTTCCTTGCAAACAACTGACACGTTATAATAGAGGACCAGCATATCTCTGCCTATTAAATGTGTATGTGAGTCATTGGCGTGCAGGCATAACGGGACCTTCTATTTTCTATTTCACCTTTATTTTGACGGGGAACTCTTACTGAGACTAGAGTATTGTTTACAGATAAGCCCTAGCATACAAACCAACCCACAATTACAAAATATATTAAGAATAAACGTGTTTTCACTAGCGTCCTCATTCCACACATTCCTCCTGTAATTTAGGACAAAAAACAATAGAGGAAAAACAAGAGTAGACTACCTAAAGCCTATCACTGCACAGGTTCAAAAATAAAGCAAATCAGACTAATCCCCCAACACAACAAGAGGGCAAACAAAAGTATGTTTATAAAAATGAAGGGAATCCAAAAGTCATGTTGACTTTTGACGTCGTAGCTTACTGTAAAAGTAGACCCGTTAGCTGCTGGAATAAAGTGAAGGGGTCAAACTGTTGCTGGCTGCATCCACGGCTTTCGCAATCAGATGACAAAACAACATGCTGAGTGAATAAAGAAAAAAACATTTACCTGTTATGCAAAAAATAATCCATCGACCTAACAGCCAGCTCATTTTTCGAAAAAAAAGTTTCGCATTCAGATATAATTAATCCAAATGTTCGTCCTGCCCATTGTTCGCCTCATTCTTTGGTCCGTTGAGTGCGCACAAGAATAAACCGGGAGAGCCGAAGTGTCAATCCGAGACCAGGGGGAGTGTACCACTTCACCAGCGGGTGAGTTCCAACTGCACTCCAACAAATAAATGTTTTTAAATGTTTTACCAACCTTTTACCTAGAAAAATCGTACAAGCACGTGTTTAAATAGATTTGTGATTAAAAACATTACATCTAAACTGGTCTCCAAAAACGACCATTGAAAATATTTTATTTTTATATAAAATCAGGTCATACTAACTCCGGTGTGATCCTGATATTTGATTCTTAAAGAATATAAAGTATAAATGCCTCATTTCACCTTTATTTAACCAGGTAAGCTAGTTGAGAACAAGTTCTCATTTGCAACTGCCACCTGGCCAAGATAAAGCAAAGCAGTTTGTAGCAAAATCTATATACAGCATGTGCAAATGAGGTAGGATAAGAGAGGTAAGGCAATAAATAGGCTATGGTGGCAAATTATTTACAATATAGCAAATATAGCAAATAACTTTTTTGCCCGCTTTGAGGACAATACAGTGCCACTGACACGGCCTGCAACGAAAACATGCGGTCTCTCCTTCACTGCAGCCGAGGTGAGTAAGACATTTAAACGTGTTAACCCTCGCAAGGCTGCAGGCCCAGACGGCATCCCCAGCCGCGCCCTCAGAGCATGCGCAGACCAGCTGGCCGGTGTGTTTACGGACATACTCAATCAATCCCTATACCAGTCTGCTGTTACCACATGCTTCAAGAGGGCCACCATTGTTCCTGTTCCCAAGAAAGCTAAGGTAACTGAGCTAAACGACTACCGCCCCGTAGCACTCACTTCCGTCATCATGAAGTGCTTTGAGAGACTAGTCAAGGACCATATCACCTCCACCCTACCTGACACCCTAGACCCACTCCAATTTGCTTACCGCCCAAATAGGTCCACAGATGATGCCATCTCAACCACAGTGCACACCGCCCTAACCCATCTGGACAAGAGGAATACCTATGTGAGAATGCTGTTCATTGACTACAGCTCGGCATTCAACACCATAGTACCCTCCAAGCTCGTCATCAAGCTCGAGACCCTGGGTCTCGACCCCGCCCTGTGCAACTGGGTACTGGACTTCCTGACGGGCCGCCCCCAGGTGGTGAGGGTAGGCAACAACATCTCCTCCCCGCTGATCCTCAACACTGGGGCCCCACAAGGGTGCGTTCTTAGCCTTCTCCTGTACTCCCTGTTCACCCACGACTGCGTGGCCACGCACGCCTCCAACTCAATCATCAAGTTTGCGGACGACACAACAGTGGTAGGCTTGATTACCAACAACGACGAGACAGCCTACAGGGAGGAGGTGAGGGCCCTCGGAGTGTGGTGTCAGGAAAATAACCTCACACTCAACGTCAACAAAACTAAGGAGATGATTGTGGACTTCAGGAAACAGCAGAGGGAACACCCCCCTATCCACATCGATGGAACAGTAGTGGAGAGGGTAGCAAGTTTTAAGTTCCTCGGCATACACATCACAGACAAACTGAATTGGTCCACTCACACAGACAGCATTGTGAAGAAGGCGCAGCAGCGCCTCTTCAACCTCAGGAGGCTGAAGAAATTCGGCTTGTCACCAAAAGCACTCACAAACTTCTACAGATGCACAATCGAGAGCATCCTGGCGGGCTGTATCACCGCCTGGTACGGCAACTGCTCCGCCCTCAACCGTAAGGCTCTCCAGAGGGTGGTGAGGTCTGCACAACGCATCACCAGGGGCAAACTACCTGCCCTCCAGGACACCTACACCACCCGATGTCACAGGAAGGCCATAAAGATCATCAAGGACATCAACCACCCGAGCCACTGCCTGTTCACCCCGCTATCATCCAGAAGGCGAGGTCAGTACAGGTGCATCAAAGCTGGGACCGAGAGACTGAAAAACAGCTTCTATCTCAAGGCCATCAGACTGTTAAACAGCCACCACTAACATTGAGTGGCTGCTGCCAACACACTGACACTGACTCAACTCCAGCCACTTTAATAATGGGAATTGATGGGAAATGATGTAAATATATCACTAGCCACTTTAAACAATGCTACCTTATATAATGTTACTTACCCTACATTATTCATCTCATATGCATACGTATATACTGTACTCTATATCATCGACTGTATCCTTATGTAATACATGTATCACTAGCCACTTTAACTATGCCACTTTGTTTACATACTCATCTCATATGTATATACTGTACTCGATACCATCTACTGTATCTTGCCTATGCTGCTCTGTACCATCACTCATTCATATATCCTTATGTACATATTCTTTATCCCCTTACACTGTGTACAAGACAGTAGTTTTGGAATTGTTAGTTAGATTACTTGTTGGTTATTACTGCATTGTCGGAACTAGAAGCACAAGCATTTCGCTACACTCGCATTAACATCTGCTAACCATGTGTATGTGACAAATAAAATTTGATTTGATTTGATTTGATTAAACACTGGAATGGTTGAATGTGCAAGTTGCGATACCGGGGTGCAAAGGAGCAAGATAAATAAATCAATAAATACCGTATGGAGATGAGGTAGATTGGATGGGCTATTTACAGATGAGCTATGTACAGTAAATACAATATAGCAAGTAAAACACTGGAATGGTGGATTTGCAGTGGAAGAATGTGCAAAGTAGAAATAAAAATAATGGGGTGCAAAGGAGCAAAATAAAATAAATACAGTAGGGAAAGAGGTAGTTGTTTGGGCTAAATTATAGGTGGGCTATGTACAGGTGCAGTGATCTGTGAGCTGCTCTGAGAGCTGGTGCTTAAAGCTAGTGAGGGAGGTAAGAGTCTCCAGCTTCAGAGATTTTTGCAGTTTGTTCCAGAGAACTGGAAGGAGAGGCGGCCAAAGGAAGAATTGGCTTCCGGGGTGACCAGTGGGATACACCGGCTGGAGCACGTGCTACGGGTGGGTGCTGAGAAGATGTGGCTTCACCTAGCAGAGACTTGTAGATGACCTGGAGCCAGTGGATTTGGCGACGAGTATGAAGCGAGGGCCAGCCAACGAGAGAATACAGGTTGCAGTGGTGGGTAGTATATGGGGCTTTGGTGACAAAACGGATGGCACTGTGATAGACTGCATCCAATATGTTGAGTAGAGTGTTGGAGGCTATTTTGTAAATGACATTGCCGAAGTCGAGGATCTGTAGGATAGTCAGTTTAAAAAATATATATATATTTTACTCCCTTTTCTCCACAATTTCGTAGTAGACAATTGTTAGTAGTTTTTGTCTCATCGCTACAAACAGCATTATCATCTGCTTGGGACCTACAGGTGACAATTCCACAACCTGAACAAAAATATAAACGCAACAATTTCAAAGTGGTTACAGTTAATATAAGGATATCAGTCAACTGAGAGAAATTCACTAGGCCCTAATCTCTGGATTTCACATGACTGGGAATACAGACATGCATCTATTGGTCACAGATACCTAAAAAAAAAATGTAGGTGATTTAGAAAACCTGTCAGTACCTGGTGTGACCACCATTTGCCTCATGCAGCGCGACACATTCTCATCCTCTATCCTTCGCATAAAGTTGATCCGGCTGTTGATTTTCGTCTGTGGAATGTTGTCCCACTACTCTTCCATGGCTGTGCGAAGTGGCTGGATATTGGCAGGAACTAGAACACACTGTCATACACGTCAATCCAGAGATTTCCAAACATGATCAATGGGTGACATGGCTGGTAAGTATGCAGGCCATGGAAGAACTGGGACATTTTCAGCTTCCAGGAATTGTGTACAGATCCTTGCGACATGGGGCTGTGCATTATCATGAAACATGAGGTGATGGCGGCAGATGAATGGCACGACAATGGGCCTCAGGATCTCGTCACGGTATCTCTGTGCAATCAAATTGCCATTGATAAAATGCAATTGTGTTCGTTGTGCGCAGCTTATGCCTGCCCATGCCATATCCCCACCGGCACCATGGGACAGGGATGTAAACAGAAATAGAGAAATAAGCTTTTTGTGTGTATGAAAAATGTCTGGGATCTTTTATTTCAGCTCATGAAACATGGGACCAACACTTTACATGTTGTGTTTATATTTTTGTTGGGTGTAAATACGAAGCTGTGTGAGGCGATGATCAGTGGTGGAGAAAGTACTTAATTGTCAAAATTGAGTAAAAGTAAAGATACCTTAATAGAAAATGACTCAAGTAAAACTGAGTAAAAGTCTAAAAGTATCTGGTTTAAAAGGAACTTAAGTGCATTGGTAGAAAAAATAATCAATTGTCATACTTGAGTAAAAGTATATGTTGTACATCAAAATCCTTGCATTAAGCAAACCAGAAGGCACAATTTTCTTATTAAAAAAATATATACGGACAGACGGGCACACTCCAACACTCGGGAATCATGGGAAAATGTAATGGAGTAAAAAGTACATACTTTCTTGAGGAATGTAGTGGAGTAAAAGTTGTCAGAAATATAAATTGTAAAGTACAGATACCCCAAAAGACTACTTAAGTAGTACTTCAAAGTAGTTTTACTTAAGTACTATACACCACTGGCAATGATGTCACCCTGACATATAGTTTCATACCTGCCAGACAACTCAATTGGTCATCACCTCATGGTCCACGGAGGCTGATTACTCTGATGTTGATCCAAAGGTCAGTCAGAAGACGAGAGAAGGGATTGCACCATTTGCTTAATGTCAAAATGGAAATTAAGATCAATAGAAGGAGTACAGTTGGATCAAGTGAAGATAATTTCTCTTAATTACGTAGATAGATTTTTTTTCTCCCAGTTGGAGAAATGCTAAGGCTTAATTACTAAGAGCACTAGATGCAGTGTACTTATTTCACCACTGAGTGTGTGCACTGTAGTGTGTGTATAGGCAGAATGTGTATTATTTTGTCTCCCTGGTTCGTGCAGATCATTATTGCCTCGTTGTACTTTAACAACGGTCAACTGGACATCAAGCCCTCCTATGAGGGCTGAGCAGAGTTGAACCATGACGTCCCTGGAGGGCAGAGCACCCTGCGCCAGGTGACCATACATGAGAACCAGCTGTGGCAGTGCAGGGTCCAGATCCCTGGAGACGACAAAGGGAAGCTGTCCGCCATATCCAACTGGTGGTCCTGGGTGAGAACAGTAGCCATGTAGGGAAATAGTATGATAGATGAAGTCTGGGTGAAAAGGTTAAATCTGTTTAAAGATGGAATAGATACTTCAATTCGGTCTTGTCATGTAAAGGGAGGAGTAAAATACCTGCCACTGGTTAGGTCAGAGTTTCCCAAACTCGGTCCTGGGGACCACAAGCGGTGCACATTTGGATTTTTGCCATGGACTACACAGCTGATTCAAATTATGAAACAATCATCAAGCTTTGATTACTTGAATCAGCTGTGTAGTGCTTGCGTAAAAACCTAAATGTGCACTCCTTGGGGTCCCCAGGACCGAATTTGGGAAACGCTGGTTTAGCTGTTCTCAAAGTTTACTTCAGCAAAATGGTTCTAATAGGATATTCAATAGGACTCCACTGCCCTCTACTGGACTACTTATCAAATGACATTATATGATGTGACGTTTCCTTCCCTTCCCAGTGGCTCCCTCTGTAAATGTAGGACAGTGCATGGTGAAGCAGAGTACTGGACCAACAACACCCCCAGAGCAATCCCACCTAGGACCACTGAGAGTATGTACTGTGTGTGTTCAGATTTACTTTTAACAAGCAATAGAATAATGGCAGAGTTTTGTATGTAAAACATCCATTTGTTTATCAGTGTGTACTTGCAGCAGTGGAGGCTGCTGAGAGGAGAATGGCTCATAATAATGGCTGGAATGGAGTGTAATGGCTGGAATGGAGTGTAATGGCTGGAATGGAGTGTAATGGCTGGAATGGAGTGAATGAAATCAAACATGTTTGACACCATTCCATTTACTCCATTCCAGCCATTATGAGTTGTCCTCCCCTCAGCAGTCTCCACTGACGTGCAGCTATCCTCTCTGAATTTTTACTTCCTAATTTCCTTGTTGTTCTTTCAGAGGTTTCCATGCAGTTCTCTTTGCAATATCTCTATGGCGACTTCTGGTTTCTACATCTGCATGGCAACCAATCAGATCCACTCTGCCAGCTCAAACTTTACTGTCATGCCCCATGAGTATTCAGTATACTCTTTTTTTTCTTCTTTTTTTAAAAATCAAATGTTTGTATTATTTTTAATAAGGTACACAAAACAGGTACACATGGACAGAAAGAAGTGATAAGACCGAGAGAAGACAAACAGTTCCTGTCCCATGCCCCACCTACAGGACTTCCCCAACCCAAATGTAGATTAGTGGTTCACAATAGCAGTCTTTTTGCAATCATTCAAATCAAATCAAATGTTATTTGTCACATACGCCTTACAGAAATGCCCACTTACAAGCCCTTAACCAACAATGCAGTTATAAGAAAATACCCCCCCAAAAAGTATGAGATAAGAAAAACAAATGATTAGTGATGCAACCAGGCAGTGATGCAACCTGTCAGGATGTTCTCGATGGTGCAACAGTAAAACCTTTTGAGGATCTGAGGAACCGTGTCAAATCTTTTCAGTCTCCTGAGGGGGAATAGGTTTGGTGGTGCCCACTTCATGACTGTCTTGGTGTGCTTGGACCATGTTAGTTTGTTGGTGATGTGGACGCCAAGCAACTTGAAGCTCTGCTCCACTACAGTCCTGTCGATGAGAATGGGGGTGTGCTGGGTCCTCCTTTTCCTGTAGTCTACAATCATCTTCGTCTTGATCACGTTGAGGAAGAGATTGTTGTCCTTGCAACACACGGTCAGGTCTCTGACCTCCTCCCTATAGGCTGTCTCATCGTTGTTGGTGATCAGGCCTACCACTGTTGTGTCATCAGCAATTTGTTGATGAAAGAGCAAATATGTCTCTTTCACTCGCCCCATGTATGTGTCTTACAGATATTTCCATGTTTATAATGTCCTTGAATGACAGCAGCCACTGCTGTCTGCTTAAAGAACGAGGAGCCTGCCAATGTGAGGCTATCATTTTTGGGGCTGCTGTTAATCCAGCAAGCCAAATACAGTGCCTTGCGAAAGTATTCGGCCCCCTTGACCCCTTGAAAGATATAACTGTATTTTTTTTGTGAAGAATCAACAACAAGTGGGACACAATCATGAAGTGGAACGACATTTATTGGATATTTCAATTTCAAAAAAGTTTGAAATATCCAATAAATGTCGTTCCACTTCATGATTGTGTCCCACTTGTTGTTGATTCTTCACAAAAAAATACAGTTTTATAGCTTTATGTTTGAAGCCTGAAATGTGGCAAAAGGTCGCAAAGTTCAAGGGGGCCGAATACCTTCGCAAGGCACTGTATCTTCCCAATAGTTACGGAGTTTTCCTGGTCCTCCTCTTGGTGTCAGGTTTTTAATCAGAACTCGCTCGCCAGGCTGTAGCACCGAACTCCTAACTTTAGTGTCATAGTGCTTCTTACTTCTTTCAGCGGCTTTCTGAGCATTTTCATTTGCAATGGCGTATGCTTCTTCCATCCCTCGTTTCCAGTTCTCCACGTAGTCTCGCTGGTTATTGGAACCTGCGTCTGTGCACAATCCAAAGAGCATATCAACTGGAAGCCTGGGTGATCTCCCAAACAGAAGATAAAATGGTGAATAGCCAGTCACTTCGCAACGGGTGCAGTTATAGGCATAAACTAGTTTGTTCAGAGACTCCTTCCAATTTGACTTTTGTGTCTCAGTTAGTGTCTTTAACATTTGCAACAATGTTCTGTTCATGCGTTCCGCTTAACCGTTTCCCATCGGGTGATAGGGTGTTGTCCTGGACCCCGCCATGCCACTGAGTTTCTTTAACTGATGGAACAACTGATTTTCAAATTCTCCCCCTTGGTCATGGTGGATGCGGGACGGGAACCCAAACTTCAGGGCAAAGTCATTGAAGATGAGATTTGCAGCAGTTTTACCTGACTTTGATGTGGTGGCGTAGGCTTGAGTGAAACGTGTAAAATGATCAACAATCACGAGGATGTACTCATATCCCCCTTTGCATCTGTCGAGATGAAGGAAGTCAATACATACCAGTTCAAATGGCTGTGTTGTCACAATGTTTGTCAGAGGAGCTCTTGTTGCATGGGCTGGCTTTTTCTGCTTGACACAGCTACAAGTTTTAGTCACATAGTGCTCGATGTCAGATTGCATATATGGCCAGAAGAAGCGGTCGCGTACTAGTGATACAGTGCGGTCAGTACCTTGGTGTCCCATGTTATTGTGCAACTCTTCCATCACTTTACCTTTGTACTGCTCTGGTAGAACTAACTGCTTGCGGGCTGTAGTGACTCTGTACAGAATGCCATCACTGTCTATTGTCAATTTGTCCCATTCTCTGAATAGGCATTTTGTCTTTGGACTGAATTTCTTTTGCTCTTTAACTGGCGGTTTGGAACCAGACAGTTTGAAATTGAGCACAGGACGGATGACCGGATCAGATTCTTGTGCTTCTCTTATCCCATCTTTTGGGATCGAGCTGGTTGTTGCAGTGGTTGTCTCACCTTCAGCTGATACTGACATAGATGCAGCTGAAAATGACCAAGGTACAACAGCCTCTTTCTGTACCTCAACTGCTTGTATCGTGGCGGCGATGGTGTCTGGTGGAAGCTCCTCAGAACATTCTCTCATCAGTGACTCTACATCCAGTGGCATCCTTGACAAAGCATCTGCATCACCGTTCTCTCTGCCTGGCCTGTACTTTATTGTAAAGTGGAAATCAGCCAAGTCTGCAACCCACCTGGAAGTGGTTGCGTTCAGTTTTGCAGTAGACAGAATGTAGCAGAGCGGGTTGTTGTCGCTGTATACAGTGAAGGTCGGAGCATAGTACAAATAGTCATGGAACTTATCAGTGATTGCCCATTTTAGAGCTAGAAATTCTAGCTTGCTCGAGTGGTAGTGATAGTTCTTCTCCGCTGCTGTTAAGGTTCGAGAGCCATAAGTAACGACCCTAAGCTTCCCCTCTTGCTTTTGATAAAGAACTGCTCCCAAGCCTTGGTGTGACACATCAGTGTGTACAACAAATGGCTGAGTGAAATCAGGGAAACCTAAAACTGGTGGGTGAAGCAAACACTCAATCAGCTGTTCAAGTGCCTGTTGATGCTGGTCAGTCCACCGGATTGGCTTGTTTGAGGGCACCACATGACTTACTTTCTTTGTTTTTGTTTTCCGTGGGTGGTCAGGTGATTTCTCTGAATCTGCTTTCAGGAGGTCATACAGGCAGCTGGCACTCCTAGAAAAGTATTTGATGTACTGTCTGTAGTAAGTGAGTAAACCAAGCATTTTTCTGAGCTGGCCCACAGTCTCTGGTCTGATTTCTTTCAATGCTCTTACTGCTTCAAAATCGTCTGGGTCAACTTGGCTGCCCTCTGCAGACACTATTCTGCCCAAATAACGGACCTGGGGTTTAAAGAGATCACACTTACTTGGTTTGAGTTTAATGCCATACTCTCTGAGACGCTGCAAAACTTTTCGCACATCATTCACATGGCTGTTGAATGTTTTACTGAAAACTAGCGTGTCGTCCAGATAAGGAATGCAGATGTTATCCCGGAGCCCTTCCAAACACTCCTCCATACACCGCTAAAAAGCTGCAGGAGCGTTCATGAGGCCGAATGGCATACGTATCCACTCATAGAGTCCCCACGGTGTCACAAATGCTGTCAGTGATCTGCTCTCTTCAGAGATGAACCCCTGGTGATACGCTTTCCCCTGATCTAAGAGGGAGAACCAGGAATTACCACCTAAACTGTCCATGATGTCTTGGACCCGAGGGATGGGCTGGCGGTCGGGATGTGTCTTTCTGTTCAGGTCTCTGTAATCTATACACAACCGGAGGGTCCCGTCCTTCTTACGAACGCACACGACAGGTGAAGAATATGAAAAGTTTGACTTCCTAACCCAGCCCTGGACTATGAGGTCATAAATGTAACCCTTCATCTCCTGATACAGTGGCCTGGGCACTGACATGTATGTGCGCTTTACTGGTTCAGAGTCCTTTAGAGAAATAGTCATTTTCAATCGTTCAATGCAGCCAATGTCATTGTCTGATCTGGAGAAGGAGTGACACTCTTCTCTAAGCATTTGCCTAACAACCTCTCTCTGTTCTTCGGTTAGGTGAGTTAAATCTACTGGTGGATCCAACTGTTCAGTAGCAGTACATGGGGTTGGAACGCTGGTGTGATTCACTGTGGCTGGGGTGACAGTTTTTTCAAAGACTTGGACAGGTAACACAGTCATAATGGTTTGTACTGTACCGATTATTGTGCGTCCTAGCACAAAGAAAAGCAGGCCCAAACCATGATGCTGCCACCACCATGTTTGACAGTGGGGATGGTGTGTTCAGCTGTGTTGCTTTTACGCCAAACATAACTTTTTGCATTGTTGCCAAAAAGTTCAATTTTGGTCTCATCTGACCAGAGCACCTTCTTCCACATGTTTGGTATGTCTCCCAGGTGGCTTGTGGCAAACTTTAAACGACACTTTTTATGGATATCTTTAAGAAATGGCTTTCTTCTTGCCACTCTTCCATAAAGGCCAGATTTGTGCAATATACGACTGATTGTTGTCCTATGGACAGAGTCTCCCACCTCAGCTGTAGATCTCTGCAGTTCATCCAGAGTGATCATGGGCCTCTTGGCTGCATCTCTGATCAGTCTTCTCCTTGTATGAGCTGAAAGTTTAGAGGGACGGCCAGGTCTTGGTAGATTTGCAGTGGTCTGATACTCCTTCCATTTCAATATTATCGCTTGCACAGTGCTCCTTGGGATGTTTAAAGCTTGGGAAATCTTTTTGTATCCAAATCCGGCTTTAAACTTCTTCACAACAGTATCTCGGACCTGCCTAGTGTGTTCCTTGTTCTTCATGATGCTCTCTGCGCTTTTAACGGACCTCTGAGACACGCACAGTGCAGGTGCATTTATACGGAGACTTGATTACACACAGGTGGATTGTATTTATCATCATTAGTCATTTAGGTCAACATTGGATCATTCAGAGATCCTCACTGAACTTCTGGAGAGAGTTTGCTGCACTGAAAGTAAAGGGGCTGAATAATTTTGCACGCCCAATTTTTCAGTTTTTGATTTGTTAAAAAAGTTTGAAATATCCAATAAATGTCGTTCCACTTCATGATTGTGTCCCACTTGTTGTTGATTCTTCACAAAAAAATACAGTTTTATATCTTTATGTTTGAAGCCTGAAATGTGGCAAAAGGTCGCAAAGTTCAAGGGGGCCGAATACTTTCGCAAGGCACTGTACAATTCACACAGTGGTGAAACAAATGGGTTCAGACCTGCCGATTTATGAATTGAGACCAGAAAGGGGTAGGGGACGCTCCAGGGTCCTGCACAGAAATCTGCTCATGTCCTGTGACCACTTACCTTTTGAGACACAACCAGAAATGACCAAAGTGGACAAAAGTCAGAAAACGAGGAGACACCAGCCTGCATCACAGACTCTAGATTCTGATGAAGACAGTGGGGATGAATATGACCTTCATCATGAGCCGCTACAGGTTCCCACATCTCCTACAGTACCTGAGGAGAGGAATGCTGAACCAGCGAGAGAGTGGGAACACAGGCCCCCAACAGTGAGACAGACAGTTGCAGTGCCAGTCCCTGATACGCGACCAGCACAGCCTCTTGTTGAAAAGCGGCTGGAGGAGACAACAACAGTTAAAGACCTGCCTGCTGAGGAGATGAACTTGCCTGCTGAAAATTTGCCTGATGATCATCCACCAAGTGCCTTTCCTTCATATACTGATGCTGCTGAACCTGAGGAACCAGCCTACCAGCTGCCACAAAGAGAGAGACACCCTCCAAGACGTATCACCTATGATCAGCTTGGTATCCCTTCCTGCTACAGTATACAGCCACAGCCACAGTTGTTCCCTGTCTACTCTGCACCAGGACTGGTTCCATGGCTGCCATCACTACAGCAATGTTACTTTCAGCCACCTTACATGTATGGGCTTCAGCAAACATGAGGCTACAGAGTTGACATGTTTGACCATGGACTACTGTCTGATTTCACAGACTGTCAAAAGAGACAATTTGCAGACTATGCATATAGATCATTGAAATTGATAGATTGTTGATCAATATTATGAGAAAATACTGCTTATGTTATATAGCTGGTCAACAGATATGGACTGTGAATATAACTTGTTAGTTATATTTGAACTGTGACCCCTGACCTCTGCTCAAGTACTACCTTACAGAAGAGGATTTTCTAGGTCCAGTGCATACGGACTGTTGAAGAAGACAATGTTGGTAATGTTGGGACAACATTTATTTTGTCGGGGAGAGTGTGACAGGTTAAAGGAAACATTCATAGCCTGTTATACATTAAAAAGTATTAGTAAGTTTATAGTATGTGAGGATCGTAAAACATCTAAGGTTAAAAAGATGCATTCAGTATTAGTTGATAGAGATGAATAACATTCATATAATTGTGTTAACGTTAAAATCTGTCAAAGGGTAAGAATTGAGAGTAATGTGTAAACGTTATATTGATTACTTTATTTTGTGGTGCCTAAAAGTGTTAATCTGTGATCTACGAAATGCTCTTAATCTATGAGCCGGAGATCGATTGCTCTGGTCTCCACCCATATTCCTGGGGAAATCGCGGTCTTTTCTCAGATCACTAAACGTTGAATTGAGAATACAACACCGTATCACGCTCGTGATTATTTCTCCCCTGTTTTCAGGGGCGTAACAGCTGCAGAGTAAACTGCTCTGGCCACTGTTCCCATTTATCATGACAACCCCCTACTACAGTCCTTCCTACAGTCCTTCCCCTGCCCCCCACACACAGCGGAATGTAACCTCTGTGACCTCCCGTGTACTGGAGAGAGGAGCCCCCCATCTAGATACTGTGCAAGTCACCACTTGGCAATCTCCCAGTTGGGGATTGAGTTTTTTTTTTTTTTTTTTTTTAACTAGGGAAGTCAGTTAAGAACAAATTCTTATTTACAATGACGGCCTACCCCGGCAAACCCAGACGAAACTGGGCCAATTGTGCGCCGCCCTATGGAATTCCCAATCACAGCCAGATGTGATTCAACCTGGATTTGAACCAGGGACTGTAGTGTCACCCCATGCATTGAGATGCAGTGCCTTAGACACCTGCGCCACTCAAGAGCCCAGTTGGAGTCATCATTACGCATACACACACACCCACAAACGGTTCTCAGTGGAGTCAGACCAGATGTTTTTAGGCGTTGGTGAAATCAGGTCATCCCTTCCACAACAGATACAGACCCGCTCCTGAGTTTTGTGGTTTAGTTAACTGAGAGGATCCTTCTGGAATCCCCCTTAACCTGTTGGATGTGCGAAATGAAATGAAAGGGAGAGTTGGACTGCTGTGGGCTCTACTATGGGTAGAGGCTAAGTGGTGTTGGACTGGGTGCTTCTCAAAGCTGGTGTTGGAGAGCGTTCAACTGTAAAGTCTAATCTCCTTACCATTTGCATGTTTCTCTGGCTATTCAAAAGATACAACACATGGCCAAAAGTATGTGGACACCTCTTCAAACGAGACGATAAAGCAACTTCAGCCACACCCATTGCTGACAGGTGTATAAACTCGAGCACACAGCCATGCGATCTCCATAGACAAACATTGGCAGTAGAATGGCCTTACTTGGCACCATCATAGGATGCCACCTTTCCAACAAGTCAGTTTGTCAAATTTCTGCCCTGCTAGAGCTGCCCGGTCAACTGTAAGTACGGTTATTGTGAAGTTGAAACATCTCAGAGCAACAACGGCTCAGCCGCGAAGTGGTAGGCCACAGAAGCTCACAGAACTGTGCTGAAGCGTGTAAAAATTGTATTCGGTTGCAACACTCACTACTGAGTTCCAAACTGCCTCTGGAAGCAAAGTCAGCACGAGAACTGTTCGTCGGGAGCTCCATGAAATGGGTTTCCATGGTCGAGCAGCCGCACACAATAAAATCACCATGCGCAATGCCAAGCGTCGGCTGGAGTAGTGTAAAGCTCGCCGCCATTGAACTCTGGAGCAGTGGAAACGTGTTCTCTGGAGTGATGATTCACGCTTCACCATCTGGCAGTCCGACGGACGAATCTGGGTTTGGCGGATGGCAGGAGAACACTACCTGCACCAATGCATAGTGCCAACTGTAAAGTTTGGTGGATGAACAATGGTCTGGGGTTGTTTGTCATGGTTCTTGCAAGGCCCCTTAGTTCCTGTGAAGAACTGGAACGCTACAGCATACAATGACATTCTAGACAATTCTGGGCTTCCAACTTTGTGGCAACCGTTTGGGGAAGGCCCTTTCCTGTTTCAGCATGACAATGTCCCCAGGCACAAAGAGAGGTCAATACAGAAGAAATGGTTTGTCGGGATCGGTGTGGAAGAACTTGACTGGCCTGCACAGAGCCCTGACCTCAACCCCATCGAACACCTTTGGGGTGAATTGGAATGCCGACTGAGAGCCAGGCCTAATCACCCAACATCAGTGCCCGACCTCACTAATGCTCTTGTGGCTGAATGGAAGCAAGCATCGAAGAAATGTTCCAACATCTAGTGGCAAGCCTTCCCAGAAGAGTGGAGGCTGCTACAGCAGCAAAGTGGGGACCAACTCCATATTAATGGCCATGATTTTGGGATAAGATGTTTGATGAGGTGTCCATATACTTTTGGTCATGTAGTGTATGTTAAAGGCCTTTAAAATGTGACACCTACTTCTCTATTCATAGGACTGTGTTAACTTTATATCGTCATAATATAACATTAAATATTGTTTTGATTATTGTATTATTAAATAACCGCTTCCCCTCTATTTTCTCCCTCATTTTCTCACACCTTGTCTGTGTGTGTATCAGTCTGTGTGTGTGCGGGGGTGCAGGTGACGGTTCGGGAGAAGAGGCGTTTCGCCATGCTCTTCCAGTCGGTGGTGCTCGACTGCCAGTACCATACGCCTTCCTCCCAGACCCCTGTGGTGCAATGGTGGTACAAATCCTGCTGCCGCGACCGCACACGAGACTCCTTCACTTTTCCCGAAAGCTTTGGGGTCCAGGGGCCCGAGTTGGGTGCCGCAGGCCACCTGGAGTGCTCCGACAGCAGCCGCACCGTCCGCATCGTAGCGTCCGGCCAGGGAACCTCCATGACGCTGGCTGAGCACTACAAGGGCCGAGACATCGCCATCGTCAACAGTACTGTGGAGATTGGTTAAGGAGTAGATTTGTGTTGTGATTGGAAGTTGTGTGTGGAGGTGTTTTGTAGTTTTAGGAGCTTCAATGACTAGAAAGGTTGTGCTTGTGGAAATGTTGCCAGGGAAGACATACGACATGTGCAGACACGTTTAAATGCTGTTTACTGTATGTCAGTGCTTCAGTGTTATAGGCGGTGGTCTTGTCCGTCATAGCCTGTCTATTATCCCAGTCTACTGTTTATGATCCATCTCCCAACAGGAAACATGGCTGCTTGTGCTCTGCTTTTCCTGCTCCTGAAATAGTCGTTCACTGTCTCTGCTTCACAATAGGCCAGGCTACACACACACACACACACACACACACACATTGTTAACGACACTGACCCCTGTTCACAATGGATTGGTCTTCTTCACACACTGCACTCTCTTATCCTAGTCACAATAAACCACCCCCATTGAGTTTCTTATCCACATGAAATACCCACCTTTTTCTGCCTTTCAATAGAGAGCACCCACCTACTTTTGTGTCTCTTTTTTAACAAAACACCCTCCTGTTGTCATAATTCTTATATAGAAAGCTGTTGGATGTATGAATGAGTCAAATGTCAATGGAATGTATTTTTGAGGTTTGTTCAGTGTATTGTTTGACCAATGCCGGGTGTACACTACATGACTTTCAAAATCTTAACATCACTGAGCCTCTCACATTAAACAACCAACTTTCCTGTAGATTTGTAGGTTTGGCACAGACGGGGTGTCACACACAACAAGATTCTTCACTTGGTCTTGAGTATTCTCAATACCACCAATTTGTCTCTCGAAAACAATGACGCAATGATGTGATTAGATTGTTAACGTAGCTACTGTAGAACGAGCTGTGGTTCAAAAGAACCTCAAAAGTTTTCAGTCAGACATTCACGCTTGCCATACAGAGTTGAAATACAGTGCCTTGCGAAAGTATTCGGCCCCCTTGAACTTTGCGACCTTTTGCCACATTTCAGGCTTCAAACATAAAGATATAAAACTGCATTTTTTTGTGAAGAATCAACAACAAGTGGGACACAATCATGAAGTGGAACGACATTTATTGGATATTTCAAACTTTTTTAACAAATCAAAAACTGAAAAATTGGGCGTGCAAAATTATTCAGACCCTTTACTTTCAGTGCAGCAAACTCTGGACAGTCCATGTCATGGAAAGAGCAGCTGTTTCTATTGTTTTGTACACTGTGTAATAATGGGGCAATTGAGCAATTACGATTTATCTGTAATGGTTAGACAAATTAGGCATTGTTGGCATAGGCCTATAGATAAATGTGATTTATTTAAATTCAATTTTTTTATTGCGGGACTTGTATTCTAAAAATACAGGCCTTGTGTTCTATACTAAACAAAAATATGAACGCAACATGTGAAGTGTTGGTCCCATGTTTCATGAGCTGAAGTAAAATATCCCAGAAATTTTCCATACAAAAAGCTTATTTCTCACAAATTTCTTTACATCCTTGTTAGTGAGCATTTCTCCTTTGCCAAGATATACCAATCCTGTCAGGTGGATGGATTATCAAGAAGCTGATTAAACAGCATGGTCAATACACAGGCGCACCTTGTGCTGGGGTACAATAAAAGGCCACTCTAAAATTTGCAGTTTTGTCACACAACACAATGCCACAGATATCTCACGTTTTGAGGGAGGGTGCAATTGGCATGCTGGCTACAGGAATGCTCATCAGAGCTGTTGCCAGAGAAAATAATGTATATTTCTCTACCATAAGCTGCCTCCAACGTCATTTTAGAGAATTTGACAGTACGTCCAACCGGCCTCAGAACCTCAGACCACGTGTAACCACGCCAGCCCTGGACCTCCACATCCAGCTATTTCACCTACTGGATCGTCTGAGACCAGCCACCCAGACAGCTGATGAGTTTTTGTAAATAAAAATAAATAAATGCATCCTTTATTTAACTAGGCAAGTCATTTAAGAACAAATTCTTACAGTGCCTTGCGAAAGTATTCGGCCCCCTTGAACTTTGCGACCTTTTGCCACGTTTCAGGCTTCAAACATAAAGATGTAAAACTGTATTTTTTTTGTGAAGAATCAACAACAAGTGGGACACAATCATGAAGTGGAACGACATTTATTGGATATTTCAAACTTTTTTAACAAATCAAAAACTGAAAAATTGGGCGTGCAAAATTATTCAGCCCCTTTACTTTCAGTGCAGCAAACTCTCTCCAGAAGTTCAGTGAGGATCTCTGAATGATCCAATGTTGACCTAAATGACTAATGATGATAAATACAATCCACCTGTGTGTAATCAAGTCTCCGTATAAATGCACCTGCACTGTGATAGTCTCAGAGGTCCGTCAACAGCGCAGAGAGCATCATGAAGAACAAGGAACACACCAGGCAGGTCCGAGATACTGTTGTGAAGAAGTTTAAAGCCGGATTTGGATACAAAAAGATTTCCCAAGCTTTAAACATCCCAAGGAGCACTGTGCAAGCGATAATATTGAAATGGAAGGAGTATCAGACCACTGCAAATCTACCAAGACCTGGCCGTCCCTCTAAACTTTCAGCTCATACAAGGAGAAGACTGATCAGAGATGCAGCCAAGAGGCCCATGATCACTCTGGATGAACTGCAGAGATCTACAGCTGAGGTGGGAGACTCTGTCCATAGGACAACAATCAGTCGTATATTGCACAAATCTGGCCTTTATGGAAGAGTGGCAAGAAGAAAGCCATTTCTTAAAGATATCCATAAAAAGTGTTGTTTAAAGTTTGCCACAAGCAAACATATAAACATATCCAGGTGTTAGAATGGCCAAGTCAAAGTCCAGACCTGAATCCAATCGAGAATCTGTGGAAAGAACTGAAAACTGCTGTTCACAAATGCTCTCCATCCAACCTCACTGAGCTCGAGCTGTTTTGCAAGGAGGAATGGGAAAAAATGTCAGTCTCTCGATGTGCAAAACTGATTGAGACATACCCCAAGCGACTTACAGCTGTAATCGCAGCAAAAGGTGGCGCTACAAAGTATTAACTTAAGGGGGCTGAATAATTTTGCACGCCCAATTTGTCAGTTTTTGATTTGTTAAAAAAGTTTGAAATATCCAATAAATGTCTTTCCACTTCATGATTGTGTCCCACTTGTTGTTGATTCGTCACAAAAAAATACAGTTTTATATCTTTATGTTTGAAGCCTGAAATGTGGCAAAAGGTCGCAAAGTTCAAGGGGGCCGAATACTTTCGCAAGGCACTGTTCCTTGCTGTTTGACAGATAGAAAATAGTGTAATCATTTAACAACAAAAGGTGAACATGGTACATTTCTACCTATTATGACAGAAAGACAGGATGAAACACAACTCCAGAAACGTAAAACCCCTCAAACCATATGAAAAAAAAATGCCCCAGGAGCCCCCTGAGGGCACAGTGAGCAATTTGGGGATTGTCTAGCTTTCATTTTAAATAGTTTTTATGTTGTGCAGTAAGTTCTATGGGCCAAATTGAAATGTATCATTTTGGTGGTTGGGGTTTCTTGATGAAATTGATATGTTGGACCAAACTCTGGTTCAATTAGTTACAGTACTACATACGGAAATGTCTTTCTTCCATGATGCGTGGGAAGGGATTGAATTATGAGTAATTTTACGTAGCAGAGAATGTAATTTAGAGACCAGTCCCTGTGTACTACTATGCATAAATCATTTGTGGATAGGAAGGATAGTGGTTTTGATTCCTAGCAACACCCGTACTTAAAATGTAAGTCTCTTTGGATAGAAATGTCTGCTAAATGGCACACAGTGCATTAAACTATTCCGACCCCTTGACTTTTTGCACCTTTTGTTATGTTACAGCCTTATTCTAAAATCAATTATATCGTTTTTTCTCCCTCACCAATCTACACACAATACTCCATAATGACAAAGCAAAAACAGGTTTTTAGAAATGTTTGCAAACGCTACAAGCTTGGCAGTCCTGTATTTGGGAGGTTGCTCCCATTATTCTCTGCAGATCCTCTCAAGCTCTGTCAGTTTGGATGGGAAGAGTCGCTGCACAGCTATTTTCAGGTCTCTCCATGGATGTTCGATCGGGTTCAAATAGGGGCTCTGGCTGGGCCACTCAAAGACATTCAGAGACTTGTCCCGAAGCCACTCCTGCGTTGTCTTGGCTGTGTGTTTGGGTCGTTGCACTGTTGGAAGGTGAACCTTTGCCCCAGTCCGCGGTCCAGAGCGCTCTGGAGCAGGTTTTCATCAAAGATCGCTCTGTACTTTACTCCGTTCATCTTTCCCTCGATCCTGACTAGTCTTCCAGTCCCTACCGCTGAAAAACATCCCCACAACATGATGCTGCCACCACAATGCTTCACCGTAGGGATGGTGCCAGGTTTCCTCCAGACGTGACCCTCGGCATTCAGGCTAAAGAGCTTAATTTTGTTTCTTATAGTCTGAGAGTCCTTTAGGGGCCTTTTGGCAACCTGTCAAGTGGGCTGTCATGCCTTTTTACTGAGGAGTGGCTTCCATCTGGCCACTCTACCATAAAGGCCTGGATGATGGAGTTCTGCAGAGATTGTTGTCCTTCTGGAAGTTTCTCCCATCTCCACAGAGGAACTCTGGAGCTCTGTCAGAGTGACCATCGGGCTCTTTGTCACCTCCCTGACAAGGCCCTTCTCCCCTGATTGCTCAGTTTGGCCGGCCGGTCATCTCTATTAAGAGTCTTGGTGGTTCCAAACTTCTTCCATTTAAGAATGATGGGGACCTTCAATGCTGCAGAAATGTTTTGGATCCCTTCCCCAGATCTGTGCCTCGACATACTTCAGTCTTGGCGCTCTACGGACAATTCCATCAACCTCATGGCTTGGTTTTTGTCCTGACATGCACTGTCAACTGTGGGACCTTATATAGACAAGTGTTGGCCTTTCCAAATCATGTCCAATCAATTGAATTT